>NW_024412407.1:14061964-14246315 GCF_014898765.1 Herpailurus yagouaroundi
AAAAAAAAAAAAAAAAAAAAAAAAAAAAAAAAAAATATATATATATATATATATATATATATATATATATGAATGAGGATGGGAAAACTAACTTGGGCTGGTATTCAGATGAATGCATTAGCATCTTAGATCACTTAGAACTCCGCTTATTGTTTGCATGAATACACATTCACTTGTGTCCATGTGCAAACATGTTACCTTTTTTTCAGCTGGTGAATTTTCCGTGTGTTCTTTTCTTCCAGTATTTAGTATTCTTAGAAGTGTGTTTAACTCATCTGTTTCCTGGGCTAATAGGAGTGTGGTTATAAGCAAATAAAGGTTGAAGTACTACCTCAACATCAACTTTAGAATTGTCAGCAATACTAACTTATTTAAAATTATAGCAATTGGGGCACCTGGGTGGCTCAGTCGGTTGAATGTCCAACTCTTGATTTCAGCTCAGGTCAGGATGTCATAGTTCATGACGTGGTTCACTGACAGTGTGGAGCCTGCTTGGGTTTCTCTCTCTCTCCCTCTCTCTCTGTGCCTCTCCCCTGCTCGTGCTCTGACTCTAAATAAATAAACATTAAGAAAAATAAAATTATAACAATAAATGATTCATCCTTTTTGTGGCAGTATATTTCAAAAATCCTAATTAAAATGTGGGTGTAAATGTTAAGTACAGCATTTTTTTCATACTCAAATTTTTGTATATTACGAAGTAAGATGTCCCCTATTTTACAAGAGTTTTGATATTTTAACATTGTTTCTTTTTTATTCCTTTTTGACTTTTATTGCCTCTGAAACTCTACTTCAAGCTACTAAACATTTTAAATATTTGGTTGGGGCCAGATGGCTGTTAACAGAGTAGACTTTAAAGCCAGTTCTTCCTACTTGAAATGTAACCTCTTTCTTCCTCCTTCTCTTTCCAACAGTTTATAATCTAAAATGTGGTTACTGAACTTTTCTACACTAGTGATCAGATTAAAACATATAGAAGATGAAACTGATTAATCAGGTAGAAAAACTTCTTTAGTTTTTGATGTTCTTGAAAGAATAACCCATGTTTTCTGCCAGATGGGTCAAACCTACTGTTCTTTTATTGTTTGGATGTCATAGAAATAAATTATTTTCTGCTGAACAACTAGAAGATGAGTTTTTCTAGAAAAGAGCATTGCCAGTAGAAAATTGAATGCTAGTATTTTTAAAGCACTCTAGTGTTATCAGACCTTCTTTTCTGGGAAAAAAAAATGTCATCTGGCTTCATGAGGAAAGAGGAATAAGGATTTTGAAGAGATCATTAAAAATTAGAATTTTGTAAAATCAACTTTAATGAGATACATACCATTCAGTTTACCCATTTAAAATATAATTCATTGGCTTTTAGTGTATTCACAGAACTGTGCTGCCGTTACTGTAATCAAATTTTAGAATATTTTCATTATTCCAGAAAGAAACTCTGTACCCCTTAGCTGCCACCCTTCAACCTTCCAGCTCCTCCAAGCTCTAGGCAATCAATTTACTTTTTGTCTGTATGGATTGGCTAATTTTGGATATTTCATGTAACAATATGTGGTCCTTTGTTGACTGGCTTCTTTCACTTAACATATTTTCAAGGTTCATTCATGTAGTATGTGTAAGTATTTTATTTCTTTTTATTGGCAAATAGTATGGATAAAACCACTGTCTGTTTATCCATTTGTCAGTTGATGGACATTTCTGTTTTTTGGCTATTATAAAAATGCTGTGAACATTACAGTTTTCAGGGTGGACATGTTTTCATGTCTCTTGGGTATATACCTAGGAGTGGAATTGCTAGGTCATATGGTAACTATGTTTAGCCTTTTGAGAAATGGGCAGACTATTCTACAGGGTCCTGTGCTATTTTACATTTCTACTTAGCAATGTGTGAGGATGCCAGTTTTTCTGCACGGTAATAAATAATTATCTTTTGATTATAATCATCATAGGTGGGGGTGAGATGGCATCTCATTGTAGTTTTGATTTGCATTTCCCTGATGACTCATGACGTTTGGAAAAAATTTATTTTTACCTAATGTATTATAGTGCTTCTAAAGATGGCAGAGGTGTTTCAGTAGTTAGCATTAATGATACCAGGTTTTATCACTGTTTGCCATTTTCTGTGCTGATATTTTTTTAATCTTGCTTATTTGAACATAGATTTACTCATTACACTTCAAGCAAATGGAGACTTTCTCTTTTTAATTGCTGAGTTAAAGCCTGGCATGCGGCAGGCCTTTGGTAAATATATAACAGAGTAAATTTAACAAGTGTCACCATGATTGTGTAAAACACTTACTTGGACATGCCACTGCTTAAATATTTCAAGTCCTCTCCATTTCCCACAGGAAAAAACAAAAACAAAAACAAAACGGTGGTTTGTGGTGTCTTCCATTGTCCAGTCTCTGCCTGCTTTTCTAGATGGTAGAACTTAGCGTTGCCTCCCTCCCTCCTCCTCTATACAACCATGACTGTATATACTATACACCAATTGCATCTTGCGTTTTTTTCTTCCTTCTGCTCACTTCACCTCTAATGCTTTCCTAACCTGTTCTGCTTTACTCGTCCACCTGTTGTTCCTCCTTTAAATCTCTGCTTTGTGTATCATGTGAAACTGGTTTTGTCCCTTTGTCCTTTCATTAGACTTTATACATAGCTTCACTGTTTTATACTTCTGTTATATTGAACTAGTTACTTTTTTGTCTGTCTTCTCTAATTCACTTTGGAGCTCCTGAGTGTCATTGACTTTGTACTCATTTTTAGATCTAGGAAAGGGCCTGGAACATAGAAAATGCTCAATTAATGTTTATCGAACAGAGCTGAATTGATTTGGCTCTAGGGAAGTGACTCTTACCTAAAGTGAAATGGTATTGATTTTTAAACCAAAATACCAATTCATTAATGTATGTTGAGGAATACATTTACTTCATAGATAGCTTAAAAACTAAATTATTAATCATAAGTGTTTCTTACTTAAGGAAAAAAATCAGAGAATGAAAATTAGTTTCTGAGCCCATGTAACTTTCCATCTCTCAAAATAATATGCCTCCCTGGCCCCAGAACACTTTTTGTTCCTCTCTCTTGGCCAGAGCTGGTTTCCAAATGAGTATTCCTCTATTTATAATTACATAAATTACCATGTGACTTAGAGTAATAAGACTGGTTTATCTATAGAGAGGCTAAGTCATACTCTTTTGTGTTGATTTTTCTTCATTCTCAGATTTAATGTTTTAAAATTAGACTTAACTCACTAATCCATGGACAGTTGTTTGTGAAATGTTTGAGTGTGCTAGATATTTTCACATGTATGTGCTAGATAAATTCATCATTTATGTGATGCTTTTTGTCTGTGTGCTAAAGAAATAGAATTTGAGGAAATGTACGTGTTGAATGAGAAGCACAAAATATTAGTGAGCAACATCTGTATGAGAGATTTCTCTGGAATATCTTCAAGCTAATTCATGGACAGTGTAACATTGTTCTGAGTTCTTTGAAGAATTTGTGGACAGAGGTGGAAACTGGGACAGAGTATAGGCTAGCTGACGGTAGGATCAGAAGGCTCAAAACCGAGGTGATGAGGAACATGAAAGAGGGGAGCCAGATTCTAGAGGTTTGTGAATTCTAGGCTTCAGAGGTTTTGAACTTCCATCTATAAGCAAAGGGAAGCTATTATTTTTTGAGCAGAGCATGCTATAATGTGAGTCAAAGATTAACATGAGAGCAATGCCCGAATTGATTGGAACACTTGGCTGTTGGATGGATGCAAAGAAAATATTTATGAGGCTCCCGCCAGAATGTAGGTGTGAGGTAGTGAGGTGTAACACTTGCAGACTTCAATTAGTATGGAAATCATTCAGTCGTTAAAAAAAATTGGGGGGGCACTTCCTGTAAACCACTGTTGTGGTTGGGACTAGAGATAGACCTATAAGAAACATACCTGTTCTCAGCCACCTCACAGACTAATGGAGAGACTTTTTCATCAGTATGTTAATTAAATGGTGGATAGTGTTATGGAAGCTCTTAGGGTGTGTGAATAACATAGCTTTATGATGGAAAGATATTTGAACTGAGTCTTTTCGAATAAGTTCCAGGCTTAGTGAGGGAGAAAGAAATTCTAGGTGGCATGTAATTTTCAAAAGCCCCCTGGTATGAAAGGACCAGTCATGTGTGGGCAATAGTGAGAAGTTTTATTTATTTATTTAATTTTTATTTGTTTTCCCTTTAAGTGTTTTCTTTTTAATTAATTATTTTATTATTTTTAATACATGAAATTTATTGTCAAATTGGTTTCCATACAATACCCAGTGCTCATCCCAAAAGGAGCCCTCCTCAATATCCATCACCCACGCTCCCCTCTCTCCCACCCACTTTTTTTTTTCCTTCCCCTCCTCCATGGTCTTCTGTTAAGTTTCTCAGGATCCACATAAGAGTGAACACATGGTATCTGTCTTTCTCTGTATGGCTTCACTTAGCATAACACTCTCTAGTTCCATCCACATTGCTACAAAGGGCCATATTTCATTCTTTCTCATTGCCACGTAGTACTCCATTGTGTATGTAAACCACAGTTTCTTAATCCATTCATCAGTTGATGGACCTTTAGGCTCTTTCCATAATTTAGCTATTGTTGAGAGTGCTGCTATAAACATTAGGGTACAAGTGCCCCTATGCATCAGTACTCCTGTATCCAATAGTGAGAAGTTTTAAAGCAGCTGGTTGGAGGGCTGTGATTACTGTTGGGAAATTTGAGGGTGACATAGAAAGGCTGTCTTCAGTAGGTATGAGTAGAACTTTAAATCCCTTGCATTCTCTTTAGCAGTACATTGAATTTATTTTGCTTATTCAAAGTACTGAAAATAATTTCCAAAATAATACCACTTTGTGATGAAAAACTAGCCTCTCCATAATATTTTACAACTTAAATCATGTCAATAATATGCTTTTCAGAATATTTCAAAAAGGGTGACATTTCTAAACAAATTGGTGCTGGGGAAAGTGTTATAATTTAGTACTAATAGATCATTCGTGTTTGGCTCCATACAAAATACAGGATATAAAGGTGTCTTAAAAATCTAATTGTGTTGGGGCGCCTGGGTGGCTCAGTTTTTTAAGCGTCCGACTTCAGCTCAGGTCATGATCTCGCAGTCCGTGAGTTCAAGCCCCGGGTCGGGCTCTGTGCTGACCGCTCAGAGCCTGGAGCCTGTTTCGGATTCTGTGTCTCCCTGTCTCTCTGACCCTCCCCCATTCATGCTCTGTCTCTCTCTGTCTCAAAAATAAATAAATGTTAAAAAAAAAAATTAAAAAAAAAAATCTAATTGTGCAGGGGTGCCTGGGTGGCTCAGTCGGTTAAGTGCCCGACTTTGGCTCAGGTCATGATCTTGTGGTTCATGAGTACCGGCCCCAGGTCGGGCTCTGTGCTGGCAGCTCAGAGCCTGGAGCCTGCTTTGGATTCTGTGTCTCCCTCTTTCTCTGCCCCTCCCCCGCTCATGCTCTGTCTCTCAAAAGTAAACAAACATTTTAAAAAATTCGGTACAGTGGCCATTTTAAGGAAGATGGATTTGTCTAACAGCTTGATTACAAGTTAATATCTTAATGCTGAGGATATTAGTAATTTTGTCATTGACAAAATTAGGATACAAGACTATTTATTATAAAGGTATCATAGTGTTGTGGGAGGAAAAGATTTAAGACTTGCTTTCACAGCACATTAATTTACCTGAGTTCTAATATCCTCATGTAGCTAACGTTTTAGCAGTTGTACAGTGTTATTAGGATCAAATGAGTTAATGATGGCCAACATATTTACAAACTGGTAAGATATTGTTTGCTGTTATCTCAAGAAAGTCTTAGGTTAATTTTCTATCTTATATCTAAATATGGCAATAAAAATATCCCTCATATTCAGGTATCTGAATTTTCCAGGTAAAAAGTGAATATAGTTTGCTAATGAGAGTGGTTTGTATAAGACTAATCTTCCCTGAAGATGACCATTATGAACCACAGACAGAATGTTAAAACTGTTTAAGGCATTGGAAAACACCATCTCCAAAGGTGGGTTGGAACTGAGGGGTTTTGATTCTCAAAGTCTACATTTATGACTTTTTACTTGAGGACAGCCCTTAATCTATACTGGACAGCTATGACTTAAGTAGAAAACTACAGCTTTATTGGCTTACAGTGTCAATGGCTAGAGTTTGGGGTGGGCAGAGTGGGATGGAATTTGAAGGTGAAAATCCAGGAAAAGAATGACTCATATAGGAGGAAATCCCTCAAATCTGAATAGTAATTTACTGCAAATATTTACTGACCTCAGAACTATGAATATACAGGAGAGATTCCTTGGAGCCTGTGGAAAACAATAATTACAATATGATAAAAAGTGGGAGAGATTTTATTTCTTGCCCATGGGAGGAGTGACATATTTGGATGTTGAAACTTGAGGCTGCAGCTTAGGTTTTCTATTAGAACTGCAGAAGGATCATGCCTTAGAAATAAAGACTTTGTTGCATGACTAAGGATTTGCCCCAAGACCAAGCCAAAACTGAAACAGATTCACACTAACCCAAGTATAAAACCAAAGCTCCCCAAACTCAAGGAGGCTGATAGGAAAAAGTCAGCATTATTGGGAGAAGAGAACAAAATCTAAGAGTCTTTATAGTTTATCATTCACGATACTCACAACACAAAAAATTATTAGACATGTGAATAAACAGAACTTATGATACATAATTAAAAGAAAATTGGCCAATATAGACACACCTCAAGACGATGCAAATGTTGGAATTAACAGAAAAAGACTTTAAAGCAGCTATTATTAATGTGGTGAAGGACTTAGCAAACAAGATAGTCATGTTGAGTGACCAGATGGTGAATCTCTGCAAAGAAATGTAAACTATAAAAAGAGAACCAAGTATAAATTCTAATACTATAAGTACAATGTCTGAAATTATAAATTAAATTAAAACTTAATGCATTGGTTGGGCTTAACAAATTAAAGATGACAGAAGATAGGGTCTGGAGACTTGAAGGCAGATCCATTGATATCATCTAATACGAAAATGAGAAAATAAAAAAGTTGAAAAAGAAAAAAGCCTCAGTGACATAGGGTACAATGTTGAATATTCTTATATACCTCTAATTAATTCTAAGTAGTCTAATATACATTAGACTTTTGTCTACATTTGTTGAGGTCCAACAAAAAGAGAATGAGGGAAAAATGTGTTAAAAAAAAAAAAAAAGAGGGGCGCCTGGGTGGCTCAGTCGGTTAAGCGTCCGACTTTAGCTCAGGGCATGATCTCACGGTCCATGAGTTTGAGCCCCACGTCGGGCTCTGTGCTGACAGCTTGGAGGCTGGAGCGTGCTTCAGATTCTGTGTCTCCCTCTCTCTCTGACCCTCCCCCATTCATGCTCTGTCTCTTTCTGTCTCAAAAATAAATAAACATTAAAAAAAAATTAAAAAAGAAAGAGAAAGCAAAAAAAAAAAAAAAGCAGCCAACTTCCAAAATTTGGTTGAAACACTAATTACTGATTCCAGACCATAGTGAATCCCAAGTATGATAAATATAAAGATGAGCAAACACAAGCATATCATAATCACACAGCTGACAACAGAAGGTCCAGAGAAAATTAGGATCCCAGAAAAAAAAAAAAAGACACATTACAGGAACAGCAATAGAAATGATGGCCAACTTTACAAGAGGAACATTAGAAGGTCCGGAGACAATGGCATGTCGTCATTAAAATACAGGTGACTTTTGAACAATGTGGGTTTGAACAGATTTTTTTTTGATAAATATGGTATAGTATTGTAGATGTATTCTCTCTTATGATTTTTCTTCTCTCCAGCTTTTCTATTGTAAGAATACAGTACATAATACATATCACATACAAAATACGTGTTAATTAACTTAATTGAATTTTATTGGTAAGGCTTCCAGTTAACAGTAGGTTAAGGTTTTAGGGGAGTCAAGCTATTTTTAGATTTTTGACTGCACAGGGTGGGTGCCCTCACTCCCATGTTGCTCAGGGGTCAACTGTACTGAAAGAAAAATGTCAGTCTGATAGAAGAATATCCTTCAAAATATAGGTAAAATAAAAATGTTTTCAGATAAAGTAGAATTAAGAGAATTTCACCACTAGACCAACTGTATTGTAAGAAGTTCTTCAGACTGAGGGAGATGATCCTAGCTAAAAGCTCATCTACAGTAAGGAAGAATACCAACTATCATAATAGGCTAAATATAAAGGACATTATCTGTTTTTTGTTTCTTTGTTTTTGCCTCAAACTTTTCAAAGACCTGTGACTTTACATTTAAATGTAATGCATAGAGCTATAGAATATATGATGACAATAGTAAAAAAGTTGAGGGGAGTAAATGGAAATTCTACATGTTTCTGAAGAGTTATAATATTATCTTTAAATAGTAACGATGCATGTTTTTATCCTCAGAACAACCACCAGAATACATTATACAAAATACATAGCTAAGAAGCCATTATAAGAATTAAGATGGAATATTTAAAATATTTGGATAAGCTAAACAAAGGCTAGAAAAGGAAGAACACAGGTAAAAACAATGGATGGAACAAATGGAAGGCAAATAGTGAATGGTAGACTTAAAACCCAATTATTACAACAATTATAAAGGGTAAAAATTTTTATTGTGCACAAAAAGCATGACACAAGCCTATGTTGTCTAAAAGTGACACAATTTAGGCATTATGGCATATGGCATTATAGCCATAGATAGGTTAAAAGTAAGAGATCTATGCAAACAGTTAAGTGTAAGAAAGCTAGTGTGGTTATGTTAATAATCACACAAAGTAAGACTTTAAGATAAGCGGTATTACCAGTGATAAAAGGGGACATTTCATAATGATAATACAATGAACTAATCAGAAATAATAATGATAAAAAATGTATAGTTTCTTTAGAGAGCTTTCAAGATGTATAAACACAAATTAGCCGATGGTAGTTGCACGATATTGTGAATGGACTTGATGTTAATAGATCTTTACACCTAAAAATGATCAAGAGGTAAACTTTATTTTATTTATATTTCACTACAATAAAATAAAAAAGCTTTGCAGAACTAAAGGAAAAAATAGATCAATCCAGGCTCATATTTGGAGAATTTGAAACTTTTTTGCAACTGATAAAAACAACCAGACAAAAAGTTAGATTATAGGAAAAGCAGACAACACTGTTAACTGCCTCTTTCAGATTGACATTAGACATTCTCTAAAACTGACCATATCCTGGACCATAAAATAAATGTTAATAAATTTTAAAAATGAATCTTAACAGCATATGGCTTCTGACCATACCAGAATTAAATTAAATATTAGTAAGATAGCCAGAAAATCTTCAAAAACCAGCATGTTCTAAATAACTTATGAATCTAAGGAGAAATCAGAAGGAAAAATTAGAAAATAGTTTTAAATGGAAAGAAAGTGCAGTATGTCAAAATGGGTGGAATTCAGCCTCAGCCGTGTTTAGGGGAAAGTATGTAGCTAAAGTGATTATATTAGAGGAGGAAAAATCAGATGGTCTAAGTTTCATGTAAGGCTAGAAAAATATGGGCATGTTAAACCCAGAGAGAACAGAAGAAAATAATAAAGACTGGAAGTCAATGTGATAGAAAGCAGATAAGCAATAGAAAAAATTAACAATGTTGATTCTTTGGAAAGGTTAGTAAAATTGATAAACTGATTATGACTTATTAAACCGGTTAAGAAGAAAAAGCTAAAGCACAATTTATCAGTATCAGGAGTAAAAGAGAGCACATCATTGCAGTGGACGTTATTAGGATAATGAGGGAACACTTTGAACAACTTTGTGCCAATAACTTCAACAACTTAGAGGAGATGGGCATATTGCTTAAAAATCACAGCACTACATGGGGCGCCTGGGTGGCGCAGTCAGTTAAGCGTCCGACTTCAGCCAGGTCACGATCTCGCGCGCGGTCCGTGAGTTCGAGCCCCGCGTCAGGCTCTGGGCTGATGGCTCAGAGCCTGGAGCCTGTTTCCGATTCTGTGTCTCCCTCTCTCTCTGCCCCTCCCCCGTTCGTGCTCTGTCTCTCTCTGTCCCAAAAATAAATAAACGTTGAAAAAAAAAAATTAAAAAAAAAAATCACAGCACTACCAAAAACTGGGCGCAGATAAAATGGAAAAGTAAAGTAAAGGATCTAGAATTGCCAAAACCATTTTGAAGAACAAAGTTGGGAGAGTTTTGCCTGATTTCAAGACTTAGCATAAAGCTAAAGTAATCAAGACAGACTGGTAAGGATAGATAATCAATTAGTGAAATAGAACAACATGGATGTATCTCAAAAACATTATGATTGAAAGAAGCTAGATGCAAGAGAGTAGAGTCTCCATAATTCCATATGAAGTTCATTAACCTGCAAAATAAGCTATGGGGACAGAAATTCAGTCATTGGTTGTCTGGGGCAGTGGAGATTGACTGGAAAGCAGATGGGTATAGAGAATTTCCTGGATGATGGAAATGTTCTGTTTTTTTATTAGGATGGTTATAAGGATACACACACACACACACTCTCATATATATATATATATTTTTTTTTTCCCCCAAACTCTTAGAATGGTATACCTTGGAACTCTTTATTCTACGCAAAATTTCCCTAAAAAATGTTAACCTGCACCTTCTGTCAGCTCCCTCCATTATACCCCTTTTCTGCATTGGCCAGTGACTAATATAAATGTTGTTTTTGCCATGACACTTTTTCTAACTATCTTTGTTGAAATAACTTTTGTCCTTTATTCCTAGACTATGCCCAAACTTCAGTCATAGCAATTAAATGTAATCCTGTTTTGTTCGATGATTACTAGTGTATAAGTTCCTTGAAGCAAAGGATGTCTGTGAATCATTGTATCTCCAAAATCCCTAGCGCAGAGCTTTGGATATAAAGCTCTGGGGAAAAAAAAAAAAAAAAAAACTGAGTGGGAAAAAAAAAAAAAGACAATATGTGTGTAGATGTGATTGTGTGTGCTTTATTTCTAGCACTAGTACTGTGCATTTTGTGCAAGTCCCTATATTTTGCCATGTAGTTTAAAACTACTTAATATCTGTGCAAAATACATTCATTTGTTTAATATCACATCTTATTCTGTCAAAGTAAGCATATTTTGCTGCTTTTATTATAATCACAACTCTCTAAGTAACCTTGGTCAAACTACCTATCTCATATACCAATATCAAATTACTTCGAGGTGTTTCCCCTACCTATGTAGAATTAACATTTTCTTATGTTTGCATATTTGGCAAGATTTTTTGTTAACACAGAATCTTTCACCAGGTAACACAAAATTTGCTCATTTGCTGGTCATACATTGTCTGCTTTTTACTTGAAAGATTCCAACGGGGACATGCTGATTTTTTTTTTCTTATGTACTTTCAGCCTTGGTCTCTTATTTACTCTCTGCTGCCATCAGGTTATCAGATATGTCAGTCATCAGTGTTGATGTTCTACATGGTCCTTGAAGGCAAAGGAGAATTAATTTACCAGCCTGGAATCTCAATTTTCAGTGTTTTATTATTTTAATTTTTTATCTGTTAAAATGGAGTTGTGAGTCTTGCACTAAATTTGAAAAATATGTTATCAAGTGAGTTGTAATTACAGCAGGTGGCTAGATTCAGTATTATCTTTTTGCATCTAAAACTTGCCTGAAGTAGAAACATATTACATACGTTATAATTGATCTTTGGTGATTATCATGTAAATATCTTGTGATTAATATATGATGGTGAGCATTTCTTTTGTAAATCCAAGAATAGTGATCTTTTAGTAAATATATCACTCACATGATTATTAAGTATATGAGAAGTCTGTGAAAAAACTCAAAATCCATAGGAACATTGAAGTCAGGTAGCTCAAGATGTAGTGGTGAAGGAGCAGTGTTCTTGAATGTGTTTTGAAAGGGTTGGACTATGCCTTTTTAAGGGGAAAATATTTCACTACCCTAAACAGGGCACAGTGATATATATCAGAAAGTTCCAGGTTGGGGGGATGTTTTTGGATTGACACAGCACTACACTGTCTCTGGTTTTAAGTGCATTCATGATGCTTAAGGATTGGTGTAGAGTTTGGCATTTAATGTACATTAAAGGTGATGTTTGCTGGGTAAACAGAGTAGCAACTCAGAAAGATCATAGGAATTCAGCCTTAGCTTTCCAAGCAAATAAAGCAAATCTTCATTAGGTATCACTTTCAAAGAATGTACTGATTCTAACTGCTGACCCTTATTTTCAATGAACTGTTTCAAGAGAAAAAAAAAAGGTGTAGTTTATTTCATAGTTCTGTGTAAAAGGATGCTCATTGGAAACGGTAGAGTTTTAAAGAATAAGGCTTAGTATCTTAATAGTTATGATATTCCTCTTCTGCATGCTATGCAGAAAAGGGCTAACATAAACCAGATTTGTAAATCAATAGGAAATAGATATAAACAGAATGCAAGCTAGAAGACAGAGGATGGAAATAAAACTATTGGAATTATATATATAGTTTTGTCACCCTTTTTTGGTGTATTCTAAGACAGTATTGGATATTAGAGAATATTGCTACAAATCCTTACTATCTCAGGGACAAACTTCACAGATTGTCACTGAGCTAATCTAAGTGTTTTGAAAAATAGCAAGATTCTCTGTGACTAGAGTATAAGGTGGAGATTTGGTTTAAAAATACATACTTTTAACAGTGTGAGGTTGAGCGACAAGGAAGTGATTATTGAACTGTACCTTAATGCTCTCATGGCCTATTAGAATAATTGGTTAAATGACTGCAGTGTCCAAAAAACCTTTATATGCTTCTCAGAGTGAAGTGTCTTCCCTTAGTAGAACTCAAGACCTATAAAAACAATTGCATACAATTTGTTTTAAATATAACATATTGTAATACAACTTCCTTAGCCATGATAGTTTTTCTATAATAGCTTGACTTATAATTAAAACCATAAATCATTCAGCTCTTCTATCATAAGGCATTTGCAGCCTTTTTTACACTGGGAATTTAAGGAAGAAAAACAGGAGAAGAGAAATGAACAGAACGTGGATGCAAGGTGCAGTTCCTCACTCGTGCACAATTCATTTTGGAAGGGGAGAGGCTTGGAGAGGCTTTTGAGAAGGAGAGATTGAAAAAACAAAGTGTTATGGAAAGCAGGGTTAGATCTGTCATGCCCCTTATGTAATATATTTTAAAAGGATCAAATCAAAAAGACAATTTTCTGTTCCCAGTCATCTTTTAAAACTATCTCCTGCCATGTATGTTACTTATATTTTTCCTGCATGAAAAATGTATGTGTATGGTTTTTTTTTGTTTTTTTTTTTTTTTTTTAATTTTTTTTTTCAACGTTTATTTATTTTTGGGACAGAGAGAGACAGAGCATGAACGGGGGAGGGGCAGAGAGAGAGGGGGACACAGAATCGGAAACAGGCTCCAGGCTCCGAGCCATCAGCCCAGAGCCCGACGCGGGGCTCGAACTCACAGACCGCGAGATCGTGACCTGGCTGAAGTCGGACGCTTACCCGACTGCGCCACCCAGGCGCCCCAAGTACGTGTATGTTAAAGAAAAAAAGATACTCAAATTCAGTTTGGTGCAGTGTTCAAAGCGAGCAGTACAAGTTTACCCTCACAAATGAGATATTTTCTTTTAATTAATAGCTGATTATTTTTATAGTGACACTCTGGTGTTGAGAATAATAAGATATTCGTTTGACACCAGCAGGTCTTTGTTGTTAAATTTGCATTTCCCCTGCTCCCTATGACTGGGGGTGGACTGTTCCCAGATAGCCCCTTTGCCAGGTTATTCTGCAGTGCTTTAATATATTTGATAGATGTGAGTGAACAATCAAACTTCTAAAAGTTATCCTTGAAAGTCTTTAAACATGAAGTTAAAGTAAATTAATGTTCTGTTTTATGATTTCTGCAGAATTGTTAACTAATCATTAAACATTTATTATAGCTTGACTTACAATAAATATATTTATTTATAGGAGCCAAATTGCCTAGATTTTAATCCTAGTTCCACTGCATACTGGTTCTGTATCTAATTTGTACCTGGTTTCTTTGTCTTTAAAATGGGGATAATAGGGGTGCCTGGGTGGCTCAGTTGGTTAAGCATCCGACTTCAGCTCAGGGCATGATCTCGCGGTTTGTGGGTTCAAGCCCCCGCGTGGGGTGCTGTGCTGACTGCTTGCTCAGAGCCTGGAGCCTGCTTTGGATTCTGTGTCTCCCTCTCTGTCTCTCCCCTGCCCCGCTCATACTGTCTACCTCTCTCTCTAAAATAAATAAATGGTAATAAATAAATAAATAAATAAATAAATAGGAGATAATCATGATACCCACCTAATAGAGTTGTTGTGAAGACAAATGAATTAAGGTTTCTTAAGCCCTTTGAATAGTGCTTGGCACATACTAACTAGTGCTATGTATTAGCTATTACTGTTGGCTGCTGTTAAGTGGTGACATGAATAAGCTACATTCAAGTAGATTTTTTTCATGTATTTGGAACATAATCATTACCTTGTGGAACTACTGGAGAATAAGTAATGTGTTCATCATGTTATCAGTAGACCAGATTATCAGATAACCATGTTGTTATCATGAGAGAAGTGGGACAATTATGAACTACACAGCTCTGTGTCTTAAATGGCCATCTATTAGAGCATACTTGCCTTCAGTTTTGTAGGTGGGAGCAGCATGATTCTTTTAAGACAATAATGGTGGTGAACGCACAGTACAACGCAGGACCTCTTTGGTTTTGTGTGAGGTACCTGAGTGTGCTCGGCCACCATGGGAAGGACTGTCACCAGGGAATGCAGAATCTTGGGTTCACAGAGCTTCAGCTCTTGGCACTGGGAAGAAGGCTTAATAGGTGAGGTGAAATAGCTGGGCTTGTCTCCTTTGGTGATAGCTGGCCCAGCCACACCATTTGAAAGCATTGCTTACCATTTGAGGGCCCATCCTTAGTTTTCTGGTAGGCAGGTGCTGGTGTGGCTAGTTGGGCCAGAAACTATCTCATTTGTTAACTTCAGTTGAGAAAGTTAAAAAAGATAGCTCAGTGAGTGAGCAGGATGCCACAGGAGATTCTAAAGAATTTTAGAATTTCTGAAAACATGGCAGTTTTGCTCGAGTCCACCTACTTTCCCTTCCTGTCATCTTGGTTTGCCTCTAGAAGATAAATAGCTTTTGCCTTAAAGTGTGGACCTTGGGTGCTCATTGTTTACTTTCACCCCTTGAGTTTTTAAAAACAGAGTGGTGGTTCTCAGTCCTGACTCCACATTAGTACCACCTGGGGAGCTTTTAATAAAGCAGAATTTCCTGGGCTTGGAGCCCAGGCCAGTTAATCAAAATACTGGGTCGGTAGGGCCTGGACACTGTAATGTTTTAAAAGTACCGCCCACCTCCATTCTATTGTGAAACTAGGGTTTAGAACCCTTGATTTAACTCACGATGATGAGCTCTTCCATATCAATAGGTAACTACTTGTTTGGGGGTTGACTGCCCTGGTTTATCAGTAGACTGTCTTATTGGTACATTCTCTGTCATTTATCTGGTTCCCTATTCCCTTGGATTTAGAGGACTCATGGTGAGTTCTGAATACATACTGCCTTAACTGAGCCTAGAGAGTTCCTGCTTTTTTAATCTCATAAAATTTTTATCAGTAACACAGCAAAAACAATCCCTTATTTTTCCTATTCTCCAGTGTGCGCATCAACAGAGCAACAGTTTTCCTCGGGAAAGAAATTGGTTAGTTCTACCTACTGGATATTTGTGTGGATGATACAGCCAGGAAAGACAAGTTACATTGAATTGATTGAGAGGTGAGGGAGTCAGGGAGGTAAATTTCTTTATATATCTATCTCTATATCTATCTCTATATCGATCCATCTATAGATCTATTGATCTATCTATATAGATCAATTTATCTATCTATCTAGATAAAAAAAATTTTTTTTTTTTGCTGAGATTCTTCACCATTCTAGGTACCATCTGTATAATTTCACTTAATTATCCCAGATGTCCTATGAAATAGACACTGTTACCTGTGCATTAAAATACTAAATAATTTGACCAGGGTTTTGTGGTTAGTATGTCCAGAACTGAATGCAACCCAGGTCTGTTCCTATGCTCTTTCCATCATAAACAACAGCTACCTCCCCCCCCCCCCCCCACACACACACATTTTGTATTTGGTCTTTACAAAGCTTTGGAAATTTATTACTATCAAAATACTTTTGTCAGTGTTTGGGAGGAAAAAATTTCCTCAGACCTTCTGAGTTCTTCTGCCTGGTCTAAGAATTAAATTCATGTGAGACCACTTAACAAGAGAAAAACAAAAGTTTAATGACCTGTACTTCCTGTATGTATGGGAGAGACCCAGGTAAAACTGAGTAACTCCCTGAAATGGCCAAAGCCATCACTCTAAATACCATCTTCATCTAAAGACAAAAGATGATGTTGGGTGGAGATGGGAAGTCAGTTTAGACAGGTTATCAGGAAAACAGCATGAACAGGGGTAAGTTTGTAATGCAGATTTAAGTTTTGCCTTCTCCGCTGATAAGAATTCTGGAGACTGAGTCATCCCCCTCTTACTGGCACAGAGGGAGACACCCTTACAAGTAGAGATTGTAAATGTAAATGTCTCCTACAAAAGGGTGACTTCTGTATGGTTTTCAAAGCTTTCTCTGTGCCTGCAATTTGTTAAAAATAATCAGTCCAAGATAATCCTTATGCCAGAGAGACCCATTTTGGGGGGCATATTCTATTCCTCTACATCATGGAAGATAAATAAAATATAGTAAAATAATCTCCTTTGTTTCACTTCTAGAAGTGAAGCGTTAGGTTGTACATGTATAAAAAATGTTTTATTTTGCCTAGTCTCTGGAACCAACCAGGCTTTAATATCCTTCAAAAGTTGGCAGATGAGTGCCACCCACCTTAGTGTTAGGGCATTGAAATGTATATTTCAGATCATAACCCTTATATTTTAAAGGACTGGAGAGCCCAAGTATTCTGTCTTCCATAGCTTGGTTTAGAAACATAGGCTAATATGTATGTTTGCAATTTTCTTTTTGTGTTTTCTGTTTTCTTTCCTTCTCTTTTTCCTTTCAGTTTTTAAAAATACTGTGTCCTAGGATTAAATAGTGAGTAGTAAAATACACAGTATTCTGTGAGCATCATTGGGCCTGAAAATGGTTCAGTTTCTATATTCATTTCAAGGGCTGCTTTGAAGTATTCTCTGTAGCTCTGTAATCTTAATGCATCATTAAGGAGTTTGGAGAAAAGAAGGAAAACTCATGAAAGGTGTAGACAAATGACACATGAAGGCTTCCATTTTGAGGATTTTTAAATTTATTTCCTAATCCAATATATTTATGTTTGCCTTTTATTGCTTTTCTTTTATGTAATTGGCAGTAATTGGCAATACAATTGTATATAAATTTTTCTTCAAGAGAGAACACAAGCAAATAAAAATGTCATTCATTTACAGCAATAAAACATACATTAGAATAACAGATTTGGTTATAAAAGGTAACGTCTAAGGGGAAGCTGCCACAAGTACACATTTGTGTAAACTGATCTCAGCACTCATCTGAAGACTCTTCAGAAGTCTTCTTCAAATGAGACGTCTTCTTCAGAAAAGGTCTGATTGTATCTGGAATAACAAAATGGTTCATTGGAAGGAATTACTGTGCAACTAAGTTTACAGAGCTAACTGATCCAGAATTGCTACATGAACTTTTTTGCGAATGTGAACTATACTTATTTTCTGTCTAGTTAATACAGAAAGTTTAGATGAATAGCTGTTTTTGTAACATTTCACAAAATATTTACTAAGTGCCTACTGTGTGCAAGATATTTTATTAGGTGCTTTATCGAATGCAAAGTTAAATACACAATCAGGTGGGACAGGCAAATAATTTATTATAAAACAAGGTACAGAGACATAAATGGATGTTAAAACACTGTGTTCTGTAGGTTACCATAGTAAGGAATGATGAAATGTTGGTATAATTATCACAGCCCATGGATTAAAATAAGATTAATGGATTAATAAGACTTTATTTAATACTGAAGGCCAAGTGATTCATTAGTCATTATAAAAACTTTGTTTACTTTAAAAAATCTTAAAAGTTTTCTCATTCCGTGTGTAGTTTTAGCTGCTGTTTGGAATGAGAGATGTTTTTTGTTTTGTTTCAAGTTGTTATTTAAATATTAGTTAATATAAAGTGTAATATTAGTTTCAGTGATTCATTTACACACAACACCTAGTCCTCATCACAAATGCCCTCCTTAATACACATCACCCATTTAACCTACCCCCCACTCACCTCCTCTCCAGCAAACCTCAGTTTGTTCTCTTTGTTAAGTCTGTTTCATGGTTTGCTTCTCTCTTTTTCCCACTGTGTTCATCTGTTTTGTTTCTTAAATTTCACATATTTGAAATCATACGGTATTTGTCTTTCCCTGAATTATTTCACTTAGCATAATACACTCTAGCTCCACCCATATCATTCAAATGGGAAGATTTCATTCCTTTTAATGACTGAGTAATATTCCTTTGTATATGTATATATTTTTATCTATCAGTTGATGGACATTTGGACTCTTGCTGTAATTTGGCTGTTGTTGATAATGGTGCTGTAGATACTGGGGTGCATGTGTCCCTTTGAATCAATATTTTTGTATCCTTTGGGTAAATACCTAGTAGTGTGATTGCTATGTTGTAGGGTAGTTCTATTTTTAACTTTTTGAGGAGCCACTGTACTATTCCAGAGTAGCTGCACCAGATTGCATTCCCACCAACAGTGTAAGAGGGTTCCCCTTTCTCTGCATCCTTGCCAACAACTGTTGTTTCCTGTGTTTTTAATTTTAGCCTTTCTGACAGGTATGAGGTGGTATCTCATTGTAGTTTTGATTTGTATTTCCATGATGATGAGTGATGTTCAGCATCTTTGATGTGTCTGTTAGCCATCTGAATGTATGTCTTCTTTGGAAGAATGTTTCGTCATGTTTTCTGCCCATTTCTTAACTGGGTTGTTTGTGTTGGGGGTGTTGAGTTTGATAAGTTCTTTATAAACTTTGGATACCAATCCTTTATCAGGTATGTCATTTGCAAATATCTTGGAGGGAGAGGTATTCTTAACACCCATGTGACAATTATATTTTTTTCTCTGCTTTTTGTGGAATTAAAGTGAATTTGTTTGAAAAGTAATGGACTTATTTCACAAAGATATACTACTAGAGGCATCAAGGCTTGCTTACTCCACTTTGGATTTAACACAGCTTAAAAGTTGGAATAGCTTTGAAAGCTGTATTGAGTCAAATGACTTCTAATTGATTTATGATAATCTGATTGATTATCAGTGGGTATGGTTGTTATGTAATCACAATTGGCCCTCTGAGCTCTACCATCATGAATCTGCCATGAAATATACCCAGGGAATTTGGATCAACAGAAAACATAACACCTGTCATAGATTCATAGAAGTTTCCTTTTGAAGACCTTGAAGTTTATCTAATCTAACCCCTCCATTCAAAAAGATTGAGGTCCAACATCAAAGAGATAATAGGAGATCAGTCTAGTGGTCAGAATAATTTTGGAGATATCTTTGATATTGATGTACTCACATTGCTATTTTTGTTATTTCCCTGATGGATTTAAACTGATCTGCTTATTTACTATATTTCTGTCATCTTAATAATAATTATTTGCTTCTGACTTTTTTTCTGCTATAGGCTTCTCCTTAATTAATGAAGGTGAACATGAAGCTTGATGGCAAAATGAAATCATTACTAATCATTCACAGAGCAAAAATAAATAAATTCGGGCATTTTTTAAAATGAAACGTGTATCTTTTTAAATAGATTATCAGGGGCGCCTGGGTGGCGCAGTCGGTTGAGCGTCCGACTTCAGCCAGGTCACGATCTCGCGGTCCGTGAGTTCGAGCCCCGCGTCGGGCTCTGGGCTGATGGTTCAGAGCCTGGAGCCTGTTTCCGATTCTGTGTCTCCCTCTCTCTCTGCCCCTCCCCCGTTCATGCTCTGTCTCTCTCTGTCCCCAAAATGAATAAACGTTGAAAAAAAAATTAAAAAAAAAATAGATCATCAGGATTTTGTTTTAGCTCCTTTTTCTATTGTAAGATGCAGAATCATGTATATTAGTGTTAGAAAGGGATTGTGATCATGGTGCTTTGCATGATGTGTTTGGTTCACAGTGCGTATATATAATTATTGTGACTTTTGCCCATTTTTTAATTGTAATTTTTGTGAGAGAGAAGAATCAGATTTTTCTCATTTTTCAGCTTCTCACTACAGCATAAAAATATCCTCTTTTTTTTTCTGATCACACACAGAAACACAAAAGATCATTCTAATTTAATATTAGATCCTGTTTCCAATGTGGTGAACACAAACCTTTTTTTCATACTCCGTGCTAGTGTAAGTCCAAATTTTACAGTAATGTGTGGATTTCTTATTACAGGTACATGTTGGGGCTTGCAGCAATTCCAGCAGCTATACAGTTTTTTGGCTTTCTCTTTTTACCTGAAAGCCCTCGATGGCTGATTCAGAAAGGACAGACTCAGAAGGCCCGTAGAATCTTATCTCAGATGCGTGGTAACCAGACCATTGATGAGGAATATGATAGCATCAAAAACAACATTGAAGAAGAAGAAAAAGAGGTTGGCTCAGGTATGTAGATTTTATACTTACACAAATCTTAAAACTGCATAGTGGTGTTATCTAGAAACTATATTCTTTTGCTATTATTTAATACCTCTAAATGATATAGTGGTTTTATGTGTATAAACAAATCAAAATCAATATAATTTAATTTTAAAAGTAATATAATAGTGTTATAAAAGAAAGAAATATGTTCCCATACTACCACTGTTCTCACATAATTACTATTTTTATTTGTGTGTAGTCTCTTTTATTCTTTCAAAATTGGATATGCTTGACATGGTTGTCATTATCGTGCAGGCGGTAATTTTTGAACTATATGTATATTTTATATATATATGCATATTGACCTTTTCATATTAACTAAAAAGTCATAGTGTGAACTATTGTCAAAATCACTTTAGTAAAAATACCTTGTTTACGTGCGTTACATTAATTTCCATATCGTTTTTTTTTTTTTTTACGTTTATTTATTTTGAGAGAGAGAGAGAGAGAGAGAGAGGGAGGATATCCCTAGCAGGCCCCATGCTTTCAGCGCAAAGCCTGACGTGGGTCTAAGTTCCACAACCTGGGATCATCATCTGAGGCGAAACCAAGAGTTGGACACTTAAAATTGACTGAGGCACCCAGGCTCCAGTTTAGTTTTCACAGAGAATAAGAATACCTTCAGACCCTAGTTGTGGAATCATTTTGTGTTTCCCTGTTTTCATTAAAATGTTTAATTAACTATGTAACCAAAATTTCACCATGTTGGAAAAGCAAAAAAAAAAAAAAAAAAAAGAAGTTTTTAGTCAATTTATGTTGATGAATTTCTTTCCAGAGAAGAAATCATGTAGAGTTTTTGCAAAATTCTCAGGCAGGATCTCTAATCTTGACAGTCTGATTTGGGGAAGTGATTTGCAAAATGTACATGATGGGAAAAGGTAGACACTTTATAATCAGCTTCTCAACAGTAATCATTGCCCTGGTAGATTCACATTTCCCAAAATTGTCTCATTTTCTCTTGACCTTCCTTTTGCCCCTACATTAATTGGTAATCCGAGCAGAGATGCTGACTGGTGTCAGATTATTTTTCATACTTGAGAAAATGCAGACGTCCACACTGCTATATTGATATATGTGTCACACAGGTCTTGGAAGGTCTGTCCTCTCTCCTTCTCCTACTATTATTTTTGGTAAAACTGAAAGCTGTGCTTTCCTGCAACAATAGAATAAACACAGCTCATCACTGTGTTAGCCACACTCGGTTTTCTCACTTTTATATGTATGTAATGCAGTTGTGTGATGCTGTTGTCTGCTCAGGTCAAAGCCCCAGTAACCTGTGAGCTGATTCTGAGTGAAGGTCATTTTTAACAAACAAGTTTCTGGGCATATACCATGTGCCGGGCACTGCTAGCATCTCCAGAGTCAGATGTTAGTGCAAGTATCAAAGAGAACTCGGCTTTAACAAAACAATTCACTGTTACTGAGTTGAACATTGCGTTGATTTTTAAAATACTATTTCAAATGTCCATTTAAATTACAAATACCTTCATTTATGCTCCTCTCTGAATTTCCCTCAGCTGTGGCTTAAATGAAACATGAGCTTGGTTTTATAGTAATCAGTATGCTTGAAGCCCATGTACTAATGTGTGGAGAAATAACCTTTCAGAGCATTGAGTTCTATTAAATACTATCTAGAACTTAAGTTTTTATCATGTAAAGGACAAGTCAACAATGTAATTGAAAAAGCCTTCCCATTTAGGGGTCGGGATACCACTGATTTTACTACGAAGCATTGACAATGTAGCTGGATTTTGACTACTTAAAAATTTGTCCAACTGGTATAGCCGTGCAACTGTTGACGGTGCACACTGTTTGAGTTTCATGACTATTTGAAATACATAACCGGGGCGCCTGGGTGGCTCAATTGGTTGAGCATCTGACTTCAGGTCATGATCTCACTGTTCCTGGGTTCGAGCCCTGCGTGAGGCTCTGTGCTGACAGCTCCAAGCCCGGAGCCTGTTTGGATTCTGTCTGTCTGTCTGTCTGTCTGTCTCTCTCTCTCTCTCTCTCTCTCTCTGCCCCTCCCCTGCTCATGTTCTCTCTCTCTCTCTCTCTCTCTCACTCATTCACTCAAAAATAAACATTAAAAAATTTTGAAATGTGTAACCAAAGTTTTTGTTTGTTTTAAGAAACTTGAGATAAAGATATTGCAGTTATCTGCATGTGCTTTAGTTTTTATGAGAAGTCTTTGGGAGCTAACCAAGGCACTTTTTCTTGGGTAAAGATAAAATATTAAGCCATTTACCTGTTTCTCAATATTGCTTTATATACACACTTGGCATGGTTTTTTTTTTTTTTTTTCTTAAATACTGTTACCTACTGAATCCTAATAATATTTATCCCATGCTTGGGTAGATATTTTAAACTTTGTAACTAATGGGATTGATACTTTATCCATTTCTAGATTTATACTATTTGGGTACTATCATCATTAGTTTTAAAGTTAATCTCTTGTTCTTTTTTAAAGTACAGAATTAAGAGTTTTATGTGATGAATTCATAAGGGAGATTTGCCAGTCTTAAATAGCACCAGTAATTTTGGGGCCTAATTTTTACAATTGAGAAATTTGGCCAGAGAAAAACCTGTTCTGCCCAAGTGTGGGTTTTATTTCAGCACTTGTCATGTCCAGGAGCAAGACTCTGTCATGTCCAGTGCAAGACTCTGTCTATTGGAAAATAGAGATCAGTGGTAGGTCTTGTGTTAAACCGACAGGGTCCTGGCTCTCCGTCACCTTTCATTCGCAAATGATAGGCTAGGTGGACAAATACACATGAAGAAACAGCTAACTTCAAAATAATAAAAACACCCTGGTCCAGAGAAGACAAGTCAGCCATTGTGTTGCAGGGTTAGAGAGTGGCCTGGGTTCATCTGTGCGTGGATCCTGACAAGGTAAGTTTTGAACCCCGACTTCCAGCTTGGGAACTCCAGGCAGTGGAGTACAGCTGCATGGAGGGAGGAGCTTTGGCCTAGCCACGACAAAATATTCTGATAATTCGGGAGGTTAGAAAGAAGTGGTATGTGATCCCTGTGTTTTCCTAAGGAGAAGGGTTTTCTTGTCAGATGTGGTGTTACCTGCTACCTGCCTGTGAGCTTACTAAATGAGCTTACTGATTGCAGATCAATCAGTCTTCATGTCCTTCTCTGGGAGTTTGCAGTGACTTCCTACTGTTATGGTACTTGCTTCTGTGACCCTTCTCTTTTCATAGGATTTTTTTTTCTTGGTCACTGGAGCTTAAATTTGACTTCATCGAGGAAAATAGATCTAGCTACTGAAGTATGTATTAGTTAATTTATTTTCTGGATGTGTGAGGTATCCGTGCATATGGGATTTACTTCTCCTGGTTTCAGATACACTTTGTGACCTTCTGTAGTGAATATGGTAGCTCCTCTGGCTGTGTCAGCAGCAGAGGCACGGCTCACAGGCCATGTTGTAGAACAGGATTGGATTGTCATGGTATTCCATCTCTTCTACACATGGCACAAAGGTCAACCTCCGTAGCATGTGGTTTCTCCACTGTAGTGGGCAAAAGAAAAAAGGGCATTTGATGGAAAAAGAAGCAAATAATTGTTTTTCATGTGTATTCAACACTGTTTATACATCCTGCAGGACTCATAAAGTAAGCCTGGAAGTAACAGCTTGGTTTGGAAAGCTCCCTTGTGTGGGAGACAGGGAGGAGAAAGACTTGTCCTGGCTTCACCTTTACCTGGTAATCCTGAAAAGATTTTCGGGGAGTTGCCGAACCTCACTTTGTTTCTTGGTTTGTAAGAAAAGAGAGCCAGATTATAATAGCTCCACAATCTTTTTTTTTTTTTAGAGTTTTAAAAATCTTTGAGATATGCCTGTTTCTTTATTTTTAAATACCATGCAGCAGCCTTTCACTGAAAAATATTTGTTGAGTGACACTCAGTAGAATTGGGGATGTGACAATAAGTAAGACAGACAAGGTTCTAGTCCATTCTGCTGGAAAGAAGCACACAAATGATAAAGAGTAAATAGTTACTGGATAACTACAAATTGTGGTAATGACTTTGAAGGAAACAAACAAGATAATAACATTTATAGAGGGACTGAAGGGGGATGGTCAGGAAAGGCTTCTGTGAAGAGGTGTGTGTGAAGCCTGAGAAGGAATCAGTAGTGTAGAGAACTGAAGGGAAGAGAGTTCCAGGCAGAGGGAACAGCAAGTGCAAAATTATGTGTATCATTAAGTGGACCAGGTTAATTTTCTTGGAAGTTATAAAGTGTACATGTGCCTGATTTTTAAAACATTGCAGTAAGAACTAACTATTAATCTTTATTTATGCTTAGGTTTATTTATGCCTAAGCTTTGAATTAGCGGGGACACAGTTACTGCTTTTAGAATTAAAAGTAAATGTACATATCGTTTCTGTCATTTTGTTGCTTATCTCTTACAGATTATTGCCTAGTTTATTATATGCTGCATAGATATGTAATAGCCTCCTACCTTTTATGTACAACAGAGGTATAAACTGGAGTGAGGCCTAGGTAGTCACTTAAGGCAATGATTCTCGAACTTAGCCACTTCCCTTCAAAGGTGAGTGGAGAGAGGCTGGCCTCTTGAGGCCTGGGTTCCATAGCAAAAGGCTACTGCACTAAGCCCAACATTTACTTGAATTTTTATGCTTTATCCTAGTAATTAACAGAAGTTTGTGCTCTGCTTCATAACATAATTGTTTACTTAACTTTAAAAGTATTTTCTCAGTATATCTAAAGTGTTTATCCATTGACTTTATGTGTTCCATCACTCTGTCGTGTACATTCCCTGGGACAAGTGTCCCGCAGTTTGACAAACATGACCTTAAAGCATTTGGGAGCTCCTCACTTGGGCAAACGCATTAGGCGGGGTAGGAAAAGCTGGAGCGGCCTATATTACTAGAAGCAAGTGTTCATCTTATCATTTACTGAGCATATTGAAGAGTAGAGAATCTTTGTCAGAAGCTTTAGTTTATAACAGTAATTGTCTCATAACAAAAGAAGTAAAATTAGTCACCAAGAGAGACAGGACACTTCTGAAGGCAATCTTAGGAAAGAATCTAGAAATGAACGTTGTGTATTATTTGCTTTATAACACCTTGTTGGACAGCACTCTCTAATGATGTATTCATTTTTTTTTAATTGATACATAGTTGACATGTAACTCCTATAATCCTAGTTGATATACAAGTTCCAGGTGTATGACATAATGGTGCAGTATGTGTATATACTGCAGAATGATCACCACAGTAAATCTCGTTAACAGGCATCACCACACATAATTACAAAAATTGTTTTTTCTTGATGTCTTCAATTTCTTATCCTGCACCAGAGGACAAGAAGTAGATTCCTGGGATGAGATAAAAAGAAAGCAGAGGCTGCTGTCAACATGCCCAAGCAGAAGCAGCCCCATAGGCAGGGCTTAGGGAAAAAAGTCTCACACATTCTGCACCTTGCTGCTACTCCCTGCTCTGCTCTGCCCTGGAGTGTTAAGACAGGATCCTTGGAAGGAAAATGTAAACCAGGAAATGTTTCTGACCCTAGAGAAATGTGCAAATATTGACGTAGAACCAGTACAAAAAAAAAAAAAAGCAGGGGGAAGGAAGCAGTGTTTGGGGAGAATGCAGTCGTTAGGGAAGCTTCGTGCAACAGCAGGAGTAAAAGGAGCAAAGCAGGGGAGAAACTGAGTGCACATCGTGAGGCAGTGGAGAGCAGCCTCCTGCAAAGTGTTTGTTTATAGCATGGGGCAAGTCCAGGGAACTTGAAAATGTATATGGCCTTTTCTTTTTTATTTTTTTTACTTTATTTTTTTTTAAATGTTTTATTATTTATTTTTGAGACAGAGACAGAGCATGAACGGGGGAGGGTCAGAGAGAGAGGGAGACACAGAATCTGAAGTAGGCTCCAGGCTCTGAGCTGTCAGCACAGAGCACGACACGGGGCTCGAACTCACAGACCATGAGATCATGACCTGAGCTGAAGTAGGATGCTCAACCGACTGAGCCACCCAGGCGCCCCTGGCCTTTTCTTTTTTAAAGGAAAATAGTATTTTTGTTCATCCTGTCTTTTAAAAATTATAGGTAAAATTTTTTTACAGTTAATATTACTTTGATCACCGAGATCCATAGATGCTTCCAAAATAGATTTATTGAACAGAAGAATATCAGTGAGAATGTTGGTCTTGGCTGTTTTTTCACTAAAATCTTAATCTGCATATGTGAGAAGTATCAACCCACAGGCACTATCAAATGCTTCAGACAAATTAGATTCAGGCCCAGTGGTTGTTATAGGGCGTTCAGGTTACCTGCGCAGTGTGTAATCTTGCAAAAAAAAAAAAAAAAATCTCGCCCACAAGATTTGCATTGTTACATTTTATCAACTAATCACCTCAGTAACTAGGCAAGTACCGTTCTGTGTTTTGCCTGTCAGGTAGTTGGATCTCCAGCCTGAAGAGGAAGAACCATGTAGGGAGGGGAATTTATTCAAGACCCTCTCGTGAGCTCAGTTTGAAACCTGTTTTGATTTACCTCCAGCTCTTAGGGGGTTGCATCTATCCTATACAGGAAGGGACAGCTGCATGCACTTTTTTTTTTTCCCCCTACAGTGATTTTGCAATTGGGTCATCAAATCTTATCTTCTCATAAGTCATTTTCTTTTCTTCTGAATTGATATTGCCTGTGGCTATTTCAGCAAAGCATGTTCTGCAGAGAGGTCAGAGAGGGTAGATATTTATCATATTTTGGTAGAAATCCTTCCAAAAATTCTTTAGAAATCTAATTCCAGCATGACATTGCAGTAGAATACTCATTGCCATTGGCATCTGTTGCACTTAGAGGAAAGTAGTCATTTCCCCCAGTATTTCTGGTAGTTTTTGCTTATATGTTCTTCCTATGGTAGCGCAGTGTTGTCTGACCCAAAGTAAAGTAGGTTTGTTATTTACTGGATGAACCTGAAATGGGTATTGACAAATTGTTTTTCAGCAAGATGACCCCTAATTTTATGAATATAGGTGAAGAAAACGTTTCTGTATCAAATATTCTCAAGGTTGTTGTAAAACTCACATTTGGTTGTCCAAATGTGAGGCTATTATCGTACATCTCTTATGGCAAACAGATTAAAACAAAAGGTCAAGTAAAAAGCTGCTGTAAATCTATATCCTTGTGTTAACAAGCTGTAAGCTGGACCACTAAAACAATATGCAATTCTATTCAGTTTTTAGTATAACTTATTATTTTAAGTATGATGACTTATTTAAAAGAAACTATTTAATTCAACATAGCTTTTACTAAAGGTTGCCTTTGATTTTCTAAACCCCAGAGTACGTTTAAGATCTTAAGTAGAATTGGAATAGTTCTTAGGTATTATATTAAAATGTCATTGACTCACCTTTTACATGGGATAAAGAATAGCACAGAGCCTACTCATGGGAGAAGGAAACGTTTTTCATATTATACCTGTAGGCTTTCAAGCCATTTTCCTTGATTTATATTGGAAATCCAGATTGTCTTATAACTTGATAGGTAATACTTGAAGGCTCATCTTTCTGCTTTCTTACTAAGATGTACTTAAATCCATATTTCATTAAAAAAAAATCCATGCTGTGAAGGAGTTTTGACTGCCTCAGAGTTTTCTTTTAACCCCCAACACATTGTGAAGTTCATCCTGTTACACATTTTTTTTAAGTTTATTTATTTACTTTGAGATAGAAAGAGAGAGAGCACATTGGGGGCGGGGGCAGTGAGCAGAGAGAGAATCCCAAGCAGGCTCCACCCTGTCAGGGGGCCTGACATGAAGCTCGAACTCACGAACCATGAAATCCTGACCACAGCCAAAACCAAGAGTTGGATGCTTAACCTACTGAGCCATCCAGGTGTCCCTCATCCAGTTTTGTAATGCTCTGTATTTAATACAGTGAAACAGGAGGAAAATACCCAACTAGGTAGACATTTCAAAAAGAATGTAGTTCCTTAGTTGCTGCTTCAGGGCAGTTCATTTTCACCTAAACAGTGAACCCACCATTCAGCACAGGTGGTAGTCTGCTTTGTAAATAAAACCATACTAGGGAGATTTTTTTTTCCTTGAGATAAGACAAATTGCTGTGCCCTTTAAAGGTTACTTTGTCTTTGGAGAAGGTTAAAGGAAGATCCTGAAGAAAACCCTGTTTTTCTATCTCAAAGTGGAGGGCATATGTATGAGCCACTCTCTAGCATTGGGACTTTTCAGTGGTCACGGGACAGTCCCAATGAGGAGCTCTGGAATCAGAATATTAATAGCCATGGAGTGTGCTATTTGAAGAAACTTGCCTGTTTACAAATTTCAGGAGAGATTTTCTAGAATGTTTCTCAAAAACCAAAGGAATTACTCTTATTTTGTTTTTCGAGTATTTTAAATTCACTTTATATTTGGGAGATAGGGTGGTCAGATAACATTATTTTTCTGCTTCATTTTCTACCCTACCATAGGCACTCTAAATCCTCTTATCTACCCATTGAGCAATGTTTGTAATCAGTACCTTACTAACACTACCAAAGATGTACATTTCAGTTAATTTCTCAGCATCTGTATTGCTTGAAACGTAGTAACCTTCAGTTAAGAGAAGTATATATTTGGCAGGATAGATTGAGGAGAAAATTACTAGGTTTATGAAGCTAGAACAACATTAAAGTGCTGTGTAAGTGTCTCACATTTTCAGTATGGTTTCCCTCCCTGAACTCTTTTAAGATATTTCCTTGAAAATGACTCCCACTGCACATCTTTTAGAATAAAGTAAAGCTTCAAAATAAATTTCTTTAGAGAATGAAATCCGATAACTGCTTTTTCCTGAGGGGTGGGTGGGCAGATACTTTTAAAAACAACTTTCTATGAAAGCAAAGGCCTTTTGTAGGGTTGTCTTAACATTCATCATTCATATTTGCATAATACTAGTGTAAAAATGCTAGTAGCAATTACTTTTTTTTAATGTTTGTTTACTTTTGAGAGAGAGAGACTGAGTGCAAGCGGGAGAGGGGCAGAGAGAGAAGGAGACACAGAATCTGAAGCAGGCTCCAGGCTCCGAGCTGTCAGCACAGAGCCCAACAGGGGGCTTGAACTCACTGACCGCGAGGTCATGACCTGAGCTGAAGTCAGATGTTTAACCGACTGAGCCACCCAGGTACCCCTAGTAACAATTACTCTTCACTGAATGCCTGTTTATGTAAATGTGTGTGTGCACATACATGTTTCTCTGTGTCTCTGTTGAAACAACACTAAAAATTATGCAGTATGATCCATATTGCACTGGGAAAAGGAGAGCTGGGAAGGTTGAACAGCAAAGAAATGAAAGAGGCAAGATCTGAGCCCCACTCTGCTGCCTCTCATGTCTCTCCTGCTTCCACCTGGCCAACTCTGCATCTCATGCCACCTCCGTGCCCTCCAGTTCAGATGTAGACACTGAAAAAGACATAGGGTTGTGGTCCTTGTTCACAGGGAGCTGAGAACCTGTCAGATTTCCTTAAGAAGGTCCTCCATTTCTGAAAGGGAAGAATATAAAATATAACTACAAAATAGAAACAAGACAATAAACGTTCAAAGTCAGTTGACTAATTGAGTTCAGTTGCTTCCACCTTGGGTGTGTATTTCCTATCTCTTTCCTCTTTCCCACTCTTGCTGTCATTGCCTGGGTTAGGTCCCTGGTGTTCACTCCCCCATAGTGTCTTCTATGTTGTCCTTCATTCTGGTATCTTCCCTCTCTGTCTATATTTCCTATGGCCTCCAGAGTTACCATCCCAACACATAGACAGGATCAGTCCCTCTCCTCAGAAACAAGTTCCTTAACTTGTTATCAGTTCCTTTAGAATCTGGTTTAAATTGACATTTCCAGTTCATTTTGTTAGAGCCAAAACTCCATCGTCATTCCAAGAAAGAAAAGAAGAGGCACTCCAATTGACTGCATGCCTCCTGACTCTCAGGGCAGAGAGGGGACATGGGTGGAAGCTGAGGGGGTACGGCAGAGTCAGCAGTTCCTGAGTTTGGCTGTTTAGTCCAAACTGAACTCTGCAAAGAAAACTGTAAAAATCATCTCGCACAAAGAATATATTACATTTGAGAACTGGTAGGTATTAGGGATTTTCTGTGTTAAGTCCTTTTGATAACTCATTATTAGCAAATTTAACACAGTTCAGTGTTCAGTTTACTTTTAGGACCTTTTTGAAAAAGACTGAAGTAGAAATGTTTAAGTGTTTCTTCCTGGTCAGTTCAGTAGATGCTGGTATTTTATTGTGTTGCATGAGAGTACAGGGTCTACAAAGTGTAAAATGATGTTTGATCTGAAAGAACCAATGAGAAGGTAGTAATAAGGATGTTCTAATTTTGCTTTTAACATAATAGGTTTGGGGCTATTCCTCTTTTTAGTAAAAAGGAATTTCGGTGCTTGATTCCAAGAGTTGACACACTTTTTCTGTAAAGGGCCAGATATTAAGTACACGTACTTGGCTTTGTGGCCACGTGGTCTCTGTTGCAACTCCTCAGCTCTCCATTGTAGCTTGAAAACCGCGATGGACAGCATGTAAAGGAATGAATGTGGCTTTGTGCCAGTAAAAACAAAAGCTCATTTTTTTGTGCCCGTTAGGTTTTATTACTTACAAAAATAGGAAGTCGACTAAATGTGGCCTGTGGGCTGGCTTGCTGATCCCTTCTTTAATTAGTCATTGTGTCTACTTTATCAGTTGCTTCGGTTTTTACTCTTAGGACTAATTTGGGATGCTGTTCATTTTTTTCCTGAAAAATGTGCATTGAAGCCTCTTTAACCTAGTGTTTGCTAATAGGTTGTCCCTGTTGATTTCTGTGCAGATGGTAAATCATGCAGACGTGTCTGGCGTGTGTATAAGTGTGCACATGGTGTGGTGTCAGAGAAAAACCTAAAAAGCAGTGTTGCAGAGAAGCCTCTGGATAATTGAAGCAATAAACTTTTATGAGGCCACTGCTCAGAGTATGTGGCTTTCTTAAAGGCTGAGCCACAGCCTAACGGGTCCATCAGGACATACAGTGGCACCTTTGATCTAATGGGGCTGGAGAAGCAAGGTTCAGTGGTGAGGGCTGGGTCTCATCTGATGCTGTGGCTGGCTGCCCTATCACAAGGGTTTGACCCCATTGTTCGTTCACACATGAACAGAAATTGTTGCTCCCTTTATTTGGATTACAGTCAAAGCAAGATGACATACCCTCCATGGAAGACAAAATGCATTGACAAAGAGGGAGGCGATTTTATTCAGGCTGTTGCAGTAGGTGGTAGGTTCATTAACGAGGAGCTCCTCAAAGAAGAGGGAGCACACCTGGCATTTCCTAAAGCAGGCAAACAAGCCCTCCTTCCACCCTCCTCAGAACTCCCTTATCTCTGAGCACACAGGGCTGGTGCCTGCCTTCTCTTGCTGCCAGCACCTCGGTAATGCATCTCTGTGGCACTCGGCATTTGATTTTCACGTTCCTGTCCCACTAATGATTCAGTGTTCCTTATCTTTGCATCCCCACCACTAGATACAGTCCCTGCTTTACATCAACAAAGTACTTACTAAATGTTTCTCCAGCTGCCTTTCTGTTCCTGTGGGAGAAGTGGACGGTGAGGTCTGACCTTTGATCCCTGAGATTTAGAGGAGGAAATGGAGTGTTTACAGCATGAGAACCCTTCCTTGTGTGGGACTTGGTTATCCCAAAAGCCCCTGGGACCCCCAAGTGGTTGGTGAGGAGATGTTATTCAATTCAAAGTGATTATTTTTGAATGACCCACTTTCCGAGGGTAGATGGATATGTTTAGAATCTTTGTGGATTTTACCAAGACTATTTGGAATTTATATGTGTATCAGGAGTTATTATTATTTTCTCTTGGTCTCATACATTTTGGACCCAATTTAAAGTTTTGAGGTAAAGCATTTATGAGGACAATGAAATTTAAAATAAGAGTTATAAAACATTAGGGTGTCAGGGTGGCTCAGTCGGTCAAGTGTCCCGACTTTCGATATCGGCTCTGGTTGTGATCTCGCAGTCGTGTGATTGAGCCCTGGATAGGTCTCCATGCTGAGCGGAGCCCGCTTGGGACCTTCTCTCAGTCTCTCTGCCCCTCTCTTGCTTGTGCATGCTCTCACTTTCTCTGTCTCAAAATAAATAAACCTTAAAAAAAGTTATAAAATATTATGTGATTTATCATTTCAGAATTTTAAAGCAGACCCTTGCTGATGTCTAGAAAATACCACTTAAGCATGAGTGGATTAGGTTTTTGTTTATAATTATGGATTATAATTATAATTAGATTATAATTCAGGGTAGGCCTGTATTGCAGATGTGCACACCTCAAATGTGGTAAAATGTTCTGTTATGAAAGGTGAATCTAATGAAACCCAAACATATTTCACCAGCCTTGGCTGCAGTGGCTTTGGTACTCCTAAAATAAATGATAGTCTTGTCTGGACAGTAGTCCGAACCATAGATGTGAAATTTGTTGTTTTTGTTTGTGTTCTCATAAGCTGGTGTATATTTAGATATATCTACTTCAGGAAGTAAGTGGAAACTCCTATTTCTTAAAACTATTCTGTAATAAATGTTTTAATTTTACTGTTGGAAATCAACAGCCTATCAGGTTCTCTGTTCATTTCACAAGAATTACTTGGGGCACCTGGGTGGCTCATTCGGTTGAGCTTCTGACTTAGGCTCAGGTCATGATCTCACGGTTCGTGGGCTTGAGCCCTGCGTCCGACTCTGTGCTGACTGCTCAGAGCCTGGAACCTGCTTCAGATTCTGTGTCTCCTTCTCTCTTTGCCCCTTCTCTGCTCATGCTCTGTCTCTCTCTGTCTCTCAATAGTAAATAAATGTTAAGAAAAAAAAATTAAAAAAAAAGAATTACTAAAATACACTGTGCCTCATTCTTTTCTTTCTTTCCTTTCTTTTTCTTTTCTTTTTTCTTTTCCTTTCTTTTCTTTTCTCTTCTTTTCTTTTCTTTCAAGTTTATTTTTGAGAGGGAGAGTAAGAGCACAAGTAGGGAAGGACCAGAGAGAGAGAGGGAGACAAAGGATCTGAAGCGGCTTCTAAGTTGTCAGCACAGGGCCTAAGGTGGTGCTCAAACTCATGACAACCATGAGATCATGACCTGAGCCGAAGTCAGACGCTCTACCAACTGAGCCACCCAGGCGCCCCTGTAGGTTTTTCTATCTCATGCTTAATAGTCTTGCTGAACATTTATCCAACTTTTTAGAGTAGTGTTTTTTTTTTTTTTTTTTTTTTTTTTTTTCTGAAAAGTATGTTTTAGAATACAAGTCTGCTTACTTATGCAGCTGACATTTCTGGTGGCAAAGGGAGAACAATGGAAATTTGAAAAACAATCATGGTTTGTAAACATTTTAATTTATCAGCAGTTTGTTTGAAATTATAAAAGAGAATGATCATTTTTAGGGGCATTTACATTTACTTTGTGCATAGCACTTTCCATGGTATTATTGTATCTTTGAATTCCACAACTCTGAAGTGGTTTGAGAGGAGAAAAATGAGGCCCAGGAAACAGAGTTCTTCCTGCCTGATACATGGCAAAAGTCAGAACTCAAGCCTGTTCTGATTCAGATACATTTTCTTAATCGTTCAATGTCCTGTATTTAGATGTATTTTAAGATTTTTGCATTAGAAAAAATATTAATATTTTATTACCATGCTTTAAACTTGTCTTCAAAATGGATTTTATTACAGTTTCATGCACGTATACTGTATTTGTTTATATAGAAACACATGCTATTCCATTTCTTTGGCACTTTTTCTTGAACTGTACTATATCACATCATTTTAATAGTTGGAATTGATCAAAATGATGCTCTCTTCTATGGTTAGTAGCAGTTCATTTGTTTATAGTTCCTGCCATGTTAAAATGAGTTCCCAAAGAGAAATATTCAACCTTTTTCTGACTCAAGTCAGAGAAGTTTTATTTTTCTCAAATAAAAGTTAATCAGACTTTATTGATTGACTATCAGCCATAATAGGGGAGAGGCAGTTAATAACTCAGACTGGAGTTTATAAGGCTAAGATCATTCATTCATCCACAGGCATTGTTTGACTGGTTACCATGTGTCAGGCCCTGTGCCTGTTGCTGGAATACAGGACTTTGCAAGGATGATGGCTAACATTTGTTGGGCACTTTATGTGCCAAGTATTCTATTAATGTGTCTCACCAATATAATTTTCACAGCAACAGAAGTCCATACTCTTAGGATCCCCATTTCATAAATGAAGACATAGACTGAGGGGAATTAAGTAATCTGCCAAAGATCACACAGCTGATCAGTGTCAGAGCCAGGATTTGATCAAAGTAAGGGTCTCTTAACCACCATTCTCTACAGCCTCTCGCACTGAACAAAATGGGCAAGATCCCTGTTCTGGTGGGGCTTCTTTCTAGCTCAAGGAAACAGCCACTAACAAATAAACAAGGTACCGTCAACTGCTGTCAATAAAAATTGAACTTGTTCTGGGGAGGAATGGGAGGGACTAGTCTAGGTTGGATGGTGACAAAAATGACTCGCAGAGATAAGTGCAGGCAACAGTGGGCAGTGATACAAGGGAATCAGTATTCTTAAAATTTTTATTATATAGAGTGTTCAGTAATGCTAGCTGTTAATGTTACATTTAGCATAGCCCTTGAATCAGCGATGATAGGCTATCATGGGATATATTTTTATTTCTTTCAGTGATTCCTTTAAGCAATGAAGAGTATGTAGTCAATAAATCCAAAGGTTTTTAGGAGGGAAAGAAGGGTTTGTGCACTACATTTCATTATTCCAAACCTGGTGTGTCCCTTGAAAACTTGAAATAAGTGAGTTTAGGGCATTTAATCATTTTCCAAAAGGAGGTACAGCTTTCACAAATAGATTTAATAATAATATCACAAAATATAATTTACCAAAAGATACATGCTATCAAAATTCTTAGTGACTTCTGTAAAAAAAAAATATATGACTCTTTTAAACTTAGTTTATTTCCTATTATTTTAAAGTTTGGAAAATTGATGAAATGACCATACAGTCTATGGTAAGTGACAAACTTGTATATCCATTGACAGAAGAAGTTTTATTCCATTCATTAGTTTATTCATTTAACAAAATTTAGGCACTTACCAAATTCCAGACTCTGTTCTCACTGCTGAGGTTACAACAGTTCCCATAGCACAGACTCTGCCTTCACGGACCTTCATTTGGTGAGAGAACACAGTGAAGGAATATATAACATACCAATGAATGGTAAGTGTGACGGGGAAGGTAAAGTGATGGCGGAAGAGGGGGTTAGGTGCCTGGGAGTGAGGAAGGTAAGGAGCAGCCTCTTTGATGAAGTGCCCTCTGACTAGACCTGAGGAAGTAAGGGAACGGGTCATGCACATGTGTCCAGTAAATGGTCCAGGAGGGGGACCAGCTGGGAGAAAATCCCTGGGTTGAGACTGTACTTGGTATGTTCAAGGAAGCTAGTGCTGCTGGCATAGAGTGAAGGAAGGGAGAATAGAAGGAAATGAGTTTTGAAAGGTGGTTAAGGAGCAGATCATGGAAATGGTCTATATTATTTAAATCATTATTCACCTTAATATACCCAAAGCCTAGGTAAAGAGCCTGGAGCTCACTAATTATTTGAGGGACGCGTTTAATTTTAGGAGGTGACATTAACCAGGACAATTTGGAATTATATTTTGGAAGCACAACTCAAAGTAGCTTGAAGTTAAAAAAGAGGGACAGGGTAGCCTTATGTGAGTTACAGAAGCTTCCTTCTAGTCTGTATGTATGAATATGTAGGCTTTCTTCACAGCTTGGCTCTTCCTATATGTTAACAAAGGTGTCTGTTAGATGTCTTGTTTTGTCTTAAGTTTACTCCTGAGGAACACTGATGTCAGTATAGAACTCCTCTCCTGATATCTCCCACAGAAATTTCAGAGAAGGTTCTTACTGGCCCGTGATTTATGTGCCCACCCCTGAACCAATCCATGTGACCAGGGCTTTTGTGGCTGATTAGTCATACCTGTTGCAAACAATATAGATTGAGAATTGGGGAGGGATAATTCTCCAAACAAGTGCTGTCAGGTAAAAAAAAAAATATGTGCAAGTGGAAGAATAAGAAATAGAATTCTAAATTGTATAGAACCCAGAACTATGGTTGCCTTTAGTTTTATTCAAAGGGCAAATTGGTCTGAGTAGTTCTGCCTGCCAAGGAAAATAATAAGCTGCCCAGGGACACTGGCCAGAGACCTCATTATTGAGAAGATGTGGGTGTTCATGACTTCCTCTAAGAGCAGAAAGGTGCTAATTTCAAAGTCAGAATTAGCCTCTCATTGACAAAAAACAAAGGCAAAGTCTATAAGCCACATGAAGACAGGCATTCTGATTTGTCTTTTCATTATTTCTCTAGCAGCTTAGCGCTACACTTTGAAAATATTATATTGATATCTACTAAATGATGGAAATCTGTGATAAACAGCAAGTAGGGAGCCAAGCCAGAGGGTAACCTTCCCATTGGGTTAAAGTGTTCTCTTTCTTTTAAATCTTCATGCAAATTGTTGTTCCAGTTCATGCACTAATTAGCCATGGTGCCTTATTTATATGACAGCCATTTGGGGCTTCGGTTTCTCCAACTCTAAATTAAAAGAGAGTGTTGCATGTTGATGGCTTGGTGTTGGGATATTTTTTTTTTTTTTAATATATGTCCATTCCTCTTGTTCTGTCATCTGTCACATACACGTGTGTACACATACACACACCAATACCCACCCATGTACGTACATTCTCTGTAAACCTACTGGGACAGGTACAATGTTCTATACATCTTTCCTAGTGTTGACTTCTCAGTACATATTTACTGAACTGTTGAACTGAACTTTTCCCACTCTAAAAATCTTATAACTCTTAGTATTTGTGTTTTACTTTTAATAAATGCTAGTTTATAGATTACTGTTTAAGTTTGCTTTTATTGACCTATTTTATTTTTTCAACGTTTATTTATTTTTGGGACAGAGAGAGACAGAGCATGAACGGGGGAGGGGCAGAGAGAGAGGGAGACACAGAATCGGAAACAGGCTCCAGGCTCTGAGCCATCAGCCCAGAGCCCGACGCAGGGCTCGAACTCAAGGACCGCGAGATCGTGACCTGGCTGAAGTCGGACGCTTAACCGACTGCGCCACCCAGGCGCCCCTTTATTGACCTATTTTAAATGAAATGTTAGGTATTCACCCCTTTTTAAGTGTCAGATCTTATAGAGAAGTACAAGACTTGTACATTGAAAACAACAGAGCATTGTTGAAAGAAATGAAAGTATACCTAAATGAAAGGAAAGAAAGCCACCCCCGTGTTTATGGATTGGAAGACCTAATCATTAAGGTGCCATCATTAGGATGACAGTACTTCTCAGCTGGCCTGCAAATTCAGTGCAGTTGAGAATTTCAGAAGCTCATGAAAATTATACGTGTCCTTTTCTCAGAAATTGACAAGCTGACCCTAAATATCATGTTGAAGTGCAGAGGACCCAGAGTAGCTAAAACAGTCTTGAAAAAGAGCAAAGCTGGAGGACTTAACACTTCCTGATGTGAACAGTTGTCCCAAAGCTACAGTAATTAAAAACATTGTGGTACTGGCATTAGGCTAGACCTGTATATCAGTGGAATAGAATTGAGAATCTGGAAATAAACCCACAAATCTGTGGTCAGATGATTTTTAACAAGGGTGTCAGGATCATTCAGGGGGGGAAGAATATCCTTTTTAAGAAATGGTGCTGGGACAACTGGATACTCTACATACCAAAGAATGGAGTATGACCTTTACTTTATACCATATATAATCATTAGCTTAAAAAAAGAATTCAAGACCTTTAAGAGCTAAAATTATAAACTTTTAGAAGAAAACATAGAGGAAAATCTTCCTGTAGACATTGGATTTGGCAGTGATTTCTTTGCTGCACAGGCAGCAAAAGAAAAAGATAAACTGGGGTTTGTCAAAATTTAAAATTGTTATGTGTCAAAGGACACTATCCAAAAAATGTAATGGCAACTTACAGGATGGGAGAAAATACTTGCAAATCATAATATCTTTTAAGGATCTGATATCCAGAATGCATACAGAATGCTTACAGCTAGAAAATAAAAAGACAAAAAAAAAAAAGTGGGCAGAGGATTTACATAGATATTTTTCTGGGTGCCTGGGTAGCTCTCCGTTGGTTGGGCATCCAACTCTTGATTTCAGCTCAGGTCATGATCTCGCAGTTCGTGGGTTCAAGCCCTGTGCCGGGTTCTGCACTGACAGCGTGGAGCCTGCTTATGATTCTCTCAGTGTCTCTCTCTCTCTCTCTCTCTCTCTCTCTCTCTCTCTCTCTCTCTGCTCCTACCCCTCTTGCTTTCTCTCTCTCTCAAAATAAATAAACTTTAAAATAAATAAATATACAAATAGGCATGTTTTCAAATAAAACATAGAGATGGCCAGTAAACACGTGAAAAGATGGTCAGTATATTAATCATTAGGGAAATGCAAGTCAGAACTACTGTGAGATAACCATTTCACACCACCAAGTATGGCTAGAATTAAAAAAAAAAAAAACAGACAAAAAACATGGATAGTGTTGATGAGGACGTGGAGAGAGATTGGAACCCTCATACACTGCCGGAGACCATGTAAAATGGTTCACTTGCTATGGAAACCAATATGGTAGCTCCTCAGAAAGTGAAGTACCAAGTTACCATAGGCATACCAGAGATACTCTAATATATATCCAAGGGAATTAAAAACCTATGCTCACATAAAAACTAGTATACAGGTGTTCATAGCATTATTATTCATAGTACAAAAAAAAATGGAAATAACCCAAACATGTATCAGGTGATGAATGGATAAATTAAATATAGCTTATTGATACAACAGACTATTTTTCAATTATAAAAAGGACTGAAATACTATTGTGTGGTACAACATGTATGAACCATGAAAAGATTATTTTAGGTCAAAAGAAACCAGGCACTAAAAGGCCACAGATTGTATGATGCCATTTAAATTGTCCACAATAGGCTAATCAGTAGTTCTTTGGTTGGCTGGGGCTTGAATGAGGAGTGATAACTAATGGGTATGGAATTTCTATTTGGGGTAATGAAAATGTTCTGTAGTTAGTGGTGATTTTGCACAGCCTTGTGAATATACTAAAACCAATGAAGTGTGGACTTTCAGGTGATGAATTTTATGCATGGTATGGTAGGTGTCTGTAATTTTTAAAAAGTATGCTTGTCCACTGGGGTTGGTAGCACATTAGGGTCTAAGAGAAAGTAGTCAGATGCAAAATTTTCTTTAACCTTATTGTTTTACTGGAGATAGATTTCTCAGCTTTTAAGACCTTTTCATTCTCTGGTGTCAGACCTATAAGATATTGGGTAAGATGAAGGTTTGTTCCTGGTAGTGAGAACCCTAATGTTTCACTAGTGATTCAGAAATATTAATATGTGTGCTACTTATAAAGTAGTCATCATGTTGATTTGTCTTTAATTTTACATGAACTGTAGGCATCACTTTTTTATCTGTGGCTATGAGATATTTTTACTTTATTCAGTTTACTCAAAATAAATTTTATCAAAGAGATGAGATTCTAATATGAATGAACAGGTTGAGCTTAACCATTTAATGCCAGAAGTAACTATTTTTTTTTAATAATCTGTGAGTTGTATTGGAAAATGTTTCCCCTCTTGTGTGGGACAAATACACTTTTTGTTCTAATATTCTTAAGTACCCAGATAAGAATAAATTACAAGTATTAAGTAGACTTATAAATAATCTGAGAAATATCTTTCAGATGCTTCATTACTTGTTAATTTAGCCCAGCAGCAATACAGACATTTCCCTATAAGATGTTTACTTAGTAGAGTTTTGGAGTTTTTATCAAGTATTTAATTCGGTTATCTTAGTCCTTCTTCCCAAAGTAGTCATTTGCATCAAATTTTTTATTATTATAATCTCTGAAGAAAAAAATGGCTGGATCTAGTATAGTTTTGTCATACTAATTTTATATAGGAAAGTGATAATTCAGGAATATTTTTGTAAACTGGGATGAGTCTAATACTTGATTTTTAAATTATTTAAATGGAGTCTTTTAATGGAATTCTTAGATGGATTTTCTCTCAAGTTGGTGTTTTGGTGTGTTAGTTTACTCGGTTGTAGAATCCTCCCCTTTTACAAAAGGGATAAACTGCTTTTAGGCAAATTTCTGGGAGCTAGAGATGTCCACAGAAGTTAGCAATTTGCACTTCGCACTTCACTAGCATGCCAGACACATTAGTTCTTTGGTGACTTTTGCTTATCTCTAGTCAGACGTGCATGTTAATCCATTATTTGACACATATTTATGAGGGGTTTACGACTGGCATGTTAAGGTCCTAAATGCCATGTAGTATATACGAAGTTTTTAAAAAAGTTTCCAGTCTCTAGGAGCTTTTATAATCTAGACAGATAAAATCAAACACCTGAAGAAGGAAACAGGAAATTGTGTTATATGATGTTTGAGTATAGATATGTTCTAGATACGTATGCTTGTGTCTCAGTAGACTGCATTTTCTCTTGAACTTATATGTTTTTGTTTAAATACAAGCCTGTGTAACCATAAGCAAGTTACTTAATTTTTGTCCTGAGTCTTAAGTCTCTTAAGTCATAAAGTCAGGTACTGAAGTTGGAGTTGGCCCCACATATTATGAGGCGTGAATGGGACAGTGTGTACAATATCTGGTGCTGTGGGGCTATAGACAATAAGAGCTCATCAAAAGTGAATTCCTTATCCTTTCTTTGGCACATTAGTGAAGTAAGCCCTATTAAACATGCCCACAGTTAAGTGATATTTTCATTTTTAAGTTTTCATTGTACAATTATATATATGTATATATGAATAAAATGTCTGAGTGGCTTACTGTTACAGGTTTAGGAAAAAGAGTTTTTATATAATATAGTGGGATCAGCTTTGCAAAAAAAGACAGACTTGAGTGGGCTCAAGGCCAGGCTGTGATGCTGTGTGCCTGTGGGTAAGTCACTTAACATTATCTGAACTCATTATTATCCCTAAGATGGAGATAATGGTATCCCAGAAGGCAGTTGTAAGATATAAAGGCTCCTGGCAATTGCTGAATTAATATCTTCATCTGTAATAACCTCCTGGTCCATTTTTTAAGACATATACTTTGCAGTTGTTGTACATATTTACAGGGTTTCTCACCTAGGTATTGGCTCTGATTCCAGTATTTTTGTCTGGAAAGCTGCCTGCTTTAATTTCTGTCGGAATCGATAGTGGCTTTAAGGACCTAGGTAGCAGTTATTAAGAGAAATTTGGGGAAATACAGCTACCATTGTAGCTATTTCAGGAAGACCCTCACTGCTTTTCTTAATTTCATAAGGGTTAAACATAAAACATGAAAAGAGTTCCGTTAAACATCATTTTTCCATATAATACTCTCTTTTATTACATACTCTGAATGTGTAAGCAAGTCTCCAGACACCAGGTAGGCTGAGAGGGAGGAGAGACCAACTGTCTCATTTGATGTACTTATTGGGAAGTACCAGAGGGTTCTGGAATTGCCTCACTCTTTGTTTACAGTGGCCACTTTCAAAGAATATGCTGCATGCAGTGCAAAATGGTCTGTGAATTAGGCCTGAGGAGAAGATGCCCACATTTCTGCTACAATTCCTTTACGAATAGTTTGGGGAAGACTGTTTAAAAGAGAAGTGAAAAGAAGCAAAAGAAATCATGGACTATAATAAAACAAACAAAAGCTCCTTAACCTTTCCTGTATATTGAAAACATAAACCATTTGTCTTGTTTTGCTATAAATTGGGCAAAGGACAACCTTATACTTTATTGGCAGCATAAAAAAGAGTTTAATCCTCCCCTAGATTTGTGAAATTATGACATACTCATTGTAAGAATAGAAAGGCAATGCTTTTCATCATATAGTCTTTTATCCTGTAGTTTTCTTTATACTTGTGGCACAGGCAGGAGGTTAAGAATAAGAACTCTGGAAACGGACTGCCTTGGTTTTAGTCACAACTGTGCAACTTTACATTTTAGTTGACCTCCTTGTGCTTCAGTCTCCTCTCCTGTAACATGAAGATATTTATCATATGTGTCTCCAAGAAGTATTTTGAAGATTGATTTAATGTGTAAAGCTAGGAGAAAGTGCCTGGCACATTATAAGCTCTTATGAAAGTATTAGTTGTTATCATGGTTAGCATACAAATGAAGGAACAAAGGGTGTGCTAAAAGTAATTAACTTGAACACTTACTGTGTTTCTAAAAGTAGGTTTCATATAAGGAATGAGAAGTCAGATTCTAATCCACTGTGTGCCAATTTATTCTGCATTTCTTAAGAAGCATCTTCTTTTCCTTCATATTATTTGAGGTGATAACTGATTTCATTCACTCAATAAGTTATTTCTTTTTTTTTTTTTAATTTTTTTTTTCAACGTTTATTTATTTTTGGGACAGAGAGAGACAGAACATGAACGGGGGAGGGGCAGAGAGAGAGGGAGACACAGAATCGGAAACAGGCTCCAGGCTCCGAGCCATCAGCCCAGAGCCCGACGCGGGGCTCGAACTCCCGGACCGCGAGATCGTGACCTGGCTGAAGTCGGACGCTTAACCGACTGCGCCACCCAGGCGCCCCTCAATAAGTTATTTCTTGATTGCCTGCGGCATTCTAAGCATGGGGGAGAGGGTGGTAAACAGGATTCTCTGCTCCAAAAGCATTAATCCATCCCTTTTCCACTCTGTGGTAAAGTGTAGCCCCTACTTAGCCTTTGTAGAACAGTTCATTTTACCCACTTTTGTTTCCCCATTATTTAGTAAAATCACTTGATGATTTGGGATACCCTCTTTGCAAACAGTTTCTTAGAAGCTATCCTTTGTGTATATCTTTTGATTGTGTAAATTAAAAAAAATTTTTTTTACTGTACCTACCATTCCATGTTATGTTAGTATCTCCTTATGTTGAAGGATCATAGATATCCCTTTAGAGGGGATTTTTCTTACCAACACCTTTGAACTTAGAAACTGGAAAGCACAGGATTAGAAACGACACCTTCTGTCAAACGTTTCCCAGAAAATGCTTCTAATAACGTTGTCGTTCAGCCCCAGTCTCAGAGGTGCACTGACTTTGACTACTGAAAAGTGACTTCCTGTAGCACTCTGTATTCTGGGATAGTAAAATTGGATTCCAAACACTTGTTGGGAAGCTTGTGATTTGTTGCTTTGAACACTACTGAACTAAAGTACTAACCAAGTACCTGTGTTCAGGAGCAACCTTATCTGTCATGTCACATTACCTTGCCTGTTTACGTTTGGAAGAATGTTATGAAAGACAAAGGGAAAGAAATTAAAGGTAGACTCAAGTATGTCTAGTACCTTTAGCAGGTAAGACCAAACTGATGATATTAGAGCCAGGTGTGCTCACACACCTGCAATAGAAAAATATAGACATTACTTCTGTAAGGAACACATGTTCTGACGTCTTATACTAAGTGGTTCTATCTCCCTTGATTACAGTGTAAACACAATGCTAATTTCCACACCTGGAGTCAAAAAACTTGCCAAATGGCAAGGATGATTTAAAGAATCCATTGCCAAAGATAATTTTTGAGGAAAGAGTATCTGTCTGTTCCCAAATGGCAAAAGAACATCATCAATATCTTCTTTAGCATTCAAGACAGGAGACAGATGCTACTAATAAAATATAACAAGCTCCTCATGGTTTTGTTTTTAATAAAACACAAATGATTTCATGGTCCTATAATTTGAACTGTCAGTCTAATGTAGTAAGTTTGTATTGAAAATTTGATTTTTTAAAAACTGGAGTGAGAAGTTAATTCACTGTTATATGCAACATTTTTTCTGTGCATAGGGAATATTAGTGAAAAAAATGTGATAAAGAACAATTAGACACCTGAAATATTAAAACCTTCTGACTCACTGAGATGCAATAGATATTAAAGTGCCTCTGAATTTAGTAGAAGAGCACCTGGAATCTTGGGTTATTATTACTCCTTCCCTGCCCGTGACCCGGTACCGTTGGCAGAGTGGCTTTATGGATGTGTGCCTTCTGCAGTAGCTCAGGTCACTCTGCTTGGTTTAGTGCTCTGCTGTCACTGTCTTAAAATTCTTAGTGATTTTTTAATGAGGATCCCACATTTTCATTACGCCCTTGGCCCTGTGTGTCATGGAGCCAGTTCTATCCATTGACTGGTTACTTCTCTGAATTTCAGACAAGGCAAAAAAGATCTTGATAGATCCAAAACTGTGGAATTCTGTGAGTCCTAACAAAGTTCATGAGGTGTTGAAAGGACCTGCTCCACCTTAATGCAGTGCTTCTCAACCAGGAGCAATTTTGCCCCCTAGTGGGCATTCCACAAGGTCTGAAGACTGTTCCTTGTCCCAGCTCAGGAGAAGGTGTTACAGGCATCTAGAGGGTAGTAGGATGTTTGACCCTACAATGCAGAGGATAGCCCCCACAACAAAGAATTTGGGGACCCTAAATTTCAACACTGCTGTTGTTGAGAAATCCTGCACAACCCATTATTTGTGTCTCCAACACTTGGCACTAGCCCCGGGAAATTACTCAGTGCTCATTGAACCAGTGGGTGCAGCCTGGATCTCAGGTTGTTGTATTCCTTATTGTATGCAGACTGAAGAACAAATCTGGTGATTACTCAATGTAATGTAACATTTGCGTGAGGTGCGATGCAGAGATGCTTTCCTTAATGCTCTTGCACTTCTCACATTTACCCAATTAACTGGCAGGCCCCTTACTCTCTTAAAACCTTCTCTAAAGCATACCACACTCACAGTTGATGGATGGCTTTCCATCATGCCCTTGTACATCTGACACCTGTTGTGCTGTCTGTCGGTGTACCAAGTCATTTGGGTTTGTTCCGAAATCTGTTTATGCCATTGTGTTGGTTGCTATAATTATGCATTGTAATCAACTCTTACGGAAATGCAGGACAAGAAAAACACTAAAAAGTAGAGAGATTTCAGTGAAAGTCTAAGTTGAATGCTTTGGAAAGATTCAATAAAGGTGTCACTAAAGAAAACTAATCTTGAATTAACTGTAGGCAAGAAGATTCTAAAGGATTTGGGAGGGAACCATTAAAATTAGATTCTGTGTTGACTTTGTATAACTCTCCTAGGTTTTCTGTTATTTATGGAGATTATAGACAATTACATCTGTGATTTTTGCAAGAAAGACAATACTTTAGCTAGCTGATCCATGCTCAGAGAAAGGGCCTTGTCCTACATTATAGGATTGCAGAATGAATATTTATATATTTTAGGATGATACAAATTGTTAGGTTTAGGAATGTAAGTTTAGAGGACTTCCTTAATAGTGCATCAGACAGCAGGGCTTCTACTGTATTTTCTGGTGAGAAACAAAAAAGAAGAACATAATTAGATATTCTGCTTTTGTCACTTCTGGAGCCAAACAGCTCTCAGCTCAGGGAAGTCTGTGAATAATTTTCCTTGCTTAACACCACCTTATATCTTAAGAAGATACTCCTTTAGTTCTTGATTCCACAAACACCAACATAAGGTCTGTCTCTTGCCAGATTCAGTACTGAAGTGTTGAAGAGTAATTTGCTTCCTTTTTAGTTCACATATTTTCTCCCTTGCATTTTCCATGTGGCTATATACATTAGAGGTAATGTGTCACAGTCTTTCAGAATTAAATAAGTAAAAATAGAGTATATCAGAAGTGTAGTTGAATCACTTATTTTCAGAATTCTGTTAGAGCCGAAGTAAGAGACTTTTGTCAGTCTGGATGATTGCAGGATGACTTTTCATTATCTTTGCCCTGAGTCAGACATGAGAGCTGACTGGTGGGGCTTTGAATCCTGAGCTTAGGAAGAAAAAAAAAAAAAAAAAAAAGAGTGACTATCTCTTGAATATAAATTAACCCTTGCTATTTTTTTGTTAATTTTCATAAATACTTTATATGTTTTATTTCCATTTTCCGTCGCAGTGTTGCAGATAGTACCCCAACAATTTATAGCCGTAAACATCTTACTTGGCTAGTAAAAGAAAGGATTAAATGTTTATGATGGAAGACATCATGCTCTCTTCTTTCTTTTTAAAGTGTCTCAACAAGTAATACAGAAGTACTGCCTCCCCTGAAAAGATTACAGCATTACAGATGAAGCTAAATTCCTCTTTGTCCATCTCATGTGACTAGTAATGTATCCTTCCAGACGCACATACAGAGCTCAATAGAATTTTTATTGTTGTGGTATCACACTGCATGTCTTGTTTAGTTACTTGTTTGCTTTCTTTAGTCAAGTTGAGTCCATTTGAATCAGATCTTCTATAAATCGACTTCATCTTTTCAGTTGCTATATGATATTCCAGGTATGAATAGTGTATAATATAGGTACATTATAATGACTCTTGCACGTATGCTTCTCCTCCTTTTATTTAGGTCCTAGAAGTAGAATTGGAGACCATTCGTATACAAGCATTGCATTGATGTCTTGGTTCATTTGTTTCCATGGTGGGTTCTTTCTACACTATGTGGTGTGGGGGACAGAAGTCACAGAATCAACGCTTTTTCGATATTGAAGGTGTCTTAGATGTCACCATATGATGTGAAGGATTGATTTGTTTCTCTGTACTCTTAATATTTAATATTTTTCCCTGGAGCTTCCTCTGTAACCTCTCCTGCTTTTGCTACCTTAGGAAAATCCTTTTGGCTCCTCTGTTGCTTCTACTTGGGTAACAAAGTTTCAAACTAAACGTGTTATCTCCTAAGGAATCATTTTAGCAGGTATGTTAGTATATTCAGTCTAAAATTAAAAAAAAAAAAACAACACTTCATTAACTACTTTCTTGAAATGTTTTGAGTGACTGATTCTTTTAGAATTATATCTATGTTGGATATAATTTTAGAATTATATCTATATTAATGCTTTAGATCTTTGAATATTGTTTAATTACCTGACAAGTGGAAAGGGCTTAGATTTAAAATCTAGGTTTTCCTGTAAATCCCACTGTGTGTCATAAATGTAGAATTGGTAAGGCACACTTGTATGTAGAAAACTTTAGGAGTGATCATCTCTTTCCTATCTTCCTTATCTGGATGGTATTTCTTTGCTTGAATAATTATACCCTGCTCATTTAATGGCTTCTGTGTGTGGGGTGTTGTACCCATGATTTTTTCCTCTAATATTTATTAGCAAGAGTAAGAAATCAATATTATTCTCATTTTATAGTTGTAAAAATTGATAGAGAAGGTAAGTAACTTTCCCAATGATTACCCTGTTAAGAAGTAAGAGAGCTAAGAATTCAAAACAAAGCTTAACCTCTTTAGAACCATATATACTCTTCAACATGCTATGTTAACATAATCTCTTTCCCGCCATCATTTAAAAATCATGTGAGTCTCCTTTCTGGAGGTATGCTTAATTTTAATAATTCTTAAAAATTTTTTTCATTTGCTTTCAGGCATAATTGTAGATAAAATAGTTTTGTGGCAGACAATCACAGTTAATTTTGTATGCTTTTTTTAAGTAATCAAAAGAGCTTACCAAGCTTCAGAACACTTATACTTTTATTTTCATTTATTCACAAACTGTCTCTTGACTTTTTGTTTTCCAAATTTTTCACATTTTTAAAGTAATACATCCTTATCATAGAAAGTTTGAAGAGTAACCTAAATTATTAAGAAAGTGAAAACTACCAGTGATTCTATCAGCTCTATTTCTAATAGCAAATGAGCAAATGACTGCTCTCCTCCCAAGACCCCAGCATGTGCTTGTGAACCTGCACAGTGGCCACTTGTCAGCTGCATCATGGGGATGGGAGTGGTGTGGTAGTTTCAAGAAATTCATATGCTCAGTCAGGTTTAGCAAAAATAAAGTAAATGAAGAGTTGGACACACATGTCCATTTACTCATTAGAAGATTTGGCTCATCTTCCTTATGAATTAATGACGCACTGCTGCAGGCTTGAAAATTCAGAAGTACATGCACGTCTGATCACGTTACAGATGCTCAGTTGGGGATTTCTTTTCATTATCAGTGATTAACTTAATGAAGAAATTAAGAATACGATCTCGATGTCTAAGAGAGTAAGAATTTGTTATCCACGTTTGAGACCACAATATGGGAATGAGTTTTATAACTCTTGCCAAGTACTCTTCTTAAGAGATACCTGAGTGAACAGGTGATTGCTCCACTTACAGAGTAAGGGGTGGGGTGGGGGGGCTGTGAATGTGATGTCTATACCTGCTTGCTTCCTACACATTAGCTATGGAGAACTTCCCCTGCATTCTCAGTATTGCTATCTTGATACATTATTTTTTTTCTTAGCTTTTAATTACTTTTTTTCTTAGCTTAGAATATCAGAAAGACATTTTACCAAACTCCTAGAATTTACTCATTGTTCTGTTACTATATTTTCATTTTAATGCAATTTTCTTCTTACTAATAAGTCTACACTTATTGAGCATAAGCTATGTGCCAATTACTATGCTAAGTGCTTTACATGCTTTATTTAGATTTTCCATCTTTTTGATACAGGTTCATAATATTGACTGTTTTACAAATGAGAAATGGAGGCTTAGGAAGGAAAAAAGAAATTAGCCAAAATGTTAGAGCTGATAGATGACAGAACCAAAAACTCTCACCTACGTGTACCTGAGTTGCAAAGTCTATTTTCTTACAGCTCTGTTATAACTTATATATTTCAAAATTTCTTTATGGAAAAAAATAATTTTTCATTTAATTTCTCTCTTTAGACTTGTCTAAAATCTTTTAGTTTTATCATAATCCTGGGTTACTAATTTCAACTTTAAATTTCCCCTAAGTGTTAGTTGACTCTGTGGTTATTTGAGTTATTAATATATGTTTATTAGGCAGGAAGTTGAATATTTTTAGGCTTAAAACATATATATACTGTTTTTCCTTCTGAAATTTTTACCCCTGTTTGAGTGACGTTATAAAATTATTTAAAAACCTGTTTCTCCACCCTGACTTAACATTGTGGAATACAAAGAATCTAAACTAATATTTTAAATAAGCAAAATCTATTAAATCAGACTTTGTGAGCTGGGTGGGACCCGACCTCAGAAGCTTCTAGTGCTGCTAATGTGCATCCAGCGTACAGAAACAGAGACTTAAAATGCAGCTTTTGGTGGTAACATGTCACTGAGTGTCCTTTAGAGCAGTGGATCTCAATTAGTATGCATCAGAAACCCGTGCATGGAGAGCTCCTTAAAGCACAGATTGTTGGGCCCAGTGCCCTGAGATCTGAGGTGGACCCAGGAATTTGCATTTCGAATAGGTTTTCAGGTGATGCTGACACTGCTTTTTCTGGCTGTCTTTTGAGAACCACTTCAGATCTACATGTTACTCTTTGAGGATCACTGATTTAGGGTCTCCCTTTCTGAGTTGTTTTTTTTTTTGTTTTGTTTTTTGTTTTTTGTTTTTGTTTTTTTTTTTTTTAGAAGTGATCACCATACCTACCCACCCTTCCAGCTGCTTACCCACATAGACTTTTGAAACTGTCTTCAGGATTACTAGGAGGCCTCAAATGCTCATTACCAATGTTGAAGTTCAGTCATATCTCCAGAAGAATTTGTTTTTGTCCACATGGAAGAACCTCAGATGAATTTGACTCTGCCCTTTCAAAATCTGTTCTTTCAACTATAAAGCAGAGTACTTCGATTTAGAGATCTCTTCATACCAGAGCTATAGGGCTTTTTTTTAAGTCCTCTGGTGATTTTTTTTAAGTGTATTTATTTCTTTTGAGAGAGAGGGAGGGAGGGAAGAGCAGAGAGAGAGGGAGAGAGAGAATCCCAAACAGGCTTTGTGCTGTCAGCACGGAACCTCCCATGGAGTTTGATCCCATGAGCTGTGAGATCATGACCTGAGCCAAAATCAGGAGTTGACCCTTAACCAACTGAGCCACCCAGGCACCCTGATTTTTTAAAATCTCAAAAGGCAAACATTTTGCCTAATTTCAAATTCCAATTTGTTTCTGGCAAAAGAGTGTCTTTGTCAAGTATGTTAAGTGATTTCAGATAAATTAGGGTTAACCAAAATTTACCAAAGGATCACTGAACTTGGAAAGTTGGAATTAAAATTTTTTTTCCCATTATGGTAAAAAAGACAACATAAAATTTACATTTTAAATGTTACAATTCAGTACTATCAACTACATTCATAATATTATGCTATCATCACCACCTCTAGCTCCAGAACTCTTCATTTTGCGTAACTGGAACTCTCTATCCATTAAATAGTAACTTCCCATTCGTTCTTCCCCCCAGCCCCTGGCAACCACCATTCACTTTCTGTCTTTATGAATTTGACTATTGTAGATATTGCATATAAGTGGAATCATACAATATTTGTCTTTTGTGACTAGCTCATTTTACTTAGTATAGTGTTGTTAAGGTTCATACATGTTGTAGCATATGTTAGAATTTAATTGCTAAAAAAGGGCTGAATAATACTGTTTTGTGTGTGTGTGTGTGTGTGTGTGTGTGTGTGTGTGTGTGTATTATATATAATTACTACATTTGCTTAATCATTCATCTTTCCATCAACACTTGGGTTACTTCCACCTTTTGGCTATTGTGAATAATGCTGCTGTGAAAACAGGTGTGCAGATACCTATATTTGAGTTCCTACTTTCATTTCTTTTGGGCATATACACAGAAGTGACATTCCTGGGTCATGTGGTAATTCTTTTTAATTTTTGATGAACTATAAATGGAAGAGAAAAGAACAGATAAAACCTTGTTATTCAACTTTTAAGTTGTTGGTATCTCTGTATAAACTACAGATTGCTTGTATAAGCATGATAGATTTGGGCAGAGACAATTTCCATTTTAAAATTGAAATTAACAATTCCATGTTCAATCTGTTGTTTAATAAAATTATGTACAAGATTTTCTTTGAGAGGAGATAATTTAGATGCATACTTTATCAACTACACATATTTCTAGGGCTGTTGACATAAGTCCTATAAAATAACATCAAAAATCTCAAATTCATTCCTTTATGGGTGGTCCAAGATACCAGTTAGAACTGTCTTCTTTATGTTGACTTTAACTGGGAAAGGATAGGTGGAAGGTAGAAGAATTAAGAGTAACAAATTCCTTTTGGCAAGAAGTTCTTCGGTTATAAGAAAAATTATGTCATCCCTTAGTTACAATACCTGCAGTTCATTAATTGTTTCCTGTAGTACAGTGATACTGTTTTCTACACAACCACATGAAAAGGTTTAACATAAAGGCAAGCACATGAACTCTGAACTCATGCAGACAGGTTTCTCTTTCTGATTCTGCTACTTAATAGAAAAATATTTAATCTTGCTCTAGGTTATAAATCAATTTACTCAACCCATTTTTTTTCTTTTTCTTATTAAAAATTTTATCTTTACTTTAAGAACTATGAGAGCAGCAGATGCCCAAAGTTTTGTTTTATTTTTTAAATAAGTAGTTCAAAAGACTTATAATACAAAAAGATCAGTGTCCAAGCTATCTCATCTCCCATTATCTTGTTGCACAGAGCAAACCCTTTTATGCTCTTAGGAGATACTCACCTTCAAATATAAAATAATATGTTTATATGGTTATTTCTTACTGATTTTAGGCAGTATCTATTATGACTATGGAAAATGAGGATTGGCTGATAAATATGGATTTATCTTATGCTTTACTATAACTTTCACATACCTACTTCCACCATCACAATATAGATCTATTACTTATGAATTTATAATCACTATTTACATTATTGTAATTTGGTAACTTTGATTTACTACAGAAATACAAGTAGTATACTGTGATGATGTTTCTTATAAAGCCTCTCTTCTAGGAGTTATCAGTTGTCTTAAAAATTAAACTATTTTTAGAATAGTTTTAAATTTATACAAAAATTGCAAAGATAGTACAAAGAATTCTGTATGCCCCACACCCCATTTTCCGTATCCTTTGTTGGTATGGTACTTTTGCTCAGTTGATGAACTGATATAATTATTTTTAATTACACCTCATACTTTATCCATATTTCATTAGTTTTACCTAATGGCCTTTTTTCTCTTCCATTGATCCATCTAAGATCTCACATTACATTTAGTCATCATTACCTAGGCTCCTCTAGACCATGACCATTTCTCAGACCTTCGTTGATTTTGATGACCCTTGTAGGTGTTAAGAAGACTGGTCAGATATTTTTCAGAAGCGTCCTCAGTTGGGATTTACCTTATTTTTTTCTCATGAACTGGAGTTATGAGTTTTGGGGAGGAAGACCACAAAGATAGACTGCCATTGTCATTTCATCACATCAAGGGTACATATTATCAACATGACTTAGCACTGCTCATGTTGACTTTGACCCTATTAGGATGCTCCATGGTAAAGTCACTCTTCGTCACTTCTCTTCTGTACTGTACTTTTTGGAAATGAGTCACACACAGCCCTTAGTTAAGATGTGGAAATTACACTCCCCCTCTTTGAGGACAATGATCTACATACATTATTTGTAATTCTTCTACATGAGAGATTTGTCTGTTCTCTTCCATTTATGTATTATGTCACATGTGACTCATGGATATTTACTTTATAACTCAAGCTATACTCCAGTATATTTTGTTGCATAAATTGTTCAGGCTTGGACACTGGAAGCTCTTTTAGTTGGCCCTTATATCCCTTTGACATACTTCCATCATTGTGGGTTTTTTTGTGTGTGTTTTTTTTTTTAAATATATTTTTTTTTCAACGTTTATTTATTTTTGGGACAGAGAGAGACAGAGCATGAACGGGGGAGGGGCAGAGAGAGAGGGAGACACAGAATCAGAAACAGGCTCCAGGCTCTGAGCCATCAGCCCAGAGCCCGACGCGGGGCTCGAACTCACGGACAGCGAGATCGTGACCTGGCTGAAGTCGGACGCTTAACCGACTGCGCCACCCAGGCGCCCCTTGTGTGTGTTTTTTAAAGCGTTTCCTTACTTTCTGGCACTGCAGAATGCTCTAGAGTTATGTCTTATATCTTCTGCCCCAGTTCTAGAATTAGCAATTTCTTCAAGTTCCTTTTATTGGAGAAAAGTAGAAACCAAGATCTAGCACTCCATGTGTTCATTGCTGTTTGGGTGTTAACTGCTTCTAGGCCCTTTGAACTGAGCAAGGAAATGTCTGTGTTTACAATTCCATATAGATACAAATGTTTATAAGTAATTCTATATGTAACTATCTGTGTCTTTATTAAGCCAAACATGAGTTTATTCTGCTATCTCTAAATAGGACTGCTAATGTGTATGCAGTAAGGATAGGAGAGAAGAGACATGACAGCTGAGAGAGAAGAGAGGAAGAGAATGGATAGTACAAACTACTGGATATAAGGATGTAACCCTAATTTCTGTCAATGTTTCTCTGTCTCTCCAAAAGGCAATTTTGAAAATTTATTCATTTAAGAAGATTAAAAAAATATATATATATATGTAATTTAATCAAAAGATGATAAAATAAAGAATACCAATATTTGTGATTAATTGTTCTGAAGATGGTGTATCATAACATTACCCAAAGGATTTTTACTTTTTACATACTTTTTCTTTTTTTATGTTTTAAATGGGACTGTATATTGAAATGCAGGGAGAGACATACGGGCTGTAAAGTGAGAAGTAGAAAAGATGACAGAAAGAGAGGCGAATTGATTGATGGAATAGTATTGCCACCTCATAGCCTTTCAGGATTTCTACTAAAGTATTTTGCATATGAATGAGGATAAATCATCTTGGTTATGGTCTCTATACAGAGATGGATCAGCTTTTCAGTAAGAGCTCTTATTACCTGGGTAAGATAGGGCAAGTTTCTCAACTTCTCTCTTAATGTTTTGATTGAAAAAAATGGGAATAGCAATGCCTATTTTACTGAGTTGTGAGGATTACATGAGATGAAGTTTGTAAAGGACCAACCATGGTGATTGGTATAGAATAGAGAATTACCGGATACAGCTCCTGGTCTAATTTGTGTGCCAAATGGCACTGAAAGGACCAGGGCTTTTCAGCATTTTTCTAGTATGTGTGTGGGAGGCTGGATTAATTCTAGGACTTGTCAAAGTTTGGGTGTGACTTATGTATCACCACCATATGTGCTTCAAACTTACTGCCCAAGTGAAAAAAAAAAAAAGATGTTTGATTTGATGTAGTTTTACCGCATTTTAAGGAGATTTTATGAATGAGAAACAGCTTATATACATTTCAACACTAGAATTGTTTTAATGAGTTACCATTATACATTTAAAATTATTTGACTTGCTTTACAATCTCATAATTACAAACCAGGTCACATTATTTTATTCAATTTTTTTTGTTTTTGCAAATAATTTTTTTTTATTTGTCACCATTAAAAGTCTGAATTTTAAACAGATTCTTAGAGTGGTAGTTCACATCTTATACCTCATTCGACTTTAACACCTGTCCCATCCCCAGTAGCATTTCCAAAACTATTACTTGCACTGGGAAGCTCCCTGAATTTTCCCAATTCAAACTGTGCTTCTTGAGCATTTTTACCTTTCTAATGACAGCATCACAGAGAAGATCGATTGGCAAGCCTTTTCTGGATCTTTCCCCATGCTATCTGTAGTCCATTTATTGACTGCTTCTTTCAAATCATTTGCATCTCTCAGGTCATGATCTCCGTTGTCTCGATTTGGTGGTGAGCATAAGAGGTCTTCAGACTCTGATTGTTATGTTTTTTAGGTAAAACTAACCCCCGTTGAAACAAATAACCATCTGTCATCTTGACATCATCAACATGAGCTTGAGTCATGATCTGCCATTTTTTTTTTTTTTTTTTTTGACCGTGGAGCATTTTTGTCATGGTTCATGCAGTGAACATTCCAGTAATTAGGTTGAATTTTCTAAATGCAAACTTATCATTTTGCAGATTAGCAAGGCTCAGTTCAGAAACCTTTGAGGCCATCCCATCCATTTTGATCCCCTGGAGTCTCGTGACTAGTATTTTTCTGAAATTTCTTAAATTGACAAAGCTGGTGCTTTCGCATGAAAACACTCTTTGTTAGAAAATGGATCTGACTTTATTCTTGGTCCATTTTTTGCCACTTCTCATAAGGTGCTTCGCACTCCCCCCCCCCCCCCCCGCCCAGCACCCCCAACTGCCATGGTGCTGCTCAGAGAGCAAAAAGGGCGCATTGTTTAAATTTATTCTTTAGGTCAAGTCACTTAAACCCTTACTTGTCTGTTTATCACCACGTTGAGAATTATCCCTAAACTTCACCTCATTGTGTTAATTGAATATTCTGGAAAATCTGGGGCTATACTCAGACTGTAGAGTGGGGGTGGGGTGGGAACTGGCATTACATTGGCGCACTCCTGTGGTGGAATTCATTGCCAACAATGGGCTTTTTGGTTCCTGTCCAGGTTGCAAAGATGTTCCACCTGGCTACTAATACGTATTAGTTTCCTGTAGTATGGAAACAAATTGCCACAAACCTACGATGGCTCAGTTCTGTAGGTCAGGAGTGTAGGTTGTCTTGTCTGATTCCTCTTGTGTCTTAACAAGGGCAAGGTGTTTGCCAGTCTGGACTCTTTTCTGGAGCTTCTGGAGGGAAATGTGCTTCCAGGCTCATTCAGGTTGTTGGCAGAATTCATTTCCATGTGGCTTTAGATTGAGATCCTCCTTTCCTTGCTGCAGTTCATCCTCAGCTCCTAGGGGCTGCCTGCATTCCATGGTTTGCGATCCCCTGCTTTAGAGGCAGCCAGAGCGGCCTGAGTCCTTCTCACCCTTCAAGTCTGCCCAACCTCTCCTTCTGCCGCATCTCTCAGACTCTTCTGCCTCCTTCTTCTTTAAGGGCTTAGGTGATAATATTAGGTTGAGTGCACCCAGATAATGCAAGATAATTTCCCTGTTTTAAGATCCAAAACCTTAATCACATCTGGAAGTCTCTTTGGCCATGTAATGTAATGAAAAGATGATAAACGATAGATAATGAGAATAAAGAATGCCATATGTGTGAAGGTTCTAGAGATGAGGGAGTAGAAAGTAGGTTGTTTTGTTTGTTTTTTCTTTCTTTCCTTTTTTGTTTGTTTGTTTGTTTTGTGGTGGTGGTGGTGGGAGGCACCTTCCTTTGCCTACAACACCAGATTACAACTTTTTTTGGTTCAATAAACCTAGACTCCACTGTTGGCCCCTAAAGTACAGCACCTCCCAGTCCAGAGGCATACCTTGCAGTAGTCATATGTTCTGCTATATTGAGCTTTCTGTCTCCACAAGCCCTCAAATCCTGGTGTGGGACACAGGTCACCAGCCTGCGTGCTCTCCTTCCTCAGTGTATATATTTTTATTTCAGAGATCTTGTTTTATATCCCTGCCACTAAGCTGCTGTCAGGAGGCCTCCTGGTTTGCTGTGAAAACATGTCCCTGGATACATTTTTCTAACTTCACTATTAAAGGAGTTGAGAAAGGGGTCTTGATCTGCTGCCCCCCAGAAGCCTCCTGCCTTTTTATGCAGATTTATTTACTTCTTCTGTAGAATCAGCTTTGAAGGACAGGGATGGAAACTCTCTTAGAGTTGATAAATGGATTAAATGAACCAGTATTCAGGAAGCAGAATGGTGAGGTGGTTCTGAGCATAAGCTCAGAAGTAAGAGCGCCTGGCTTCAGAGCCCATCTCTGTTGTTAAGGAGCTGGGTGACCTTTATATGTTGCATAACCTCTCCTTACCTCAGGTTCCTCATCTGTAAACTTCACTGGATTGTGGTGAGAATTAAATTAGTACATCTAAAATGGCACTAGACACATAAAAATCACATAAACATGTTTATTGTTATAATTATTATTTGCATAAATACAAGGAGCAGAATAAGTGACAGTTAGAATATTGCTCTGGAATTAGGCTGCCTGAGCTTTCCTCCAACCTGTAGCTGTTACTAGCTTTGTGTCTTTGGATATCTAAAAATTACTAAAACTTTCTATACCTCAGATTCTTCATCTATAAAATGGGAACAATAATTGCTCTCATTTTGTGGTATTTTTGTTGGTGGTATTATGAGAAAATGAAAAAAAATTGTACGAGCTCAATAAATTGTAGATTCAGTGCATGTGTTAAAGTTGAAAAAACAATACTTATTGTGGGTTTCTTTTATTTGGGGAGGATTTGTTTTTTTATACCAGGGGTTAAGGCATAATAGGGATTTGGGATTTTTAGCCCCTTCAATAATCCACCTTACTAAGAGTCTCAGAATTTGCTGTCCCACTGTCTAGCATGCCCAAGGTTTACACTTAAGGATTCAAGAGTACTTACAGGTATTTGCCTAACTCTAACTTTTAAGTTTGGTTTTTGCTGTCAGCTCCCATTTATTATTTGGTTAAATGTTGTTTTTGTATCTCATCTTCATTGGTCTTTGGAGATACCCATTATTTTCTTAGGAAGCTAGCACTGTTATAAAAATCATATGTATTGAAATTTATCTAAGACCGTAGTTACTAGAATAATTAATATACTGTTCTGCTTAAAGCAGAAGTTGAGGATAACATAATTTATAAGTCCTTCTCAATAGGTGTTACTTTTTTTAGAAATCATTTCTATTCCTGATTACATAACTTGATTTACAAAATTGTATTTGGTGAACTATATATACTTTTCCATTTCTAAATAGTTCTGAAACATTTCTGCCTGTTCTGCCCCCATTATTCTTCACTGGGGGGATCCCATCATTCTTCACTGGGGGAGAAGGTAAAGGTGGAAAATAGAATAGGGTGGTAAGATTCATTAAGTGAGTATCCCTTTCTCATACATCACAGATTTAAATTATTCATAGTTTGTGTTTTGAATTATTAATCATACTTACCCTGTAGATCGCAATCTCATGTGGTGTATTTTTTGCTCTGCTCAATTCCAGTATTGAGGAAAAACTTTTTTTTCTCTGTCAAATTATTGTTTTTTGTGGTGGTGGTAGTGGGTGGCACCTGCCTTTGCCTACAACCACCATATAAACATAGTGTGTCACCACAGTTGATCAAATTTATGTTGAGGCATGTAGTTTTTGGAAATTTTCTCAAGGTACTTTTGATTTTTCCCCTGATAACTATAACCTACAGAGACCAGGAATTAGACAAATACTGATGTGAGAAGTTGCAGAATGAATAAATTCTAACTTGTATCAAGTCGAGCAGCCATCTTTGAAGAACAATTTCAGAGTATCTGTAATACGAGCCACACAAGAAAGAAATAGCTCTAACCCCTTGCAAAAAGCCTTTTCCATTCAGGTACTCTCTGTTTTTTGATTAGAGAGTTTAGTCCATTTACATTTAATTATTGATAGGTGTGTACTTATTGCTATTTTGTTCATTGTTTACTTGTTTTTATAGTTTCTCTGTTCCTTTTTTCTTCTCTTATTCTCTTCCTTTGTGGTTTGATGACTTCCTTCAGTGGTATACTTAACATTCTTTTCTCTTTATTGGTTATGTATTTATTATAGATTTTTGCTTTATGATTAGTTTACCATGAGGTTTACACACACCACTTATTTCTATAAGTCTCTTACCAGTTGTTAACACCTTAAGATTGGTCCCAGTCTAAACCTCAATATTTCTCCCTCCCTCTGTATTTTACAATTTCAGTGTCAATTTTACTTGAGTATCCCAAGTAATTAATCCACTATCTTTACTGTATTTTTACTTTTGTAGTGAGATTTATTCTCTTGTAGGTTTTATTGTAAGTAGTGCACTTCTTTTTAGACTAAAGAAGTCCCTTTAACTTTTCTTGTAAAGCCTGTTTAGTGGTTGTGAGCTCCTTTAGCTTTTGCTTATCTAAAAATATCTTTATCTCTTCTTCAGATCTGAATGGTAACTTTCCTGGGTAGAGTATTTTTTATTGGGATTTTCTTTTCTTTAAGCACTTTGAATATGTCATGCGACTCCTTTCTGGTCTATAAGTTTCTGCTGAAAGCTCTGCTGATAGTCTTATGGGGATTCCCTTGTACATAACAAGTTGTTTTCCCTTACTGCATTCAATATTCTCTGCTTGTCTTTAAATTTTGACTTTTTAATTACAGTGTGTCTCTGAGTCTCTTTGGGTTCATTGTGTTTGGAACTTCCTGGACTTTCTGCATCTGGCTGTTGGTTTCCTTCTCCAGGTTAGGGAAATTTTTAGCCATTATTTCTTAAAACAAGATTTTTGTGCCTTTCCCTCTCTCTTCTTCTGGGACCTCTAATATGAATGTAGTCCATGTAATTTTGTCCTATAAACACCTTCAGTTGTCTTCACTTTTTTTTCTTTTGACTGCTCTGATTGAATGAATTCTACTGCTTTGTCGTTCAGGTGACTGATCCTCTCTTCTGCTTCATCTAGTCTGCTGGTGAACCCCTCTAATGTATTTTTCAGTCAGTTATTTTATGGTATTCTTTAGCTCTGTGGCATTTGTTTGGTACTTTCTTGTATTTTTTATCTTGTTTTTGAAGTTCTCATTGTGTTCATCTGTTCTCCACAGTCTTATGAGCATCTTTGTGACCATTATGTTGAACTCTTTATCAGTAAATTCTGTTTCATTAAGGTTTTTTTCCTGAAATTTTATCTTGTTCTTTCATTTAGAATATATTTCTCTGTTTTTTTCAGTTTGCTTGTCTCTCTGTTGTTTTTTGTACAGTAGATAAAACAACCACCTCTCCAATTCTTGAAGGAGTGGCCTTGTGTAGGGAACAAACTTGTCTTTCAGCTGTGCCCTAAATCTTTGTCTTATCTCAAACTTTTGTGCTTGTCCAAGCAGACTTTTATATGTTTAAAATTTTTTTTAACATTTATTTATTTTTAAGACAGAGACAGAGCATGAACAGGGGAGGGTCAGAGAGAGGGAGACACAGAATCTGAAACAGGCTCCAGGCTCTGAGCTGTCAGCACAGAGCCCAACGCGGGGCTTGAACTCATGGACCGCGAGATCATGACCTGAGCTGAAGTCGGCCGCTTAACCGACTGAGCCACCCAGGCGCCCCTGTTTAAAATTTTTTTAACATTTATTAATTTTGAGAGAGAAAGTGCACACACGCACAAGCAGGGCAGAGAGAGAGGGAGACACAGAATTTGAAGTAGGCTCTAGGCTCTGAGCTGTCAGCACAGAGCCTGATGTGGGGCTCAAACTCAAGAACCATGAGATCATGACCTGAGCCAAAGTCAAGCACTGAGCCACCCAGGTGCCCTGACCTTTTATATTTTTAATAGCTCTCAGTAGTTGAGAATATGCCAGGACCTGTCAGTGTCCTTAAGGGGAAGTTCTCAGCATCTAGATTCAGACTAACTGGAAGCCAGGTCATCAGGCAACAGTTTTTAAAGTGTGCAGATACATACAGTCCTGTGGGACTATAAACCTAAATCCCATTATGGTGGCAGTTATAGAAATTGAGGTTCTAGACAAGTGTAAGCTCTTTTATAGAAGATACTGGTGAGCTGCAGGAAGTACCTGCAGAGTACCAAGCTGCAGAGTACCAGAGCTGCAGAGTACCAAGATAGCCTCTGTAACCTGAGTTTCTTAGAAATATCTCTAAAGTCCACCAGGTATATGCCAAACCTGCCCCTCAGGCCAAAGCTTCAGGACAAACAGAGGCTTCCTTCACCGAAAATCAGGGGTGTGCGTAAATCTGCTGTCTTTGTAGTGCCCTGAGTGTGGCAGCCTGCCAACAACTATTTATCTGATTGCCACAATATCATAGGACCTAGAAAGGAAAGCTCCCCTGGCCACCAGAGCCTGGAGGTCAAGGGATGTCCACTGGGCAGTGACTGTAAAAACCATGGAGCCAGACGTAAAAACTAGGACACCAGCTCTGTGTAGGGCTTTTCCCCAACCCCCAAAGGAGACATTGGCACTCTGGAGCACAGCAGATACAGTTAACAAAGGTAGCTCCTGCCCTTCAAGGTCTCTGGAAAGGATTCGAATCAGCCCTTAGATGCTGCATGTTTAATTAGAAGCCTGCACCTTAGGTCACAGCCACAATGATTACCTAATAGGCCCTATTCACAGAAAGACTAAGCTCCTGGGTCTGTTGCCTCTTGCTGTGCATTGGGGGAGGTAACTGTTTAAGAACTCTTTCTCTGTTGGTTGGAGTGTTGTGGGACTTAAAATCATAAACCCATGTGTATGCTACCTACAACAGACTCACTTTACATGTAAGGACACACACAGACTGAAAGTGAAGGGATAGAATAAGATATTCTATGTCAATGGAAACCAACAGAAAGCTGTAGTAGTTACATCAGACAAATTGAACTTTAAAGCAAAGACTGTAATAGACAAACGGGTGTTACATAATGATAAAGGGCTCAATCCAGCAGGAGGATATAACATTTGTAACTATTTATGTACCCAACATAGAAGCACTAAATATACAAAAGCAAATATTAATAGACTTAAAGGGAGAGATAGGCAGCATTACATACTAATGAGTTTAATACCCCATTGACATCAGTGGATAAATCATCCAGACAGGAAAAATAAGAAAACATTGCCCTGATATCAAAACCAGACAGGGGTGCCACAGGAAGAGAAATTACAGGCCAATATCCTTGAAGAACATAGATGCAAAAGTCCTCAACAATGTATCAGCAAACTGAATTCAACAGTGCATTAAAAGGGATTATGTACCATGATAAAGTGGGATATTTATTCCAGGGATGCAAGGATGGTTCAACATCTGTAAATGAACTAGTGTGATACACCACATTAACAAATGGTAGGATAAAAATTATATGATCATCTCAAAATGCAGAAAAAGCATTTGAGAAAATTCACCTTCCATTTATGATTAAAAACTCTTAACAAAATGGGTATAGAGGGAATGTACCTTCATACAATAAGGACATATGTGACAAAGCCACAACTAATATTGTTCTTTCAGGAACAAGACAAGGGTGCCCATTCTTGTCACTGCTATTCAGCATAGTTTTGGAAGTCCTCACTAGAATAATTAGGCAAGAAAAGGAAATAAAGGCATCCGAATTGAAAAGGAATTAACAAAACTGTCACTATTTGCAAATAGCATGATGTATTTGGAAAATCCTAAAGACTGCACCAGAAACCTATTAGTACTAATAGATGAATTAAGTTTCAGGATACAAAATCAGTACACAAAAATTCTGTTTGTTGTGTTTCAATACACTGATAATAAACTTTCAGACAAAGAAAATAATCCCATTTACATATGCATCAAAAATAATAAATTTCCTTGGATAAATTTAGTCAAGTAAGTGAAATATCTGTATGCTGAAAACTGTAAGATATTAATGAAATAAATTGAAGAAGACAGAAATAAATTGGAAGAGTCAATGTTGTTAAAATGTCCATGCTAACCAAAGCAGTCTATAGAATCTGTGCAATCTATATCAAAATTCCAATGACATTTTTCAAAGAAATAGGACAAATAATCCTAAAATTTATATGTAACCACACACACACACACACACACACACACACACACACACACAAAATCCCAAAATAGCCAAAGCAATTTTGAGACAGAATAAAACTGGAGGCATATGCTCCCTGATTCAGACTATCTGACAAAGCTATAGTAAGTAAAACTGTATGGTATTGGCATAAAAACAGACCCATAAATCAAAGGAAAAGAATAAAGAGCCCAGAAATAAACACACCAATATATGGTCAATTAATTTACAGCAAAGGAGCTAAGAATATATTATTTGGAAAGGATAGTGTCTTCAATAAATGGTGTTGGGAAAACTGCACAGCCACATGCAAAGGAATGAAAGTTGACCACCATTCTATAGCATACTCACAATCGAAACAGATTGAAGACTTGAATATAAGACCTGCAATCAGGAAGCTCTTAGAAGACAACATAAGGTGTAAGCTCCTTGACATAGGTCTTGGCAGTGATTATTATTGTTTTTAATCTGACACCAAAAGCAAAAGCAACAGGAAAAAATAAGTCAAGTGGGACTACATAATACTTAAAAACTTCTCCATAGCAAAGGAAACCATCAAGAAAATGAAAAGGCATCTTAGTGGGATTAAATGTTTGCAAATCATAAATCTGATAAGGGGCTGATTCCAACATATATAAAGACCTCAAAAAAACCCTCAATAGTGAAAAACCAAACAATCGATTTAAAATGTGTGTGTGTGGGGGGGTGTTGAATCTGAATAGATATTTTTTTTTCAAAGATTTACAAATAGCCAACAGGTACTTGAAAAAAAGCTGAACATAGTCATTGTGACTAATTATGCAAATCAAAACCACAATGAGATACCACCTTATATCTATTAGAATGACTATTAAAAGGACAAGAAATAGCAAGTGTTAGCACGGATTTGGAAATATAAATAGTTTCTCCACTATGGAAACCTGTATGGAGTTTCCTCAAAAACTTTAAAGTAGAACTACCATTAACCCAGCAATTACATTTTTGGGTATTTATCCAAAGAAGACAAAAACACTAACTCAAAAAGATATGTACACCCCATGCTTGTTGCAGCATTATTTGCAATAGCCAGGATATTGAAACAACCTTAGTATCCATTGGTGAATGAATGGATAAACATACACACACACAGATAATGGGATATTTCCACCCGTATAAAAGAATGAACTCTTGCCATTTGTGACAACAGGTATGGACCTTCAGGGCATTATACTGTGTGAAATAGGTCAGACAGATAAAGACAAATACCATGTGATCTCTCTAATTAAATAATAATAATAATAATAATAATAATAATAATAATAATAATAGGGGTGCCTGGGTTGCTCAGTCGGTTAAGCACCTGACTTTGGCTCAGATCATGATCTCACAGTTTGTGAGTTCGAGCCCCATGTGGGGCTCTGTGTTGACAGCTCAGAGACTGGAGCCTGCTTCAGATTCTGTGTCTGCCTCTCTGTCTCTGCCCCTCCTCCACTTGGGTGTGTTCTCTCTCTCAAAAATAAACATTAAAAAAACATTTTTTTAAGTAAAAAAACCCTCACAGATAGATTAGTTGTTGCTAGAGGTAGAGCGGATTAATGTGTAAAGAAATGGGCAAAGGAGATATAAATTTATTTTAAAAATAAAAAGCCTTTTTGTGTACTACTGATTTGTATTCATATCTTGAAATTGTTCATTGTAAAATACTTCCTTTGCCCAATTTTCAGATAAAATATTCTCATATATAAAGTGATAGAATAAGCAAATATTTAATTTGCAAGCCAGAAATATGTTAACTGCTTCAATTCTCCTTGTCTTTTTAAGTACAGGAAGGTAGAAATACTAACAAAAAGAAACTGCAATAATAATCACTACAAATAATAAAAAAACTTATAACTTTCTTTGCTTAGCAGTTTGTTACTGAAAAACCTCCAGAAATTTTACTCTTGAAATTGCTAAAATATTTTTACTTTTTGATGATGTCACTCCACAGTAAGAATCATTATGATTTGTATGATTGACTATCTCATAAAAAATGTGAATTCTTTATATTTGACAGCTATTTCAAGTACTCCAACTCAAAATAAATTAAAAAAAAATTCAATGTTCATTTATTTTTGAGAGAGAGAGCGGGGGAGGGGCAGAGAGAGAGAGAGGGAGACAGAGGATCTGAAGCAGGCTCCTCACTGACCGCACAGAGCCAGATGCAGGGCTCAGACGCACAAACAGAGAGATCATGACCTGAGCTGAAGTGGAATGCTTAGCCAGCTGAGCCACCCAGATGCCCCCAACTCAAAATTAATAGGGGAGACTCATCCCACAATCCTGGGGTTTATTTAGTGTGAAAGGAATATTTCTGATTGTTGGTTAGTAAGATGGAGTTAGGCAGATAAATAACTATTATCCTACACATTGTTTCACATTGAGAGTGTTTCAGTGTTCAAATTGTTCGAAATATATTTTCACCTGAAAATTTCTTATTTTGAGGAAAGAGTATGAACTGAAGGTAGGTGAGTGAATAGATGTGAACAAGATGATTTTAAAGTAAGTAGTTTCAATTATCTATGAAAAGTTTAATTTTTTTTTGTTTTGCTTTGCTTTTTGTTTTAAAAAAATTTTTTTTAACGTTTATTTATTTTGAGACAGAGAGAGACAGAGCATGAACGGGGGAGGGGCAGAGAGAGAGGGAGACACAGAACCGGAAGCAGGCTCCAGGCTCTGAGCCATCAGCCCAGAGCCCGACGCGGGGCTTGAACTCACGAACCGTGAGATCATGACCTGAACTGAAGTCGGACGCTTAACCGACTGAGCCACCCAGGTGCCCCATGCTTTTTGTTTTTAAATATCATCTATAACATTCAGACAAGGCAGTACATAAATATTAGAAATAACCTATTTCTGTTTATATATTGCAGTATATACAGAATTTAAATCCTGTATAAAGATATGAATTTGCAACTGGAGCCTCAATAGATAGAAAAATGCAAAAATATTGAGCATCACTAACAAATACACATGTATTTCTGTTTTCAGTAACAGTACTTGTTCAGGATAATGCAATAATAGATCTTTTATCTATTTTATCTTAATAAAAGCATTTTAATGAACTTTGGAAATTGAAACATTTCAATATCTGAACTTTCTCCCTTTCTGGTTCCCCTGGTCCAAGAATGAGACCCTGACTGGGCCCAACAGCCCCCTCAACTGAGGTTACTAACATTGAGTGGATGTGTTACTGTAGATGGTTTCCATGTCCCAAGAGGTGCTCTTGTCTTCTGTCACTCTGTTGATAGCCACACCTGTATAGCTAAAAGGTCTGCCATGACCAACTCTGGATATAGTTTTCTTTTTTGGTGGGGAAGTCATGGTTGATGGCTGAAGCAGTCTGCTTCACATCAGTTTGTGTCCATGTCAAGAAAAATGACAAGTTCAATGTGTGGATGGGGAGACAGGAGGACTGAGACATATATGTAGGCAGTCAGAGGTCAAAAGGAAACATCACCTTGCCCCCACAGATCTTCGGCATTCCAGATTTTATCCCAGGTTTCTATGTTTCTGGGGGTTGGAAGTCACTAGTTGCACCTTGTAGAGAGGCTCACCTTTGAAGAACACGTTATGTAACATCTATGAGTGATCAAATGGGCATTTTGTGTTAAAGGACTGTAATGTGCTTGTGTGGGCATTATTGGAAGGTCACTAACATAACATTCTATTATCTTATCTGCAAGCTTATGTAACTCTTTTAGAAACTCTTACTGGTTTCATTATTTCTTCTTATTTATTGCTAACCTGATGAGTCATTTAGCCATGAGACTTGAAGAACCGGAGTCTCTAACTCATGTTTCATCACGTAATGTTTTTTGGGGGGTTATTTGTATTTGCTTTGTATATTTCTAAAAAAAGCCTCTTTCAATTCTTGTATGTGTATAATAGGGTAGGTATAAAGAAATTTAAATGTCACTTTCTAAAAAATGCTAATAGCCAGGGGAAAGAGGGTGACATGATCACTTATTACATTTGTGATGCTCATTTGATAAAAATTATCATTTGTTTGCAAGAGGTGCAGCTTTTCCTGGTTTTGAAACATAAGCTCCAGTTTGCTCCATTAGTCCTTATGGGACAGACATTGTGATGTAGGAGGGTCAGCTCATCAACAGATTTTGTAAAACAGTATAACTTGATTTCTTTCTTTCACATTATGATTAAAGGTCAGTTTCAAAAAAAATTTTTGTGTGTATAACGTTCTGAAGGATATACAATTAATTCTCCTTTAAAATTTTTTGAGATCTAAAATTGACCTTATAGTACTATGCCATAAGATTGACCTTCACTTACTATTTAGATAGTAGAAATTTTGTCTTTGGATCAAGGCTGCCTGTCAGAAAGTTGTGTATTCCACATAACTTTGGCCCATCAGCAATTTGCCTTTTCTCAACTAACAGAATATTACTACATCACTGGTTTGCAAGGAGAATGAAAAATAGCTTTATGATACCCTTTCCTAAAGCAGTCGTGTAATCCTAATCTATGCTATTACCATTATTAATACCTTTTAAAGTCTCTCCTATGTTTATCTTCCTTAGAAAACTTCAAACCCTCCAAGGCAAGGGATTGTGTTACATTCTAGAAGTTTTGAGAACCTAGGAGAGTGCCTGGTTTGTGGCATGTGCTCAACAATTTTGTTGTGTAATAGAATAAATTAATGAAGGTAATTCTTTGAAAACTTTTACATGAAATTCCATAATCCCATTCATTCATTCTGTTTAACAGTGCATGCTATTTGGAAATTTTATTTTTGTTACTCTTTTGGCCCGTTTCATCACCTGTATTCATTTGTGATAGGCAATATCTGATTCTTTATGTTCGAAATCAAGCAGTAGAGTGATGGACAGTTCAGGCTTTGGAGTCAGATGGGGGGGTGAGTTGTAGCTCTGCCGCATTTTAAATATGGATTATTGAATATATTAACCTCACTTTTATTCCTGCATTTGTAGAATGGGTGTGAGGTAGAACCCACTTCACAAAGTGGTTTGTGAAGATTGACCATATAAATGAAGTACTTAGCCTGGCACATAATTAGTGCTCGATGAAACAAGTTTTATCATAGTTGATATTCAGATAGTTGACTTTCCCTTCATGCTAAATAAGCCTAATTTCTTTAACCTGATTAATCAAAGTCTAGTTATCCAGTAGTTCAATTCTCCTTAATTTTAGTTAGTTGAAGAAATGTTTATAGCCTAGGGAAAATGCAAGTAGTAGACTACTATCATCTAGTTAATAATGCCATCTGGTTGCTAGGTTAAATTGTGCCTTGTATTATTAATTATGGGAATTCCTGTTTTTTTTTTTTTTTGCTTTGATATCTTTAAAATGTTACACTTGTTGAAGAAATCAGATTTCTTTTTATTTCAGATTAAATTCATTTTGTGGTCATATGCAGAATTTCAGCAAATTTTATTTATAGACCTTTACATCCCCGTGGAGCTAAAATAAACAAAGTGAATTTTGCAAGATTGTGGTTTCAATACCCTGAATGTCATTAAGTCCCAAAAATAAAGAGTGCTGGCTTAGATGTCAGAAGTCCTTCATTCTTATTTTTATTCCCTTGGTTATTAATTTGTGACCTTGGGCAAGCCATTTAACTTCACTCTTATTCATTTTTCTCATCTTTTCCTGCCTTCTCTACCTCACAGAATCTTCATGAGGCTGAAATGAGAACATATTTGAGGATGGTAAAAACTGTAGAAATCTATGGCTCTTTTGTGTTAAGGCAGTGTTTTGTGATGTTAATTTTATACACAAGATCATAACGTAGTCTGAGGCAATGAAAACATGTCTGTTCACCTGACTTTTTATACCAGATCAGTGTCAGAAATATTCAGGAACTGCATTTAATGATTTTTTTATAGTTTCCTTTGAAAGAAAACTTGCAGAGTCATCACATAATAGCTTGTTATTTGTGTCCCCTCCACAGAGTTTGCTGCTACTCAAGCATTGTAGTTCTTTTAGATGAAGGCCCAGCCTAAGTAAACGGGAAAGTCAGCAGATAGAGCTGCAGGAACTTTTTGAAAACAGTTGAACATACCAGTGTTTGTCCTTTTAGTTTGTGAGCCCAAAAGACCTCTGTTTCCTCAGCCGTGTTGATATTTACGTATGTTAACATAATTACTCCTAAATGGCCATGCAATGGCTGCATTGTTTCCTTTCTTGACAAGGACCTGGAGATTTTGAACCTTGAAGAATGCATTGCAGCCTGCGTATGGAGCTGTTTTCCTTTTAGCATTTCTTAGTTCTTAGGGTTCCACTGAGATCAAGTGGACGTGGAGTGTTATGGGCTAAATTTTGTGTCCCTCCAAAATTCGTATGTTCACTTCTTAACCTCTACGACCTGAGAATATGATTACATTTGGAGATAGGGCAGAGGTAACTAAGGGCCACCCATGTGGGGGGCGGTACCCCACTCTGACTGATGTCCTGAGGAGAAGAGGATGAGATCTAGGGATGAGCTTGCACAGATGAAAGACCATGTGGAGACACTCAGAGAGGAGGCAGCCACCAACAAGTCAAGGAGAGAGGCCTCCAGAGACGCCAAGCCTACGACACCTTGATCTTGGACTTCCGGCCTTCAGAACAGTGAGAAAATTCTGTTGTGGAAGCCTCCCAGTCTGTGGTATTTTGTTGTGGCAGCTCTAGCAAACAAATAGATCCTGGATGCTGGGCGTTCTCCACTGGGAGTGTAAGAAACTCTACTAGGAGCCTTAAAAAGCCTCCATAATCCACGTATAAATAGAGTTTGAATTTGAATGTAGTAGAGGTTCACAGATTTTACAGTTTGTAAATTCATTTTTTTAAAAGGTAGAAGTGATGGCAAAGCTGCTTTTAAGCAGAGAAAAGACAAAGAGGACAGTATTTGAGATGGTTTACTCGAAAGCTTACTTTTAGGGGCACCTGGGTGGCTCAGTTGGTTGAGCATCCAACTTGGTAGCAGCTCATGTGGTGATCTCATGGTTTCATGGGTTCAAACCCCGTGTCATGCCCTGGGCAGTGACTACATGGAGTGTGCTTCAGATTCTCTCTGTCTCCTGCTCTCTCTGCCCCTCCCCTGCTTGCACTCTCTCTCTCAAAATAAATAAATAAACTTCAAGGAAAAAAAACGCTTTTACGCTTGGGATGCCTGGATGGCTCAGTCGGTTAAATGTCCGACTTTGGCTCAGGTCGTGATCTCACGGTCTGTGAGTTCGAGCCCCGCGTCGGGCTCTGTGCTGACAGCTCAGAGCCTGGAGCCTGCTTTGGATTCTGTCTCCCTCTGTCTCTGCCCCTCCCCTGCTTGTGCTGTCTCTCTCTTTCTCTCTCTCTCTCTCTCTCAAAAATAAACCTTAAAAAATTAAAAAAAGCTTTTACTTCTTTCATAGTTTGATATACTTTTTTACTTTAAAATTATAGAGGAATTGATACACATGGCTTAACATTTCTTTAAGAAACATACCCAAGGTAAGTTCTTTTGGTGGTTTTTTGTTGATTTTAAATCCTTACATTTCCCATATTAGTAACTCAAAACAAGTGTTTTGATGTTAATATAAATGAAATGGTCTAAATTACATACGAAATTTTGGTGTGGGGGGGAATTCTCCACTTCCTTCATTAACGATTTATACTTGGCTTAATTTTGATTTTCAAATATTGAATCCTATTCATATACCTGTTCACTGAAATGGCCATTTTTTTTTAAAGGAAACATTTAAAAAATTTTTTTTAACGTTTATTTATTTTTTTGGGGACAGAGAGAGACAGAGCATGAACGGGGGAGGGGCAGAGAGAGAGGGAGACACAGAATCGGAAACAGACTCCAGGCTCTGAGTCATCAGCCCAGAGCCTGACGCGGGGCTCGAACTCACGGACGGCGAGATCGTGACCTGGCTGAAGTCGGACGCTTAACCGACTGCGCCACCCAGGCGCCCCTGAAATGGCCATTTTTGAAATACAATATTGATACTATCTTTACACACATAGTGCTGTACAATTTAAAAATGCTTGCACATGCACAGCATCATCCAGTCCTCCAAAAATCTTTTGGGGTTAGCATTATTCTGTTAATTTTCCAGGAAATGATTCCCAGAGAGATTAGGATACTTTCTCAGAGTCACACAGTGGTTTCACAGATCCCATATTTTCTGAGTCCCCATCCAGAGTTCTTCCTCTGTTTCTTAGACATGGGGACACCAAGCTCCATGGACTGAGAGATGCATTTTATGTGTGTGTGCACATGTGCCTGTTGTTTGTGTGTATTTCCCTTGTTTCTAGCTCTTCCCTTTGCTCTTCTGATAATTTTGTGGCAAGTATTTTACTATGTAGTGGTGATGTGCATGTTTTCTTTTTTCTTTTGGTACTTGTATGCACATGTGCACGTGTGTGTATGTTCAGTGATATCAAAATATAACTTGAAGCAGTGGAAAGATTTGTCATCTGTAAGCTTGGCTAGTAGGATGGGTGCAACTTCTGGCTGAAAGAAAAAAAAAAGATTTTAAGATGTCCATGACTGTTACGTCATATTTTAGTAGATACCAGAATCTGTTTATAATAGTTAAAGGCTAGGTCTCAAAATTTGTTTCTCTGGAAACACATCATTTGTAATCTTTAGCTCCTAAGGTAGACAACCTTTATGAGGGTTATGTGTTAGTATTCAGATCATTATTAAGCTAGCTCATTGTTCCTCAGGCCCAACACAAAATCCCTGTCTTTTCACGTTTCCTAGCAACTGACTCACACGTGGAGGATGCAGAAAGAACACCATCAGGGACTTGCTCTGCATTTCTCAAACAGCCTCTGAGAAATAGTACCCAGACTGCATTGTTTCTCTTCACTGTGTCTAGTAAAAGCTTGCCTTTTATGTTCATTAGATTCTAAGAGAGAATAGTCATAGAGGATGAACATGAAAAATTGAGTAGTGATGATGAAATATCAAAGCCAGATTATTGGAAATTTTCATCATTAGTAATATTTTTTTATAGCCATTGCTATTTATGTGTATCTTGAAATGATGGTTACTAAGGTAAGGAGATGAAATCAGTTCTGTTTTATACTTGAGAATTAAGGTAGTTATTATTATAAAGTTACTCCTCTTAGATGCTTAATAAGTACTTGTTCATAATTGTGAAATAAAATGCATCTTCAATTTTTCATTTCCTTAAAGGAAGGGAGGACACACACCTGTGTATTTTAAACCTTTAGACTGACAAATTGAAAAATGCTTTCTGAACTAAATGATACATTTCACTACATTTAAACAAAATGAACAAATAACTTCATCCCAATTTCTCTGTATGGAAATTGATAGTAATTTGGTGTTGAAGTTTTAGCACGTTTAAAATAGAAACTATGATTTTTATACTTTATTGTATTTTTATTTTCTTTTAATCTTACCGTTTAATTTGGGTGGCCTAAAATGTAAAATACAATGACATTTGCCTGTTAATAATACTAAGACATATATACTAGAAAAAAAGTGCCTTTCAGATGACAAGAATCTGAAGTTATGTCTCTTCTCTTAACTGTCCTTGTGCTGTTTGCTGTAACTGACCCTAGGAAAGGGGGCTGTGGAAGGAAAAGAGTGGTGAGGGAAGAGAAAGCAAGAGGAAAATGGAAGGAAAGATGAAGCATGAGTAAAAAAAAAAAAAAAAAAAATGGTTGTGAGGGCACCCGGGTGGCTCTGTCAGCGAAGCATCTGACTTCAGCTCAGGTCATGATCTCACAGTCCATGAGTTCGAGCCCCACGTTGAGCTCTGGGCTGACAGCTCGGAGCCTGGAGCCTGTTTCGGATTCTGCATCTCCCTCTTTCTCTGCCCCTCCCCTGCTCATGCTCTGTCTCTCTCTGTCTCAAAAATAGATAAAAACATTTAAAAAAATTAAAAATAAAAGGTTGTGACTAGTGAACGGTGGGGCAGTGGGACTGAGTGGAGCTGCTACGTCTTTCTCCCTACCACCTCTGTGAAAGTAGTGTTCTGCTGTTACTTGGCCAGGAATGAGCGTGTTTACCAGCCAGCACCCGCCAGGGTGCACTGGTGCTCTCCATGCAATACCCAGCATGAAGAAAGAATACAGGTAGAAAACATAATCGTGTGGGTCCTTGAGCATGAGTTGAGCACATTGTTTTCATGTCAAATGAAGACTTGGGCTAGATCAGTTCTTTCCTAAAAGCCAGTCTGGGGGCCTGTGCTGATCCATAGAGTTTTCTTGGGTTTTTAGCCAGCTTAAAAAACTAAGTATTTTATAGCTGGTTCATAATTTAGTCTTCATGGGGTTCAGATTTTTTAAATTTTTATTTTTTTTAATATTAAAAAAAATTTATGTTTATTTATTTATTTATTTTGAGAGAGTGTGTGTGTGTATAAGCAGGGAAGGGGCAGAGAGAAAGAGAGACAGAATCCCAAGCAGGCTCTGTGCCATCAGCACAGAGCATGATGTGGGGCTTTAACTCATGAACTGTGAGATCATGACCGGAGCCAGGATGAAGAGTCACATGCTTAACTGTGCCACCCAGGTACCCCTAAATTCTTTTTTCTGTTTTCTTTCTACTCACTGTATCCAACTGTACTTTGTACAACTGCTCTTTCTCATGGGAAAGCAGAGTTCTCAAATTCTGTTCCCCACTTAAAAAGATTTTTTTTGTCATGTTTTCATTATTTTTTGAGAGAGAGAGAGAGGGAGGGAGAGAAGGAGAGAGAGTGAAGGAAAGGAAGCGGGGGCCGGGCAGAGAGGGAGACAGAGGATCCAAAGTGGGCTCGGCGCTGATAGGCTGACAGCACTGAGCCCAGTATGGGACTCAGATGCTAAACCAACTAAGCCACCCAGGCACCTACCCCCCTCCATTTTTTACGTCCATTTGATTTTAACTTCAGTTTCATATCTGAATTAAGACTTCGCCCTTCACCTCAGATGAGCTAAGTGGCATTGTTGTCCAGCCAAATGATAGCTGTTTATGTCACTTGGTTGCTTTGCCTTACCCCTACCCTTCTCCCATTTTCCACCTTTCAATCCCACGGCCCTTAAGTCTCCACTTCTCCCTATTTCCTGCTTAAATATACACAGGGGGCTGGTTAGTAAGGATACTTCATAAATGCATGCCTAGCTAGGTAGACAATGAGATGTTGGTCTTTTCCATTCATGCGGGTACCTCTTATCTTTATGGGTGATTTTCCTGATCCCTATCTGTAGCCTTGAAATGTGAGGAGAGCCACCCCTCTCTTCTCACATGCACTTCTCTAAAATATATGTTACTTTATTGCTCCTTGGTCCACCACTGCTTTGGACACAGTTCAGGGACAAAAAAGAAATGTCCTACTCGCTATGATACTAGTTTTCACACATGAAGAAATTAGGCTGCCTAATAATCATTCTTTGTAAGTACTGCTCCTTAGAGTAAAAACTGCGTTAAATTCCCCCCCCCCTTTTTTTTTTAATGAAATGGTCACAGTAGATGACAGTTGGTTTATTTTTGTTTCTGATGGAAAAAAAAAATGAAAACTGCTAGTGTCTTATAGCTCACAATACTGACTTGGTAAGTCCAAATATTCTTTAGACATCATTTTCCTCTTTGGTTTTGATTTTGCTTAAGATCTGAATGAGGTACATCCACTATTACCTTAATGGTGATTTTAAAAGGAGAGAAACAACTGTGGCAGGGATTACAGCTTTATCTAAAACACTGACCGTCACTGAGCTTCCCAGGTGTCTGGCTTGTCTAGCTTCCAGCCTCAGCAGTGGAAACATTTGTGACCTTGTTCAGGGCCGGCTAGTATGGGGAGCGGAGCAGAGGGAGGGAGACAGGCCTTTGTGTGGGTGGGGAAGGCAGTGGCGAAGCACCCTTTCTTCACAAAGCTAGTAAGGGAGCTGCTGTTGCCTGAAGAACCCGAACCTGAGGGGAGAGAGGGTTCCATCTAGCATTACGCAGCATTCTTCATAACTACCTGCAGTGATTGGCAGGGAATCAAAACAGGTTGTAGTTCCTTAGCCAGTGAAACAGTATTTTACAACGTTATAAACACAGAAAAGGGGTTGTTGAATGATGCCGACAGCTGTTTATGAAATGTATAGCTAAACAAATGCATAAATGAATTAAAAGAATGAGTGAATTTTACGGGTGAGAGACGGAAGGTGGGATGGGGGAGGGAGAAGTGGAAGGATGTTGTTGCAATGATGAGAAAAGAGAAGAGACTTGGACCTCTATGCCTAGGTTTGTAAATTTAATACAGTCGAGACTAATTTGAGTGTGTGTGGAGTTTGGGTGTTTAAGAAGCACTAGTATTTTGGAATTTACTACAGCTTATATTATAGAGACATTTGGCATTGCTTAAAGTCTGTAAACTGATCGTGCAATGCCTGCAAGAAATGTGGATGAGGATGTAATAAAGTATTCCTTGCAGAGCTGCCACTAGGGGGCGACATAAAGCCCAGTGTCACTTCTTGGCATATTGCGGGTATCTCTCTGCCTTCTTTGCCCTGTTTCTTGTAGCACTGTATCATCACAGCTACCATTTCCCAGACTTCATGCTTCTCTGGCATGTGCTGAGATACTTTTCCTAGAATATGCTAAAACCAGACATGAGAATAATGACACAATTCAACTTGTACTTTTGATACTGTTGAGAACTCAATCAGAGAGGGGGCGTCTGAGTGGCTCACTTGGTTAAGCACCGACTTTGGCTCAGGTCATGATCTTGTGGTTCGTGAGTTCAAGCCCCATGTCAGGCTCTGTGCTGACCCCTCAGAGCCTGGAGCCTGTTTCAGATTCTGTGTCTCCCAGCCTCTCTGTCCCTCCCCTGCTTGCTCTCTGTCTCTTTCTCAAAAATGAATAAACATTAAAAAATATTTATAAAAGAAAAAGACCTCAGTCAGGGAGAAATCCACTGCTAAAAACAGGTGCCAGAAGTTAAAGTCTTAACTCCTTATGAAAAATAATCATTTATTTATAATTTGAATTTTATTTATACATTCATTGAGCATTTATTGGGTACTCTGAGTGCTTGGACCTATCAGACCCTAGGGATACTATGGAGAAAAGAGGTAAAGTCTCTCTCCATAAATTGACTATTGTTGATAATGCGGTTATAAACACTGGGGTGCATGTATCCCTTCAAATCTGTATTTTTGTTATCTTTTGGGTAAATACTTAATAGTGCAATTGCTGAATCATAGGATAGTTCTTTTTTGTTGTTGTTTCTTGAAGACAGTGCTCTGATTTTAAAAAGATAACCAAAGAGAAAAAAAACAGTTTTCAACATCTAGAACTTCAGAGTTCCATGGAATATTCAATGGACTATGGCCATTCTGGAATATTTCTCAAATATTATCTTTCACTATCTGAAATTGTCTTTCCTATATTAATTTTCTTGTAGATTTCTCATCTTCCCATTAAAAAGTGAAATCCCATTAAAAAGTGAAAAGAGAAGAGACTTTACCTCTTCTTTGATCTACTTTGATCTTGATCATCTACTTGATAGACGCCAAGGTCTGTCAAAGAAGATGTGATACACACACACACACACACACACACACACACACACACACACAATGGAATATTACTTAGCCATTAAAAAGAATGAGAACTTGCCATTTGCCATGATATGGATGGAGCTATAATGTGTTACGCTAAGTGAAATAAGTCAATTAGAGAAAGACAAATAGCATGTGATTTCAGTCACATGTGGAATTTAAGAAACAAAACAGATGCACATATTAGAATTAGGGGGGAGAGAAGAGAGGGAAACAAACCACAAGAGACTCTTAATGATAGAGAACAAGCTATGGGTTGAAGGAGGGAGGATGGAGGGAGATGGGCTAGGTGGGTGATGGGGACTAAGCACTTGTGATGAGCACTGGGTGTTGCATGTAAGTGATGAATCACTGAATTCTACTCCTGAAACCAGTATTGCACTGTATATTAACTAAAATTTAAATAAAAAATAAAATTTTTAAAATTTTAAAATGCTTAAAAATAAAATTAGAGAGCTCTAGTCCCATCATATAGGGAAAATACTAGGAGAATGAAATTGAACACTTGCGGCAAAAAAAAAAAAAAATAGTCAAGGAAACAATAAACAGGTTACTGAGAGCAAGTTTACCTTATTTAGAGCTTAATGTATTTTGTGGTAATTTTTCATCTGTAAAATTTTATGAGGACTATGGAAATTTTCTTATATTTTTTAAATTAAAAAAGTGTTTTTATTCTTTATTTTTGAGAGAGAAAGAGAGAGCACCAGCAGAGGAGAGGCAGAGAGAGGGACACACAGAATCGGAAGCAGGCTCCAGGCTCTGAGCTGTCAGTACAGAACCTGCACAGGTTTTGAACCCACAAACACAAGATCATGACCTGAGCTGAAGTCAGATGCTTAACTGACTAAACCACCCAGGAGCCCCAATTTTCTTATGGTTAATCCATACCCTGACCTTTTTCTGAATCTTGGGGAGTAATTTCTTTTGGGGGGAATTTTCTCAGCTAGCAAGTTAATAGTCTCCCTTATGATTATTTTTTTTTTTAAGAGAGACAGGGAGAGAGAGAATCCCAAGCAGGCTCAGTGCTGTCAGCGCAGAGACTGACACGGTGCTTGAACTTACAGACCATGACACAACAACCTGAGCAGAAATCAGGAGTCGGATACTTAATTGACTGAGCCCCCCAGGTGCCCCCATCCGTATAATGTATTCTTGTGCTTCAAGATTTTGTGGAAAATGTGCATATGGCAGTGATATTTTTAGTCTTTTCCATGTCAGACAATCCTGAGTCTTCTTTCAAGACCTAGTTTCAATGTCATCTGTTTTGTGTAAATGCATCTGTGGCACTTCCTATAACCAGCCAGATCATGACATCCGTCTTTGATCATTCATTCATTCATTCAGAAAATATTTTTGATTGGCCATTACTTATGAGGCACAGTTCGGGGCCCTGAAGATTTAGCAGTCAATGAAAGGAGGTCCTCTTAAAGTTTTCTTTCTCATGAGGAGAGGTGCCAAATGAACACATAAACTGATGAGTGACAGGTGGTGATAAGGTTAATGAATAACGGTGATAAAAATTAATGAGCAGATGAGAGCTGGTAGATGGCAGTGGGACAGAGGGCTTATACTCTTACCAGTTGATCCAGGAAGGTCAGAGAGGTGGTACGGCTAAAATAAGTGAGGAGAGTAAAAGCAGGCAGCATAGCTAAAGCGGAATTGCTTGGGGAACTTTAGGAGGTAAGGTCAGAAGGGCGGGTTAGGTCGGGACTGAAAGGGCTTAGGCTTTAAAGCCACTGGAAGTTTGTGAGCAGAGGACCCACCTGGCAGAGTTGGGTTTATAAAGGCTCCTCTGGCTCCTTTGTTCAGAATAGACTTAAGCGAGACAGTGGTTGGATCAGGTCCCTTAAATTGGGGGCTGTGAGAATAATCCAGGAACAAGAGGCCTAGGCCTACATGATGGCCATGGGGAGAGTGACAAGTGGTAGAGTGTATTGTTGACATGCTTACTTATGCATTGGAAGTGATGTACATGAGAAACTGAGGAATTGAAGGTGACCTGTGGTTTTTGCCTTGAGCATCCGGAAGGATGGGGTAGCTGTTAATTGAGAAACACTGTGGGAGAAGCAGGTTCTGCTTTTGGGCAAGGAAGTTAGGAGTTTACTTTGTACCTGGTGTGAGATGCCCACAGATGTACAGGTGGAGAAATTGCAGACAGTTGGATGAGCAAATTTTTGGTTCAGGAGACAGGGTATATTTAGAAATGTGAATTTGGGAATCATTGGTGTATAGATGGTATTTGAGACCATGACCTTTTATACATGTGTCGATTATAGCACTTCACTTTATCATTGTTGATATATCTGTCTGTCTGGGTTAAGATCTTTCAGTACAGAGACTGAATTTTACTTGACATTTTAATATTTTGTTCATGGCAGCCTGGCCGTGGTATGAAGCTGGAGATTTTCGTTGGGGGTGTGAGCAACTGGGTTTACTTACAGCCTTATCCAGGGAAAGACATTTTTACTAAAACTAAAAAGCTACTGAAGTGGGAAATCAGGTTGTTAAATGTACAGTTTATGGTCAAAGCTTAAAGATTTTATCATCTGGAAGTATCTTGTTCTCAATTGCAGTTACCCTTGTGCCTCTAAGAAATACGTTCCTTTGGGTAGCCCAGCTGAGTACAGTCATAACATAGGTGTAAGTGGCAGCTTTAATCCAGACTGATGCTCTGGAGAAATAAACCTCCTGTAAACTTAGAGCTATAGCCTGTTGGCTAGTACCATAGATAAGCCTGAGATTTATGCTCTTTGAAATTGGTTGGCTTGGTGATTATGACCTGACCTGGTGTCGCCCCTTCCTTTTTTTTTTTTTTTTTTTTTTTTTTTTTTTTTTTTTTTTGTCCGCTGTGAATTAAATAAAGAAATTGAGAGTATTTAGAAACTTTGGGGTACCTGGGTGACTCAGTTAGTTAAGTGTCCGACTTCAGCTCAGGTCATGATCTCACGGTCTATGAGTTTGAGACCTGCATGGGGCTCCGTGTTGCGATCTCTGTGTGTTGTGTTGCGGCTCAGGTTGCGATCTCACGGTTTGTGAGTTTGAGCTCCGCGTCGGGCTCTGTGCTGACAGCTCAGAGCCTGGAGCCTGCTTCGGATTCTGTGGCGCCCTCTCTCTCTGCCCCTCTCCCACTTGCTCTCACGCTTGCTCGCCCTCTCTCAATAAAAATGAAACATTAAAAAAATAAAAACTCGTATAGCAGTGGACAGTAATTTTATGTCTATTGAATCTCATTAAACAGTGCTTGTATTTTTTTCATTTTATTTTTCTAGTAATTCATTTTATTGTATTTAACAAAATATCAGTCTGCAACAAACTGAATTTTTATTTATTTATTTATTTATTTTTATTTATTTTTTTTTATTTATATATGAAATTTATTGTCAAATTGGTTTCCATACAACACCCAGTGCTCATCCCAAAAGGTGCCCTCCTCAATACCCATCACCCACCCTCTCCTCCCTCCCACCCCCCATCAACCCTCAGTTTGCTCTCAGTTCTCAACAGTCTCTTATGCTTTGGCTCTCTCCCACTCTAACCTCTTTTTTTTTTTTTTTTCCTTCCCCTCCCCCATGGGTTCCTGTTGAGTTTCTCAGGATCCACATAAGAGTGAAACCATATGGTATCTGTCTTTCTCTGTATGGCTTATTTCACTTAGCATCACACTCTCCAGTTCCATCCACGTTGCTACAAAAGGCCATATTTCATTTTTTCTCATTGCCACGTAGTATTCCATAGTGTATATAAACCACAATTTCTTTATCCATTCATCCGTTGATGGACATTTAGGCTCTTTCCATAATTTGGCTATTGTTGAGAGTGCTGCTATGAACATTGGGGTACAAGTGCCCCTATGCATCAGTACTCCTGTGTCCCTTGGATAAATTCCTAGCAGTGCTATTGCTGGGTCATAGGGTAGGTCTATTTTTAATTTTCTGAGGAACCTCCACACTGCTTTCCAGAGCGGCTGCACCAATTTGCATTCCCACCAACAGTGCAAGAGGGTTCCCGTTTCTCCACATCCTCTCCAGCATCTATAGTCTCCTGATTTGTTCATTTTGGCCACTCTGACTGGCGTGAGGTGATACCTGAGTGTGGTTTTGATTTGTATTTCCCTGATAAGGAGCGACGCTGAACATCTTTTCATGTGCCTGTTGGCCATCCGGATGTCTTCTTTAGAGAAGTGTCTATTCATGTTTTCTGCCCATTTCTTCACTGGGTTATTTGCTTTTCGGGTGTGGAGTTTGGTGAGCTCTTTATAGATTTTGGAGACTAGCCCTTTGCCGGTATGTCATTTGCAAAGATCTTTTCCCATTCCGTTGGTTGCCTTTTAGTTTTGTTGGTTGTTTCCTTTGCTGTGCAGAAGCTTTTTATCTTCATAAGGTCCCAGTAATTCACTTTTGCTTTTAATTCCCTTGCCTTTGGGGATGTGTCGAGTAAGAGATTGCTACGGCTGAGGTCAGAGAGGTCTTTTCCTGCTTTCTCCTCTAGGGTTTTGATGGTTTCCTGTCTCACATTCAGGTCCTTTATCCATTTTGAGTTTATTTTTGTGAATGGTGTGAGAAAGTGGTCTAGTTTCAACCTTCTGCATGTTGCTGTCCAGTTCTCCCAGCACCATTTGTTAAAGAGACTGTCTTTTTTCCATTGGATGTTCTTTCCTGCTTTGTCAAAGATGAGTTGGCCATACGTTTGTGGGTCTAGTTCTGGGGTTTCTATTCTATTCCATTGGTCTATGTGTCTGTTTTTGTGCCAATACCATGCTGTCTTGATGATGACAGCTTTGTAGTAGAGGCTAAAGTCTGGGATTGTGATGCCTCCTGCTTTGGTCTTCTTCTTCAAAATTACTTTGGCTATTCGGGGCCTTTTGTGGTTCCATATGAAATTAGGATTGCTTGTTCTAGTTTCGAGAAGAATGCTGGTGCAATTTTGATTGGGATTGCATTGAATGTGTAGATAGCTTTGGGTAGTATTGACATTTTGACAATATTTATTCTTCCAATCCATGAGCAGGGAATGTCTTTCCATTTCTTTAAATCTTCTTCAATTACCTTCATAAGCTTTCGATAGTTTTCAGCATACAGATCCTTTACATCTTTGGTTAGATTTATTCCTAGGTATTTTATGCTTCTTGGTGCAATTGTGAATGGGATCAGTTTCCTTATTTGTCTTTCTGTTACTTCATTGTTAGTGTATAAGAATGCTACTGATTTCTGTACATTGATTTTGTATCCTGCAACTTTGCTGAATTCATGTATCAGTTCTAGCAGACTTTTGGTGGAGTCTGTCGGATTTTCCATGTATAATATCATGTCATCTGCAAAAAGCGAAAGCTTGACTTCATCTTTGCCAATGTTGATGCCTTTGATTTCCTTTTGTTGTCTGATTGCTGATGCTAGAACTTCCAGCACTATGTTAAACAACAGCGGTGAAAGTGGGCATCCCTGTCGTGTTCCTGATCTCAGGGAAAAAGCTCTCAGTTTTTCCCCGTTGAGGATGATGTTAGCTGTGGGCTTTTCATAAATGGCTTTTATGATCTTTAAGTATGTTCCTTCTATCCCAACTTTCTCAAGGGTTTTTATTAAGAAAGGGTGCTGGATTTTGTCAAAGGCCTTTTCTGCATCGATTGACAGGATCATATGGTTTTTCTCTTTTTTTTTGTTAATGTGATGTATCACGTTGATTGATTTGCGAATGTTGAACCAGCCCTGCATCCCAGGAATGAATCCCACTTGATCATGGTGAACAATTCTTTTTATATGCCGTTGAATTCGATTTGCTAGTATCTTATTGAGAATTTTGGCATCCGTATTCATCAGGGATATTGGCCTGTAGTTCTCTTTTTTTACTGGGTCTCTGTCTGGTTTAGGAATCAAAGTAATACTGGCTTCATAGAATGAGTCTGGAAGTTTTCCTTCCCTTTCTATTTCTTGGAATAGCTTGAGAAGGATAGGTATTATCTCTGCTTTAAACGTCTGGTAGAACTCCCCTGGGAAGCCATCTGGTCCTGGACTCTTATTTGTTGGGAGATTTTTGATAACCGATTCAATTTCTTCGCTGGTGATGGGTCTGTTCAAGCTTTCTATTTCCTCCTGATTGAGTTTTGGAAGAGTGTGGGTGTTCAGGAATTTGTCCATTTCTTCCAGGTTGTCCAATTTGTTGCCATATAATTTTTCATAGTATTCCCTGATAATTGTTTGTATCTCTGAGGGATTGGTTGTAATAATTCCATTTTCATTCATGATTTTATCTATTTGGGTCATCTCCCGTTTCTTTTGGAGAAGCCTGGCTAGAGGTTTGTCAATTTTGTTTATTTTTTCAAAAAACCAACTCTTGGTTTCGTTGATCTGCTCTACAGTTTTTTTAGATTCTATATTGTTTATTTCTGCTCTGATCTTTATTATTTCTCTTCTTCTGCTGGGTTTAGGCTGCCTTTACTGTTCTGCTTCTATTTCCTTTAGGTGTGCTGTTAGATTTTGTATTTGGGATTTTTCTTGTTTCTTGAGATAGGCCTGGATTGCAATGTATTTTCCTCTCAGGACTGCCTTCGCTGCGTCCCAAAGCGTTTGGATTGTTGTATTTTCATTTTCGTTTGTTTCCATATATTTTTTAATTTCTTCTCGAATTGCCTGGTTGACCCACTCATTCGTTAGTAGGGTGTTCTTTAACCTCCATGCTTTTGGAGGTTTTCCAGACTTTTTCCTGTGGTTGATTCAAGCTTCATAGCATTGTGGTCTGAAAGTATGCATGGTATGATTTCAATTCTTGTAAACTTATGAAGGGCTGTTTTGTGACCCAGTATATGATCTATCTTGGAGAATGTTCCATGTGCACTCAAGAAGAAAGTATATTCTGTTGCTTTGGGATGCAGAGTTCTAAATATATCTGTCAAGTCCATCTGATCCAATGTCTCATTCAGGGCCCTTGTTTCTTTATTGACCGTGTGTCTAGATGATCTATCCATTTCTGTAAGTGGGGTGTTAAAGTCCCCTGCAATGACCACATTCTTACAATAAGGTTGCTTGTGTTTATGAGTAATTGTTTTATATATTTGGGCGCTCCAGTATTCGGCGCATAGACATTTATAATTGTTAGCTCTTCCTGATGGATAGACCCTGTCACTATTATATAATGTCCTTCTTCATCTCTTGTTACAGCCTTTAATTTAAAGTCTAGTTTGTCTGATATAAGTATGGCTACTCCAGCTTTCTTTTGGCTTCCAGTAGCATGATAAATAGTTCTCCATCCCCTCACTCTCAATCTAAAGGTGTCCTCAGGTCTAAAATGAGTCTCTTGTAGACAGCAAATAGATGGGTCTTGTTTTTTTATCCATTCTGATACCCTATGTCTTTTGGTTGGCGCATTTAATCCATTTACATTCAGTGTTAATATAGAAAGATATGGGTTTAGAGTCATTGTGATGTCTGTATGTTTTATGCTTGTAGTGATGTCTCTGGTACTTTGTCTCACAGGGTCCCCCTTAGCATCTCTTGTAGGGCTGGTTTAGTGGTGACAAATTCCTTCAGTTTTTGTTTGTTTGGGAAGACCTTTATCTCTCCTTCTATTCTAAATGACAGGCTTGCTGGATAAAGGATTCTCGGCTGCATATTTTTTCTGTCTAGCAAACTGAAAATCTCGTGCCAACTCTTTCTGGCCTGCCAAGTTTCAAAAGAGAGATCAGTCACGAGTCTTATAGGTCTCCCTTTATATGTGAGGGCACGTTTACCCCTTGCTGCTTTCAGAATTTTCTCTTTATCCTTGTATTTTGCCAGTTTCACTATGATATGTCGTGCAGAAGGTCGATTCAAGTTACGTCTGAAGGGAGTTCTCTGTGCCTCTTGGATTTCAATGCCTTTTTCCTTCCCCAGTTCAGGGAAGTTCTCAGCTATTATTTCTTCAAGTACCCCTTCAGCACCTTTCCCTCTCTCTTCCTCCTCTGGGATACCAATTATGCGTATATTATTTCTTTTTAGTGTATCACTTAGTTCTCTAATTTTCCCCTCATACTCCTGGATTTTTTTATCTCTCTTTTTCTCAGCTTCCTCTTTTTCCATAACTTTATCTTCTAGTTCACCTATTCTCTCCTCTGCCTCTTCAATCCAAGCCGTGGTGGTTTCCATTTTGTTTGCATTTCGTTTAAAGCGTTTTTCAGCTCCTCGTGACTGTTCCTTAGTCCCTTGATCTCTGTAGCAAGAGATTCTCTGCAGTCCTCTATACTGTTTTCAAGCCCAGCGATTAATTTTATGACTATTATTCTAAATTCACTTTCTGTTATATTATTTAAATCCTTTTTGATCAGCTCATTAGCTGTTGTTATTTCCTGGAGATTCTTCTGAGGGGAATTCTTCCGCTTGGTCATTTTGGATAGTCCCTGGCGTGGTGAGGACCTGCAGGGCACTTCCCCTGTGCTGCGGTGTATAACTGGAGTTGGTGGGCGGAGCCGCAGTCAGACCTGATGTCTGCCCCCAGCCCACCGCTGGGGCCACAGTCAGACTGGTGCGTGCCTTCTCTTCCCCTCTCCTAGGGGCGGGATTCACTGTGGGGTGGGGTGGCCTGTCTGGGCTACTTGCACACTGCCAGGCTTGTGATGCTGGGGATCTGGCGTCTTAGCTGGGGTGGGTAGGCAAGGTGCACAGGGGCAGGAGGGGCAGGCTTAGCTTGCTTCTCCTTAGGTGATCCACTTCAGGAGGGGCCCTGTGGCAGCAGCAGGGAGTCAGATCCGCTGCCGGAGGTTTGGCTCCGCAGAAGCGCAGAGTTGGGTGTTTGCGCGGAGCGAGCAAGTTCCCTGGCAGGAACTGGTTCTCTTTGCGATTTTGGCTGGGGGATGGGCGGGGAAGATGGCGCTGGCGAGCGCCTTTGTTCCCCACCAAACTGAGCTCTGTGGTCCGGGGGCTCAGCAGCTTTCCTTCCCTTTGTCCTCCAGCCTTCCCGCTTTCTGAGCAGAGCTGTTAACTTATGACCTCCCAGCCGCTAAGTCGCGCTTGCTGTCGGAACACAGTCCGTCAGGCCTCTCCGCTTTTTGCAAGCCAGACTCGGGGGCTCTGCTTGGCCGGCGAGCCGCCCCTCCGCCCCGGCTCCCTCCCGCCAGTCCGTGGAGCGCGCACCGCCTCGCCGCCCTTCCTACCCTCTTCCGTGGGCCTCTCGTCTGCGCTTGGCTCCGGCGACTCCGTTCTGCTAATCCTCTGGCGGTTTTCTGGGTTATTTAGGCAGGTGTAGGTGGAATCTAAGTGATCAGCAGGACGCGCGGTGTGCCCAGCGTCCTCCTACGCCGCCATCTTCCCTCCCTCCTGAATTTTTTTTTAAAAATCGGTCCATCACACATAGTTTGAAGAACAGCATACATCTTCATTATATCAGAAGGCATTTCACTAATTGAGGACTCAGCTAAATCAGTAATTCTCACAGGAGGCGGAGGATCAAAATGTAGCCAGCAGGCATGATTAGTATTTCCAGAAAATGTGTGTACTTTGAAAAAAATTCGCTCCATTTTTCATGTCATGACTTATTGATGGGAATATGATATGGCAGCATGAAAAGAGGTAAAGAACCACTTACTATATACCACGACAAGGAACATAAAAGAATTAGGGATTTCTTTCATATTTTGTCGATCTCAAGTCTGACATTTTGGTGGGTAGATGATGAGATAAACAACCACTGCCTGGTTTTGTAAATATTTCCTTTTAGCATCCAAACTTTAGGTGTGTCTTCATATGTCAGTATGTTGTTTTATGGTTTTCTAGAAGCAATCTGATCTGCAACCTATCTATGCACCAAATACTTAACTTTGTTTCTTAGCTTCTGGAACATTTTTACTCCTTTCATTTATCTTTTTTGACACTTCACAAGGAAGTTATCAGGAGACACACTGTGAATTAATAATCATTTTGATCCATTCCTTAATATTCTTCTTAACCAGTATTACCTTCCATGAATAATTTCATTTCCTTTTTATTAAATAAGTGATGGTAATATGCCTCAGAGGATGCAATTAATGGCTAACATGGTGATTTCAGAAAAAGAAAATGAACGGATATAAGGAATAGAAGTAAAGGGAAGCCCTAGGAATTGTATCAAACCACATGACACTGAGAAACAGCAGGATGAGTAAAGGACAGTAGAGCCCTGGGAAGACCACAGTTGGAGTGGCTTCTTCTAGGTTGTAAGTTTTGAAATGGTCTCCCTTGCTGTTTATTATCTTGGAACTTCCTAGATTACCAACATTAACTGCATATTGTTATTACTATTATTATAGAAATTTGTTTACATATAGCCCTACCCTAAACATGGAAGTATGGTCAGATAAGCAAGTTGGTGCATTTGGTATTCTGGTTTTGATGTTCTTGGTTTTGAAGAGCTTAAAAATTCCTGTCAAATTCTTTCTTCTCGGTGATTTCCCCAGTGACTGGCTATAGATTCCTTCTTTGGTCTTTGTAAAGCTATATGTCAGCAAATCTCTGCCAGTTAATGAGCTCGTGAAAAGCTGTTTATCTAAGGGCTGTTTGTTTTGTTACTTACAAAGCCGTAAAGATGTCAAGAAAAATCTCTAAATCCCTGTAGAATACTTTCAATTTTAGCAAACAAGCCACTTAAAAAATTAAGTGAGAGAAACTATTGGCTGGCTACCTTTTATGAAACATTACCAAAAAAGTGTTTTGACTAAAAAACAATCACTCTAAAAAATAGTGAATGGAATATATTCACTGGATGTTAATAATCCAGAATTTTTGCATTAAGCCTTCATAATTACTGGTAGTAATGATTTTCTAATAATTTACTGTGTATACAGTGTAGCATAATGTATACTAGCTTCAGTACCAGAAATTTACATTTGAAATGGGCAGAAACAAAAGGTAAATCAAAAAAACTACTTTCGTATCCTTTTTTTTCCATTAAGCCCTGTGTTTATAAAAAGGTTACATTTATTATTGATCTATTGTCCTGTTTTGTAAGCATCTTATTAAACAGAAAGTGTGACTGTAAAAGTAAAAGTTTCTTAACCAACCAAGAAGAATTTGCCCATTCTCTCATTTGGGGCAGGGGCACTGTAGTTTAGAGATGCTGCTATTTATTGCTCAGAGTACTTCTGATTTTACTAGAATTGCCTCAAGAGCCAGTTCTTGAGTCACAAAGCATTATGTTCCATTCACTCACTCAACAAAAATTTATTGAATGCTTACTTACGTCAGTTCTCTCTAGATGCCAGATACATGGTGGTGACAAAACTGTTAAAAACTCAGCCTTGTTACTTTATAACCACTCTTAATGAGAATTAGAAAAGGCCTGTTTTTAGAGAAGCCTAGTCCACTGTTTTTTCTTGTAGAGAAAGTGGAGACTGAGACAAAATAATCTCTGTAATCATGAATGAAGTTCTCTTTGGCTCAGTTGCTTGTTCCATGTCTGAATGAAAGTAGAGAAATAGTTTGATATGTAGAAAGATCAGGGACTATTTTGGACTTTGAATTCAGGTAAGCACTGACCTTAGCATGTCCTTAGCTGTTTGATCTTTGGAAACTTACTTGGCCTCTCTGAGCCTTTGTTTTCTAATCTGCCAGATGAGATTAATACTACCAATTTCTTTGGTGGCAGTGCAGATTAATTTACATACAGCTTGAATCTAGTAGGTGTCACATATTATTAGCTCATGCCAACCTTGCTCTCTCCAGTCCCTTCAAACCCCACTTTACCGCAGATGTCCAACCTAGTGAAATCCGGTCATGATCTTAAAATACACATGTTGTTTTCATACTTTCTTTTCTGGTTTTTTAAAATTTAATATTGAGTGGGAAAACATGTTAATGTATTACACGAGATAGCAGTGGAAGAGTTAGGGTCAGAAAAAGACAACATATTTGAGGTTTTCGAGAAGGATATTTTATTCTCCATCTAACGATAAGGCCAGAAAGCTTCAAGAGATCTAAATGTGTAGAAGGTGGGAGTTTGGGTTTGGTAGTTAGAAAGTATTCAGTGAAAAAGTCTTACATAAAATATTTCATAAGGTAGGTCAGTTTGGTTTCTCACATTCAAATGATACATTTCCCATCAAAAGTTAAAACATTATTATAAGTAGAAACACCAGAAATGACATTTATGAATCCAGCATTGTAACTTGGAATGAATCATGGAACTAATAAGTGTGTCCAAATATAGTCTTCTTCAACTAGACTATGTCTTTCCTGTTCTCAGCTCTCAGTCATTAATTCACCCTTCGTGGCTCTTAACCATTGTCTGCCATGGTAACTGCCGTCCATAGCATAAGCTTCTTGAGGGCAAGGACCATGTCTCATTTATCTTTGGACCTGCCACTTTGTATAGAGTTTTCTCTGGTGATGACAATAAATTGCATTTGATGGTTACTAGAAGGAACTTACTTTAGTGCTGTCATAATAGGTGTCTAAGATGATTATCTTAGGGATTATCTAAGGGAACAGCTATCTTAAGGTCTTTTTTTTTTTTTTTTTTTTTTAGTGTTATTAGAATACAAGAAGCTGAAGTCCTGGGCAAGGCTCACACCCAGTGACAGCCATGCCTTCTCTGTGAGTCACATTTTTGAATGACATTGTCACTGTTGCAATGTATGAGTTGTTATATTTAGAAACATAGCTTAGAAGGGAGTGCTACTAGTCTGTTAGTATACATAATTATTTAGAGTGTTCAAATTTAAGACTATGGTTTGACATTTATTTACGTCTTGTGATTTATAAACAAATATGCATTATTGAACATTGGTATATTTTGACTCTTTAGAGTTGCTCTATCCATTTGTGATACATGTTAACTAAAGTGAAATAAAAACAGTTGCATTTAAAGAGCTACATCTGTTCTGTGCATGGGTTGTTTGAAGTTTGGAAAGCTATTCTGATCAAATGAATAAATCTTCATCCAGACAGGTGGCTTACTTGAATACTTATAACTTATTTTCAGATGCCCTCCTGGGAAATCTTACATTTGGCTACAATCTCTAAGCTGTTTTATCTGCCAAGGATAGGCTGGGAATGGGAAGTTTCAATTAAAATTAATGGGACTTGTCATGGAGAAATTTAGAGAATTTCCACTGCTCTTGAGTGACACCATTATATAAAAATGTAGGCATTATCCAAGCAGTCACTTGAAGAAAGCTATTACATGGACTTATTTTTGTATGGGAATTCAGAATGCAGATAGATTATATTTTTTTAATTTACTTTTTATTTAAAAACATTTTTTTAACATTTATTCATTTTTGAGAGACAGAGAGAGACAGAGCATGAGCGGGAAAGGGGCAGAGAGAGAGGGAGACACAGAATCTGAAGCAGGCTCCAGGCTCTGAGCAGTCAACACAGAGCCCGACGTGGGGCTCGAACTCACGAACTGCGAGATCATGACCTGAGCCAAAGTTGGACACTCAACCAACTGAGCCACCCAGGCACCCTGCAGATAGATTATCTTTAAAACGATGTATGTAGTTAAAATTACTATGTTGGTTTAATATTATTAAGGAGTACATAATTTTCTCAGTCCCCTCCCTGGGCATTATTTTCTTCCTGTTCCATAGCAAAGTAACAAAGGGTAAGCCAGATGGAGGAAGGTGAATTTGTTTTTCTCTCTCCCTCAGTTTTCTAAAATTAGTATTTAACAGAAAGTATACAGTTTGCCTAAGTGAAATTTGCTCTCCAAATCTGTAAATATTTGTCTCTCTAAACTGGAGGCATTTGTAAGAAAGAATCACTGTAGTGAGTAGCAGTTAAGCCCTTTCCAGGCCTAGCAAAGCATTTGGTCATGTGACACAATGGATAAATCTTGGAGAGAAAGAATATATTCTTTTTGATGCTAGTATGAATTTTTAAGGTTTCTGAATGGTAGAATAAAATTGAGTTATAATTCAGTTATAACATATAAAAGTACCCGAACACAAAACATTTGATTAATTCAACATTGAGGAAATGTTGACAAAAGAAATGAATTTTGTTTAAGTGTTCTGTGGAAAATTATGTAAAACATTACAAAGAAAATTTATAGTGTAATCACATTATAAGGGGAATAGGAATTATTTGTCACAATTCATAATGTAAAACTTCTCAGTTTATAGGCAATGATATTCAGGGATAGTCATCATTTTTCTATGCTATTTTTCTAAAATTGTACAAATTGTTATATAATGATACTTTAATAAATATGAATATGTCTTGAATAATCTGTAGCATTTACATTTAGATTCTCAATTTGAATTCTCAATTCAAATATACTGAAATATAATACAGAGACTAGGGAAAACTTCAGGACGCAATGTGAAACTTTTAAAAATGTAGTCACATGCATGTAAATGTTAGAACTCAGGACAGGGAGCTAGAAGCTGTTGAGTGCATTCATCATCTCATTCTGTGTGATCATCACCGTGCTTTATAGATGATGGCATTGATGGCATCAGCATCATTAGTAAGAACATGAGTTGAGGCCAGATGTGGCCTTGAGTCCTCTTTGCGCCATTCATAGCTCCACGGGAGACCTTGGGCAAGTTGTTGAACTGGAGCTGAAGGAGAATATATTGGTTAAGAGGAGAGGCTTTGGGAGCAGGTCCTGAACTAAGTCCTCGCTCTACCAGCTAGCAATTGTGTGATGGGTGAAACAGGGATAATAACACTTGCCCCATATGTCTTGTTACAATTTAACAACATGTATAAAGAAGTTGACCTACTTTGTGGAGTATACTGAGTGCTGAATAAATGATGTCAATGATGAGGATAATGCTTGTGGCAGGGGTGTGGGAGGGCAGAGCTCATAAAGAAACCCAGGCACGTTTAATGCCAGAACACTTGCTTTTTCCACTGACTCTGATTCTGAAAGAGATCAGAAAGAATGGTATGGAAATGTGCCTGGAATCCAGAGCGGTCGTAGGTTTTGAAGCTAAAGAATTCTTTTAACACATCTGCAAGGCACGGAATGTCCTAGGGATAGGCATTAGAGTCCAGAACCCCAGCTGCATAGAAATTCATCTAGTGAGGGAGATAAACAGTAAACAAGAAAACAAGTAAATACATAACCTGGCTTTCGATCAGATAGCTATGTGTGCCTTGAAGAAAAGGCAGCTTAAGTGGATAGATTTAACTGACAGGTGTGAGAATAAGAAGACTCTAGTTGCTGAAGCAGCTGGATGAATGGAGATTTTATTTTGTGCAAAGGGGAATGCTCAAGAAGTGAATTGCTAGGGAGTCGAGTACGGTTTTGGGTAGCACATTTTGCGATGTCAGATATTCAAGTGCAGTTGTGAAGTCAGAAGTTGGGTTTGTGGGTCTGGAACTCAGAAGTGGGGTTGGCATGGCAATGTCATGGGAGTCATGGGGGTTGGAGGAGATCAATGGGGAATACATACATGCAGAAAAAAGGAGAGATCTGGGCCCCAGGGCATTCCAAAGTTTGGAGGTCAGCTGGAGGAGCAGCAAAGGATCCAGCAAAGGAGATTGAGCAGGGGCATCTAGTGATGTAGGAGTAAAACCAGGAGAAAGTGGTTTCTGGAAGCTGGTGATGGAAGTGTTTCAAGAAGGAAGGAAGGAAAGAAGGAAGGAAAAAAAAACTATTTCTTGATGTTGCTGATAGTTTAGGTTTGATGATTGAATTTGCAAAGTGGAGATAGTTGGAAGACTTTACAAGGACGATTTCAGTGGATAGGTGGGGATGAAAGCCTACTTAGAATGGGAATGAGGTGATAATAGGAGGTAGCGAAGTGGAGATATAAAGTCTAAATGGTTCATAGGGAAATTATCTGTTGACTAGGGTGGAAAAATTAGGTATAAACTACAGGGTGATGTGGTTTCTTTAAAAGTTGATTTTTCAGTTTTATTTTATAGATGATACTACATCAGGGTTATATGCTAATGGGAAGGATCCAATAAATAGAGGAGACTGACACTGGGATAGAGGGAAGGATAATTATTATAGGAGCAATGTTCTCCACAGGCTCAAAGGGATAGAATTCAGATCAAAAGTACAGACGTTAGCCTTGTACCAGGGGGTATGGCAGAGCATATGGGTCAAGATACATGGAGATTGCTGTTGTGGTGAGAAGATGAATTAGTTCTCTTCTAATTGCTTCTGTTTTCTCAGTGAAACAAGAATTGAGGTCATTAGCAAGTGCAATATAATGGATGAGTCATGTTAATTAACAGCATCTGCATAAACCACATTCTTGGGCAGCAGGCTCTTGGGAGATATGTTTCCCAACAGAAGATCTTTGGGCTTTGTGGGCTGTGTTCCCTGCCCTACTTTAGCTATAAATGCTATTCCTGTGTTTTTACCATGTGATTCTTACAGATTTCAGTTGAGCAGTGAAGTGTGAGTGAAAGGAAGAAGAGCCTACTTTATACCTTAAGTTTTTCACTATGTTTTATCAGATAGTTTCCTAAGAAGTAGGCCATCACAGTCTGTATGCATACTGTGTTTTCATTTTTCATTGTAGGCATGTGCATTGCTCTAAACTCCAATATAATGATTTGTAACTATAAACAGTATTTATAGTGAGTCAGAAGGTCATGAGAGGAATGACCTATGAATTTATTCACTACCATAAAGAAACTATAGCATAGGAATTTTCATGCAGCCACAGATGCTGACATGACCCAAGCCACTTCTGAAATGATGGAAATAAGTTATGCTTGATAAACTTCTTGTACCTTTTGACAAAGATGGTAACATTTCAAATTATTTGTTAATACCAGATCTTAAAGAAATGTTTATTAGGTGAAAAATGTTTAAAGGAGAGATTTTGTATCAACCAAATTATTTTTAATTCAGTTTGATAATTGATCAGTGAGCATTACCTGAAAGCCACAGTGAGGAAACAAACATATGTATAACACACGGACTCAACCAGAAGGGACTTAAACTAACCTAATGGTAGATAAAGAAATGTGTAAAAATAGTCATTGTACAAGTTAAAATAAAGTGATGTAAGATGAGTGTGAAAAATAGGAGCAAGCTAATAATTCTGACATTTGAGTCAGGTTAGGGAAGACCCCGAGGATAAGAGATTATTTGAGCTGGACCTCAAAGGATGGTTAGAACTTCGGAAGAGAGATTTAGGACTGGTTTAAACATTCCAGAAATGTGAAGAACTTGAAATAGGGCACAGAGATATGGCAGTGTATGTGTGTCTCTGAGTGGTGACAAGTTCACTGGGTTATTATGGGAGATTTGAAACTGGATACCAGACTACTTTGGACGCCGTAATAAGAAGTCTTTAAGTATTGGGGCAACCTTGAAATTGTGACTTGAAGACAGGAGTGAAATGATTATGACTGCTTATTAGTTTGATTATTCATCACCAAGCATGGGCTGGAAGTAAGGGATAATCTGAAGACATTTGACAAGTGTATTTGTTGATCAACCCAAAGTAGGACATACAGGGCAAAAAGAAAACAAAAAAGAGCTGATATTCCTAGAAGGAATTTTGTTTACACCTTTTCCAAAAAAAAAGAGACACAGAGCAGGGATATCATATTTATTTTTATGTGTATAACTGGGATTTAATGATTTGATTCTGAATTTGTTGAGTCCCTACAGTTCTACATTATTTGTTTGCTTGGTTGTTTGGTTATATCTTGGCTTATTTCCTATATGATTTTAGGAAACTTACAGAAAATACATTCAGGAAAGTGGAACTAAAATAAAAATCAAAACATAAGGATATGGGAAATTAAGAATTAGAAGAGAAAGCCAACGCCAGGGGAGGACTAAGATGTAGATACATACTATTGACCATAGAGGTGTAGACAACTTAGCGACAATTGGTTGCATATTTGACTTGAGCCTCCTGTCCACCATAACTGCAAGGATAATGCAATCAATTGCATGATTCTCATTGTCTATGAGGGGAGAAAATGAAATAATATTTATACTGTTATTTACATATTTTCTTACATGAGATTTCCTACAGGGGATACCCTGTGTGGATTGTGAAAAATGCCCTCCATGATAGCAGATTGATAAAATTAGTTGTTGAAGCATCAGGACACACAGTTTGATGATCAAGAAACAGGACAGGATTATATTTAAAAATTGCGTGTATATGTGCATGCTTTTTGTTGCATTTTTTAAAATGAAAAGATGGAATTTTGGAAGTAAAAGAGACTACAATAGAATTTAAAGGACTTGGGGTAGAATCTTAGAGAATGCCTACAATTAAGGATAACAGAAGAAAAGGGTCCAGCAAAGGTCACTGAAATGTAACAAAAAAATGTTAGAGATATAAAATTCTCTAGTATCAGAGAAGGCAGGGAATGAGCTTTACAAAGGAATTGACCATAGCGTGAAATGTAAGGAGATAAAGAGAATGACTACTCCCTCTTGGTATTAGCAATTAGAATTTCATTAATGACATTTTGTTGAGTGTGAGACTTTCAATACAGTGGTGGAAGACTGGGAAGGGGAGGGTGCTTATATCATAAACATGGTGGAAATTGAAAAAAGTGTATGTAGACCTATTCTTCCAGGAGGTTTAGAGATGATGGAATTGTTGTTTGGTATGATCGGGGTGGAGGGACTGCTTAAAAGGGAAGATCCCAGAGGAGGAAGGAGATAGTAAGATGGGGCACAGAAATAGGGGTTCAGAGAGGAGAGAGTTGCTTTCACTGAGCTGAAAGAGGAGAAGTTACAGGAACTTACATCAGATGACTTCGGAATTGGTTTAAGATTTGAGGTAATTTGCAGAGTGAGGTGAAAGTACGTTGGGATAGGGAATCTATTTAGGTCATCACTTGTTAGGTCAGAATACCATTTTACAACAGACTTTTTGTGGTTATTTAAATGCCATTTTCTGGTTTTAAATATGCCAGTTCTTTGTCTCATTAGAAAGAATTGAGCTTGCCTTGCCCCTTCACAACCATTCAGCACTCACACAGATGTATTTTTTTTTTCATTAAAAGACCAAATGGATATATAACAACAAAGTGAAAGAGCTTTATACCAATTGTCTAAATAGAATATTTATGAATAGTACTTTTTAGAAAAGTGCTGGAAAAATGGTTTTTCACTATTTTCCTATAACATTTATAGTAACTTGATGAATAATGAATGGGAATAATTTATAAAAGCTATATTCTTCACTCAAATAGAACATTTGTTTATACTCCTACATAACAGTTACATCATGGCTATATTTCACATAAAGAGCCATATATTTTTAACGTAAATGTTGCTAAATTAGTTTCATTCAACAGAGTCATAGAATCTTGATGTTTTAAGGGACCTCAAAGGACAGGATGTTCTAGGACATCCCTGAGAAGCATGTAGCTACACACTGCTTCACTTCTATTTAAATTGTACATTCAGATGATCGTGAGCCATACTAGAATATAGTCTAAGAAATGAACAAGTTGAGTAGCAGGATTAGAACCATTTCCACATCTCAGTGTGCTTTTTATATATGCATACCCGAAAATATGTAGAAACGAATTTTATTTTGTAATTGGATTTTGCAGTACAGCGGGCAGATTGCATTTTTAAAAGACTAACCTTCAGCATTCAGAAAAAAGTAGATGGATGAAAGCATTTCTAAGGAGAAACTCAAGTTTCAGTCAGTATTTTAAATAGACACATCCTGACTCCCTTCACAGATTGCCATTGACCATATGGTAACTGCAGACATGCCTCAAAATAAAACAGCCATATGTAGATTTTCAAATACTGACCTCATCCCTAGAGAGCCATATTTATCTAGAAGAGCATTTCAAACCATATCAAGTAAAATTACGGTTTGTGTCATGTTAGAAAAGTAGGAGAATCTGCCTAATGAAAAACAATCACAAATTAAAAACCAAAGATGCCAAGGAAATAAGGTTAGATACCCACAGACATCTAAAAGCTAAGGCATCTGGAGAAATGTCTTTCAAATTCTCCTTGTCTGGTCGTTATATGCACTAGGGTAATACATAGAAGAAGCATTAAAAGCTCTCTTGTGTCTGGTTGTGAACATAGATTGAGTGAAATTGCTTAGGGATGATTAGTTGGAGTGCTGTTCTCAGACTCGCAGGCACCGAATGCAAATAGTGGTCTACTATACCGGTATTTTTCTGGTTCCTGCCATACAATTTCTTGAGTGGGACATACGGAATTCACTTCTCCATTTCCTCTAACAATTGTTTTCTGTTGAAATTCTGCCACAGTTTTTCAGAACTCTTAGATTTGTAGGTATGTGCCTATGCATTACATAGAAACATGGAAGTAGGAACAGAATTATTGTAGCAGTTAGAAAAAAACATACTTATATCTTCAACGATATCTCATTTTCTCCATCCAAGTAGGCGTGGAGAAGAGGTCAGAAAGGGGGATGAGCAACTAAAGGTCTGCAAATAATGAGATTCTATAATGGTGATCATTGTAACTATAAAACATCTTTTTTCTCTGTGTGTGTGTGTATGTATACATATATACATATGTACACATATATATTTTATAGATATATACACGTGTGTGTATGTACGTGCGCATAAGAGAAAAAGGAACATGTTAACACCCTCATAGTATACAGGCAAGCCCAGTTCCCACAGGCGTTGTGTTATTCTAGCAGATCTCTCATGTCCCAAGTTTTATTTAAATCTGTGGGCTCAGGGATATGCTCTGTGCCTCAAGTTAATAAAATAATATTAATGTTTCTAAATGTTCATTGAGAGTTTTCCTTTTCCTTTGCTTTCCTTTTGATGTAGTAGTATTTTACTCGGTTTCATTGAGTGATGAGTTGTGTTCTAGGTGTAATGCTATCCTTCAGGTTTATCTTAAGTTAAAATTGTGATCCTAAAGGAAATTACCCTCATAATGAGCCAGAAACTCTGAAAATTGCACTTTGCCATAAAAAAGGTCACTGATCTTCCGAACTGATCTTTATAATGCATGAATCAACGTAAACCACGTCTTTTACACAGCTGAGTCCCTCGCTTATGTATCACTGGACCTATAAGTAGATATTTGTGAAAATTTGTCACAACCAGACACAAGAGAGCTTTTAATGCTTCTTCTATGTATTATCCTACTGCATATAATGACCAGGCAAGGAGAATTTGAAAGACATTTCTCCAGATGCCTTAGCTTTTAGATGTCATATTTTTATTTCTGATAAGTTAGAAGATATGCTATTCTGAGCCAGATTTATGAGTAGTTTTTGGAAGTTATTTGAACTTACTCACATTTATCAATCTCCTACCTTTCCAGGTTACCTCATTTTGTTCTTTTTCAGATTTGCTATGAGTAACAAGATGAGCCTTTAAAAGTAAAAGCTTAAAATTTTATCTTCAGTAAAAGTGATCAATTCTGTATGGAAATCCAATAGCTTTTTTTAAAATTAAAATTAATGTACCAGCTTGTTAATGGACATAAATTTCCTTTTCAGTATTTATTTTAGGTATTGATCTGAGGTTGGGGTATTTAGTTAGCCGCTTTAGGCCATAAAATATTTTGGGCAAAAGAAAAGAGATTGTTTAGTACTGTGTTGTTCCTAGCACATCTTTCTAGAATAAATGAAGCAATGTTTATGCCAGTTAACTGGTCTTCCTATTAAGTTGTATTTGATTGGGAAATACAGTGATTATATTTTGTCATTTGTGTTTTACATTTTATTGATGTATATTTTCTTCTGAATTTTGTAGATTAAAACAAGAAGACTAAAGGACATATCTAATGAAGTTTTTTGTTGTTGTTGTTGTTGTTGTTGTTGTTGTTGTTGTTGTTGTTTTTCATTAAAAATCCAGGCTTTTGTTCATCCTTGCTGTGTAGGTCAACCTTTCTGCTAAGGTCTTCGGAAGTGACTGGTGTTTTTTTGTTAACTCAAAGCAAGCTCAGCAGCCACACAAAACTTTTTTGGAAAGACCTTAATTGCCAAGAGAGCCAGTGTATAAAGCAGCCCTAAGTGAGATTTTATTTATATGCTGATGTAGGATACTTTTGGATTGCAGCCCTGAGTCAAATAGATTCTTGAATCCCTCTTCCACCCTGTGGCCTCCAGGGTCCAGTGCACCAGCTCTCTTGGATTCAGCGACCAATGTTTATAGAGCTCCCTTGCAAGCTTTGTGTGTTGTGTTCATGGCTTAGTACAGACATTTTAAATCTCACATGTCTTAGTGTATCTGAACAAATGGAAGATGCAGTTATTATCCTGTTCCCTTTTTCCACAGCATTTACATTCTGCCATAAGTGTTATTTATTTTTGGAGTTAAACCTTTATAAGTGAAAGATGTGAGTCTTGGAAAAATCCATATTTTGAATCAGCTCTTCATTTCCGTGAACCCGATACTCTACTTCCTACCCTATTTTGGCGAACTTAGTACTAAATTCTTTTTATAGAATATCTTTATTTCTTATTCTATATTTTATGACTAACGTGGATTTTTTTAAACACATAGGAGACCAAGATCTCTCCTTCCCATCGCCTTTTTTTTGTTGTTGTTGCTGCTGGTGGTAATTGGAGAGTGGGCAAAGAGATAAGAGTGTGGGGCAGGAGAACTACTTTAGAATTAGTGAATACATTTACAGCCTCATATGTTTGGTTCATTTTTAAATCTAGTTCTTGGCTATTTTTGGAATAATGATGAGTTTTTGAAAACCATGCTGACAGAAATCGGTCTATTTTCTTTAAGATGTTATATTTCAAGGTACCACCTATGTTTGCAACAATTATGCTTCCAGGATCTGGCAGGACATTTGTAATTTTTCAACATTCTGCCCTACTGTAAAATTATGAGCTATTTAATTCGGCCTGATTTTTATCTTTTTGGTATCTCCATTCATGGTAACTATCAGGTATAAAACCAAATAGAAAAAGAAAGAACACTAAAAAATGCATGAATCCTGATTAGATTTTCATCTTTATTCTCAGTGGTACTTATTTGTTGAATGCTTAAATCTAAAAACAGAAAAATGCTAATAGAATATTATTAAAATATTCATATAAAATTTAAATATCCATATGAATACACACTTTTTAAACCAAGGAAAGTATTACTCTTTAGAGTTATCCTTTATATATCTTAAAAAATGTTCTGATGTAATAGAGATATAGGAATATTTAAATTCTCAGGAGTCTACACATGATCTAAAATGAAGACAGGCAATGGGATAATTCTAATTTTTCTGTGGTTGTATGAATAGTTTGGCAGCATATGCCATTGAATTTGATAGAACTGCCATTCATTATAAGTGCCTGTGGCATAGGTATTATTGATTTATCACCTAGTGGTTTATTAGTAATCTGTATAGGAATGTTCTGTTTATTATAAAAAAATAGAAATTATAAGTGTATCATTTATTTTTTATGTTAATGGAGCTCTTTGAATTGTATTTTTGTGGAATCTTAAAAGTAAAGATACTGTATTTGTTTATCTAGAAAGAAAACCCATGTGATTTATCAACAATTTTTCATTTAAAACTTTCTACTTCTATTCATCTATGGAGAAATTCTAGAGAGCTGATAAATGAAATAATAGCTTCATTATTTGAGTTTTGGTGCAATACTTCACATGCATTACCACTTTTAATCATCACCATATAACTGTGAAGTACATGTTATCATATATGTGGCATGTGAGGCTCAGAGAGAGTAAGGAACCTGCCCAAGGTCACACAGCTTCAACAAAGCTAAGCTACATTCAGATCTAGCTGATTTGACTCCCTGATTTGGAGACTCTTGGTCCCTGTGCTATCCAGCATTACTTATGGTTGCAGAATCCTTCAGTAGATGCAAGTTATACATAGTCCTAGATCTTAGTGTGTAATAGAAAATTTGGGTAGGTGAGAGACTTTTTATATCACTAAGAATGACAACTTGTTATGAAAATACTGCAAAAGACCATTAGGTTAAGAGTATATATATTCTTTCACTTAAAAGTTGCTTTGTCCAAAGACAGTATTGTTAAGAATATAGTTTAAGAAAACTGTTCACTTATTTTTAAAAAAGGATATCTCCCTTAGCTCAAGAAAGACTGTCTAATGTAGTAATTTTTAATATTTTTTTCCTCAGCAACATACCATATTCCCATGGCTGTTAGGAACTTCAGAGGTCTTGTTTGAGAATTGCTGGGCTAGATGGTGCGTTTTATGATTGCCATCATTTATGTAGATACCTTTAATGAAAGAAATATTTTAGAATTAAGATAAAACCAAAGTTTTGGGGGAAAACCAGGATTTTAGTAGTATAAAGCCCCATTATCATCTCCTCTTATAAATAGGAAAAAAGTCTTTGCTTTAGCAACCTAGAATAATAATGACTGGATTAACACAGTCATTGCATATAGGCCTTAATGTACCATGATCAGCTCATAAGCACGCATCTATAGACAACTAGCCCAACACAACATCTTGACAAATTGATTGCCTTATAAGGATCTCAGAATGTATTGGCATAAATGCCAGACTGTGAAGGAATGATTGAGCCACATGGGGTTGAATTTATCAGTAGCAGCAGTCCATTCTTCCAAACAAAACATGTGCCAAGCACCAGCTTGTAATCACAAACATCATCTGCCGCATATTGAAGAGGAAAACAGCATAGATATGCTCAGGATCTTAGTGATGGTTTATAATTAATCACAACATTGTTTAGCAACTCGCAGTGTATTCAGATTGCTTTATTCTTGAGTTCTCAATTACCATTATTTGCTCTGGTTCTTTCTCCTTCCTTCCCTTCCCTCCTTTTCCCTCATATTCATTAAACATATATTTATTGAATTTTTTCTGTTTGCATGACCTTAGGCTAAGTACAGTGGGAAGCAAAATGATAAAGTAGAGATGAAACCTGAGCCATTCACCCCACCCCATGTAATTCAGTGTGGAAGAAACATCAGCTACCTACCCTGCAAAACAAATTAGCCAGCAGTGAGAGCATAAGAGAGGTATAAAACTGACAGCATGATTCAGATGACAGAATATCCTCTTTTGGGAACAGGGGTGGCCTCATAGAACAGGAACATTGTAAGAGACAGAGATGTAAAAATATGAGGCTTCTTTCTGTAAAACAGGTTACCCCAAGATTGTTGAAGTATATAGCGTATTAGAGAAGAAGTATTGTGAGATAAATCTAGAAAGATAGTCTGGGACAGGTGTGTGCCCTTTATCAGATAGGCCCTAGTGGGTCTGTTACAGAAGATTTTGAGCAGGTAAGTGAAGTAAGTGATCGGTGGTATGCGCTAGGGTGATGGCAGTGTGGAGAGGCTGAACTGATCCAGTGGAGACCATATATATGGCTTTGTCACTGAATACAGAATGTATTTCTTAGTCAGTGTTAGTGTTCTTCAAAAAACAGTACCAATAGGAGAACTGTGGGGGAGGGGAGAGTGCGGGGAGGAAGATTGATTTATTATAAGGAATGGACCTCACATGGTTATGGAGGCTGAGAAGGTATCATCATCTGCCCACTGCAAGCTGCAGACCCAGGAGAGTGATGGTGTAAGTCCCCGCCTGAGGGCAGAAGACCAATGTGCCAACTCAAATAGGTGGACTGAGAGAACACACTCTGTTCTCTTTTTGTCTTTTTGTTCTATTTAGACCCTCAGTGGATTGGATGATGCCCTCCCACATTGGGGAGGGCAGTGTGCTTTCCTCAGTGTACCCATTCAGATGTTCATCTTATTCAGAAACACCCTCATAGAAACACCCAGAAATATTGTTTAAGTAAATATCTGGTCACTCTGTGACCCAGTCAAGTTGACATATAAAATTAACACCTACTGTATGCCAGGAAGTTTATTATCTCTAATGCTGATAATGGCCAGTGCCACTACTATACCCACATAGCTGAAGAGAAGATAGAGGCTTAGTGAGGTTGAGTAACCTGCTGAAAAGCTCCCAGTGGCCAAGCAGTGGAGTTGTAATTTCAGCCCTGGTCTGTGGATTCACTGCCATCCTCTGCCCTGTGCTGTCTCACCTATGAGCTGGCTGAGAGTCCAGCTGGGGCAGCAGAGAGCTGGGGAGCCACAGACAGCACAGATAACAAAAACCAAAGAAAAATTTCTGATGTTTTGTGGAAAGAAAAGAGGCACACATACATTCATTTTCATTAGAATTTAGCAACTTGTTGGCTATGGAAAGTAGGAAGAGGGAATGAGTAGCCAAGTGACAAGTTTTTAATCTTCATTAATAGCACATAAGGTAAAGAACAAGTTTGAGGTGAGAAGTGATGACCTCTGTTTTATATGTACTTGAGCTGGCATGCCTTTTCTGGGTCCTTCCCTAGGCCTGAATCCTTACTTTATATGTACCTCTACGTTAGAGCACTTAAGCTATTGTGGAGTAACTTATTTTATTTCTGTTGGTGACTCCCTCCCCACCCCGATATTAGGAGCTCCTCTGAGACTCCTGGTGTTCCTGTACCTAGCACAGAGTGGGCTCACAGAATGTGCTTCACGCATGTTATGTAGGCTAGGAGCATTTGGTCACAGAGGCAGGAGGGAACAGTGGAAGTCCAAGGAAGAAGACCTTTTGAAATTCATGTTGTGAAACTATAACTTGGACCCAACTAGAGATGAATGAAAGACTTCCCCAGCAGCACGGAGGGCCTGCTTCACAGACACACTGAATTTATCATGAAACAAGTGTGTCCATTTTCCTAATTATTTGCAAATGATGCTCACCTCCCTGGAGATGGGAATGGTGGAGGGAGTAGAGTAAAATGAATGTTCTGAAACCAGTTAACTCTGGAGTTAAGGCTTGAGACTGTGGCAAGTGAGGCTATGAAAAAGAAAAAGAGGAGGTTGAGGGATTAGAGTCTTGAGCACAGACCATGTTTATTACTGCAGCTTCAAAGTGCTTCAGTTCTGTTTTGTTATACTGTTCACAATTGTTGATTTTTTTATGCTAAGGAAAATCAGCTTAAGTATGCATATAAAACTTCCTGTCATTTATGGATGAACAAGAAGGTAGCTCAACTCCTAGCTCTACATGCTTACTGGTTTGTCACCTTCGGAAATCACGTGATCCCTTTGTGCTTCCTTTGCTCATTAACACCAAATGCTCTCACCTACTTATGGCTCTTCTGATGATGAAAATTGGTTCATAAGACATGAAGAGCTATTGAAATACTAGAAAACCCATTGGGATTTGAGCAGATGCCTTGAAATCCTCATTGATCTGTTGGTGTCACTGTGGTTGGCACACGTCCTCCCTTCCCGAAGGCCTGTGGAGCGTGAGAACTGCATCCTCTAGTTGTATCAGGAGAGGACTGTGGTGTTGGGTTCTTACTGAGCTTGTTTGCAGCCCAGTCATGGAGCCCCAAATTGGGGAGCAGGGAGGGTGCAATCTGAAGCCGAGCAGTGATTCTTTTGCTCCCACTGAGGGCCCTGCTTGTCTCCACAGATCATCTTCCCTTTGACAAATAATTTAGTCTGTGAAGACTCAGCAGTGGAGAAGCCGCCTACAGTTTGCATCTTGGAATTCATTAGTCATCATGTGTTCTACTTCTTCTTTAAGTTTTCTTTAGTACATGGCAAAATCCACAAACAAAAACAAAAGGAAAGGGAAGAAGAAGAGCAAGGAAAATCTTGAAGAGATTCCAAGGGTCCTGCATCCTCGACAGTTCTCCCTTGGTAATCTTGCAGCTGATTGCATCAGTCCAGTTTAATCAAATATTGTTGTTGCATCTAATTAATAACTCCCTTGTGCCCTTATTTCAGCGAAGGTTATGGTCTTCGAATGTTTGAATTTTCTCCTTCCCAATCATTTCACTGTGTCAGCCCTGTTAACATAGTTTATTTATCTGTAAAGGTGTGTGTGTGTGTTTGTGTGTGTTATGTTTTAGTATATCCAGTGAGGTATAATTTACATATAATAAATGGTACATAGTTAAGGTTTATATGTTGGTACATTTTGACAAATGTGTACACTGTGAAACCCTTACCACTGTCATGATGGTGACCATGTCCTTGCTCCTTCAAAACTTTCTTTTGTGCTCCTTTTTAACTGTTCCCTGTACAAGCAACTGCTAATCTGCTTTCTTTTGTAAAAAAAAAAAAAAAAAAAAAAAAAAAAATTGATGTGTTTTTGAGAGAGAGTGGAGGAGGGGGAGAGAACGAAAGGAAGAGAGAGAATCCCAAGCCAGTTCTGCACTGTAAGCGCAGAGCCCAGCATGGGGCTTGGTCTCACAAATTCGTGAGATCATGACCTGAGCTGAAATCGGGAGTTGGACACTTAACTGACTGGGCCACCTGGGTGCCCCTGATCTATTTTATGGAGGAAAGTTTTTAACTGCAAACTCATTATTTTAAAAAAGCTTATAGTATATTCAGGCTATTTTTTGAGTTAGCTTTGGAAGATTCTGTCTTTGAGAGAATTTGCCTATTACATCTAAGATGTTGAATTTGATGCCGTGAAGTTTTTCATAATACCCCTTTATTATTTTTTAAATATCTGTAGAATCTGTATCGATGACACTTCTCTGATCCATGATAACAACTTGTATGTTCTCTTTCTTTTTTCCTGATTGTTCTGTGTATTATCTTCCTATGGCTGTTGTAAAAAATCACTAAAACTTGGTAGCTTAAAACAGTAGAAATTTATTCTCACTGTCTGGTGGCCTCACATTTGAAATCCGTTTCACTAGGTTAAAATCAAGGTGTTGGCAGGGTCATGCTCCCTCTAGAGGCTCTAAGGGGACAATTTGTTTTTTGCTTTTCCAGCTTCTGGTGGAACTGGCATTTCTTGGCTTATGGCTGCATCAGTCCAGTCTCAGTGTTCAGGGCCACATTGCTTTCTCCCATCCTGTCCTGATTCTCCCTTTTCCATGTCAGAATCCTTAACTTAATTACATCTGCAAAGTTCTTTTATGCCATCTAAGGTAACATAAACAAGTTTCAAGGATTAGTTCATATGTATATCTTTTGAGGGGCTATTATTCAGCCTACCACAGTGTGGCTCAAAATTTATCAATATTATTTATATTACAAAGAACTAACTGGCTTTTGGTTTCATTGATTTTTTTCCCCTCAACTGTCTTTTTATCTATTTCCTGGATTTCTATTCTACTCTTTATTATTCTTTTTATCTTGTTTATTTTGGGTTTCATTTGTCCCTCTTTTCCTGGTTTTGTAAAGTGGAAGCCATGGTCACTGCTGTAAATTTTCCTCTGTTTTACATTAGCTGCATTCCACGAAATTTCATTTGGTGTGTTTTCATATTCTTTCAGCTCAAATACTTTCTGATTTCCCTTTATTTCTCTTTTCCATGGAAATGTATTGTTTAGTGTCCAATAAGGAGGGAATTTTCCAGTTCAGTTATTGATTTCTGTATTAATTTCTTTATGGTACAAGAACATTCTTTGTGTGACTTAAATACCTTTAAATTAATTAAGACTGGTTTTAGAGCTGAGAATATAATCTATCTTGCTAAGAAGTATTCCGTGACATTTACCATTCATTTACTGTTGGAAAGAATGTGTATTCTGCTCTTGGTCAGTAGAATGTTGTTTAAATGTCAGCTCAAGTTTGTTGATCATGTTGTTGAAATCTTCTGTATCTTTGCAAATTTTAAGCCTACTTAATTGTATGAGTTATTGAAAAGAGAATGATGAAATATTTGAGTATGACTTTGAGTTTCTCTATTTCCCCTTGCTGTTGTATCAATTTTTGTTTCATATGTTTTGAAACTCTTATTAAGTGCCTCAACATTTAGGATTGTTATGTCCTCCTGATGAATTAGTCCCTTTGCTGTTACAGGTTGTACTTTCCTGCCTTTTTGCATGTCTGATAATTTTTTATTGTATGCTAGACATTATAAATTTTATCTTACTGTTGAACTTTGTTCTCGGATGCTATTCAATTCCTTGGAAGCAGGGGGGTCTTGATTTTTAAACTCTTTTGGATGGTACCCAAGCAGTGTTTAATCTGGGTACTTTTGATTACTCTTCCTTACACTCTAGATCTTTCCCTCTGATTGGTACAAACAAGTCCTGGAGTGGAGTTCTTTAATCCCTTCCTGCAGCTCTTACTCCTGCCTTGAGTAGTTTCCTCACACATACCCACTCAATGGAGGAATACCCAAGGGGGACTGCAGATCTCCACTGTCCCCTCTCTGTGAATTTCTCTCCACTCTGGCACTCCACTCTGGCAAGTCTAGCTGCTTTGGCATCCCTGCATTCTGAGCTGCATCCTTTCAATTCAGGGAGACCACCAGGGTCTGCCTAGCTTCCCCTCTTTGTATTGTGTCCTGGAAACTTTTTTTGAGGCATTAAGCTTGGGCAGTCTTTGTTGGGTTCACTTCTTTTGTGTCCTGAATCTCAGAGGTCACTACCCTTTGTTGCCTGTTACCCATTATCATGAGAACTATTGTCCAATACATTTTTCATGACTTTTAGTTGGTTTCAAGTTGAAGGGAAATCTGGTAACCATCACTCCCATCTTGTGTGGAAGTGGAAATCAGGAGCTGGATTTTATTCAGAGTGAGTTCTAGTGCATTTTTAATTACACCTGGAGAAACATCTGTAGGCTTGGCTCATAGACAGCCATTAACAGGAATGGCTACACTTGTAGGACTGTCCTTTTCATCCTTGCCACTGGAGTACCTGCCACACTTGGACAGCCATTGTGAATATTAGTATGAGGTGTTCAGAATGGAGGAAAAGATGAACCTATGTTTGGTTCTTTCATCTGGTGTTTTAGTGTATGTTATATTTTGAGTCCAGTAGGTTTTATTGTGTGGGAATTTGTGTCCAAAGACAAATAACTTTTTAAAAATTGTAAAATGTTTGTATACACTAAATGTTTTTAATTATAAAAATCAAATATAAGTAGAGCATGACATTTTAAATTTTCACTTACATTCAACCAATTAATATGTTTGATCTTTTTCTTCTGCTTCATATCTTCTGTGATACAAAAATTAATGATAGTTTGCATTTAAGTCAATTTTACTGCCTAATAAAGCTGGTTTATAATTTTAATGAAAGGAAATTATTTCCTTTTACTTATGCATAATCAGATGTGCACTACTGTGACCAGAATTTATCTGTATATTAAAGCCATTCTAATAACAGAACAGCTATTGTTTATTTTTAGCAGGAAATCAAAACCAAGAAAAAGCTAAAAAACTCAGAATTTTAAAAACTAGGAAATAAATATGTGACATTTATACAATAGTATATATCTTGTTATTTATACAAGTCAAACTTTAATCCTAATTTGTCCTAATTTTCTCTTTATTTTTCTGTCTCCTAAAATCATTATTACCTAGTCTGTCCATCAAATCATGGAACAGTTTAATAGTGAAAGTAGGCACAGCTGACCACAGATTATAATAGATTCCTTGCAAAACACCGGTTTCTCATCTATGGAGGTTTAGTACTAAAAGCTGAAAAAGGGGTTTTATTTTTGTGTTGTCGTCATTGTTTTAAATTTTCCATGGTACACAAAGTAAGTGATAATATTTTTCACTTAATTTTTTTTTTATTTATGGAAATTGGTGTATCATTTTATGATGCTGTGTGTGTGTTTTTCATGTTGTGGCTCATTTACAGATAGCTGAATTTGCAGGCGAACCTGCTACCTTTCAGTCAACTGATCCAGATGTATTTCAGTATTGTCACAGTAAAGCTTTGAAAATCTACCTATTTCAGCTTTTCTGATACACTAGGTTTAAAACTGCTTTACTTTAAACTAAAACATTTGACATTAAAATACTTTCACCCTCCTTTCTAAAGGGGTTGTCCCTGCATTAAGCTTTGAATGACCATAAATGCTTCTCTGTCCGTATCCTGTCTTACCATTTCAGGACAAAATCATTTGCAGTAAATCAAGTTTTTCATGTGGTTTTAATCACATGCATGTAGAGATGAATATTCTCACTCTGATAATGTTCAGTTCTAATTAATACCCTGGCTCAACATCCCATGTTAACTTTTATTGCCAAGACAACAGCATGTTTTATTCCATTTTTGTGAACTGGGATATTAGATTTCCTAAAGGTTGCTGAAATGGTAAAATTTCCTTGGATTTTGAACTTGACTTGGTTTAGGGTTTACTAATGAAACTTGGCCTCCAGGAAGAATTCTTCTAATTAAGCAATTAACATTCCAGTGATCCTAGGCCATCTCTTCTAACAGCGGGAATACCATAGGTCCTGGGAGTCAACCCTGGCCCCATGAGGACACTGTATAGAATGCCTCTTCAAGCTAAGGTAAAGGTGTGCTTGAAGTACTTCTGGGACTAGAAGGGGCAGTTTTAATAATTATGCCCAGACCATAGACGTCAATAAGGTTAGTTATCTTACATATGACCTCTGTGGTTCATATCTGCAGCTTTCCAAAATTGATGTAGTGTTCTGACATAGAGACCAACGCATCTGTGCCATTTGGAAAGCCCATTTGTATTTTAAAAAGATCACTGAACGCCCCTTAGGGAACTATTCAAAATCTAGAAAAAAATATATTTATATATATTTATACTCTTATGTAATTTTTTTCTTTTATTATCTTTTGGGTAGCATTTATTAATAGTATACACCATATAAACCATAACCAAGTCTGATACCTTGCCCAAATTTCTTAACTTTAATTGAATAGGTTGGAAAGAATTTTGTTACTTAAGTCAGATAAATTGGAATGAATTCTGTTCCTTGTTTAATTGTTTTTAATGAATGCCATTCTTTTGGTTGATTAAAGCAATTTGCCAGTGACTTTGTAAGTAGTCCCACATTGAATGGATTTTTAAATAATAATTGCCAAGAAAGTGGAAAAATGAAGAGTAGTTAATGCAGTTTGTAGGGATTTAAGGAAGAATAATTTCTGACAGTTCCAATTATGTAGGTCTTCCTAGAACCCATAAATTGCTTTAACTTCAGTTGTTCCTTGTTGCTTTTACAGTTTAAACTCAAGTATATACTAAATCTGTTTTAGAAAATACATCGTGCCCAGATTTCTGTAAAAGTATATACGTTCTATTTTATAATGCCCAGTTATGTTGACTTCACAGAGATTTGGGGAAATTAATCCTAATGGGAACAATGACTGTGGGAGCTGAAAATAATAGATGTGTCCTTCTTTTTCTTTCTTTTTTAAAAAAGCTGGACCTGTGATCTGCAGAATGCTGAGTTATCCCCCAACTCGCCGAGCTTTAATTGTGGGTTGTGGTCTGCAAATGTTCCAACAGCTCTCAGGCATTAACACCATCATGTATGTATTTCTTTCCTGGCTTTTTACTGAAAAGGAATTGTGAAGGAATTATTTTACATGGAAAAAAAAAAAAGAATAGGACTTTTGGTGTTTTGTTGTATTAATTGTGTAGGATCCTCCTTTTGGAAGATACTTTGCAATTTTCAATCCTGTCAATGTGTGGTTTAGAAGGAGGTGATTTATATTGTTATATTTTATTGCCTTATTTGATATCATAAATTTCTTCTTGTACATCATCTGGTACTTGCTTATATTCTGAGCTAATGAATGTATCATTTTCATAAGCCATTACTTGATGCTGGTTAGAAAGTGAAACAAAAGGGAATCATCTGGCCTTGCCAAGGATTAATGGGCATTCAGATAACTAGTTTGTTTCTTTTGGGAGCAGTTACAATACAATGTGATGAAAACATTAATAGAAGATGTTTATTACCATCAGAATGGGAAGACACAAAAGTTTCATATTGTCTAGTTTCAGATTAATCCCCAAAGTTGTATGGGTTTGGGAGGTGGAGCAGGATGAATAGGTTGTAGCATGTTTCATTCATTCAACATTAAACACATTTTTTAATGGCCTATTTTATACGAGACACACAGGAATGAGTAAAGTAGACATGAATAAATTCACAGTTTAATATAGAATTTCAAATTGTGATAAGGGCTGGACAGGACTATTCCAGTCCTCCACAGAAAAGACTTTTAAGATCCTAGGTAATACAACATGGGTTAGAGGAAAGTCATGAGTTTTGCCGAGAAATTAGTTGTTGGGTGAAAACCTGCTAAATCTTGGAAAATTCTCCCCCACAACCTATTGGCTAAAATTATTCACCAAAAAATGCAAATCATGTAAAATTCAAATTTACTTGGTAAACCATTTGTATTTAGGACTCTTGATATCTTCCTTTGAAGTTACTTGGGATTATGTTTGTTTTCTGGATGAGGTGCACCACACTGGTTCTGTGTCTACCATTCTAAGTGTGGTGATGGAACAGAATTGTAATGAGGCTCATACTTTCAAATAATGCAGTGCAATGATATCCTATGTGAATATCTATTTTATCAACCTAACTTAAAATATATTCTCTGTTTCTGTTGTTTGTTCTGCCCTTTTCTAGGCATTTAAATTTGACAAAGTAAATTTTTGTTCTGCTTTATTGTATTTCTATAAAACATCATCAACAGAGCCAACTCTTATTGATGGGTAGTGGCTGAGGCCAGTGTGTTCCTAGTTGAAATGGCTGTCATAGTCCATTCACAGATATCTAGTGTAAACCATGATGATTAAGGTTTTTAATTTTTTAAAGTTTATTTTATTTTGAGAGAGAGTGAGAGAGATAGTGAGTGGGGGAGGGGCAGAGAGAGAGGGAGACAGAATCCCAAGCAAGCTCCGTGCTGCCAGAATAGAGCCCCATGTAGGGCTCCAACTCACGAATCATGAGCATGCCCTGAGCCGAAATCAAGAGTAGAATGCTTAAATGGCTGAGCCATCCAGGCACCCCAGGGTTTTCGGATTTTAATAAGGCATTTATTTCTCCAAATACTCAGTCTTTTCACAGTGAGGTCAAGTGATATGAGTCTAAGAATCCTGATATTCCTTAAGATTTATGGTAGTCATTATGTGCTTTGCTTAGCACAAACTGTACATAATGGAGGTAGCATTGTCAAACAGCTTTTGCTTGCAGTTGAGTATTAATCCTGGAAAGTAGGAAGAATAAAATAAGGTAAATGATGGCTCAATTTAGATTGCTTCTACGTGATGCAAAACAGATGGCCAACTCCCTGAAGAAATTAATACGACATTTTAATGTCTGTAGGTTAGAGGGTTAGACACTTAAATGAAAGATGCCTATGATAAATAACTGCTGGTTATTCATAATACACAGTTTCAAACATTCATATTTTAAGCCCATAAAACTTAATGCAAATCTTTCATTATAACAGACTGCACTACTGTCATCATCTGGATGGAAGATGACTAATCTGGGAGTCATTCCTATAGTGTGTTATCCTTTACTCTTTCTAGTCTGTATTGGTGCGTGTGTCTTTCTCCATTCTTAAGATTCAGTAAATACTATCGTAAGTTTTGTTGCTTCTAATTTAAAATAATTTCTTAACTGGAATCTAGTAGTTTATGTTTTGTTTTTAGTAGAAAATATCAATTACGTATTTTTCTTATTTTAAAAAATGTCATTTTGTTAATTTGGAGTTCTGTTTTTATGGATATTCCATTATGTGTATTTCATTACTTTTTCTTTCCAGCTTTTTTCTGCTAAGTGGGAAATAAAGTAGGCAGTGCTCTTCAGTATTCACAGCCCAAACCTAATAATCTGTAGAAGTTGAAATCTTTTTACAAAGTCTGTCTTTCACCTGGAGTTTGTGTGAAACTGAAATATGAGGTATTTTGTATTCTATCTCTCACCAAGAAAAGTTCATAGGAAGATCATATGGAAAGATACTGAAAGATAAATTATTCTTCCAGTTGCATTATATATCTTACCATGTTTAGTTTTGTCTGTTTTCCCTCATAGAATTTTTGTTTCTATCTCCTTGACCTATTTAGTATCCTACCTCAGTCAAGGAAATAGATTTTCTTCTCGTAATATTTAATTTTCACATCCTCTCCAATGAAAAAAAAATATTTTGTGTGTGTGTACGTCTAAGTATTTCTTATTCGTATAACTCGCATTTATATCCTAACCTATACCTTATCTGCTATCCTATCAAACAGTGAGCTTCTGAGTTCTTAAAAGCATTACATACTTTAGACACTACATTAAACTCTTAGAAGAAGCAATTTTCTAATAAGACTTTAATCACTTAATTTCAAAACATGTTGAATAGATTATTTTCTTTTCACAGTAGAGAAAGAACAGAGTACATGGAGTACTAGCTTTCCTAATATAAAAGTGTTGACATTATTGCACTATATCTCACAGACCAATAAAATATTTCCACATGTGTTAAAAAGGAGAGGAGTAATAGATGAAGTTGATGATGATTAATGTGGAGGAAACTTTCTTAAGAAACTCTCATTGTGATCTCTTCTAAGCTTCTACTTATAAAGTCAAGAAAATTTCCATTTCCTATCTAACAAATTTTATCTGGATGACTACTGATACTTGAACCCTTCCCACATTGTTATTACTACAGCCAAAATGTGTGTATATGTGGGAGGGAAAGAAGGAGAAGAAGTAAGAAAAATAAGGAAAACACCTGGCTGTTTAAAGGTTTGATAGCATGTTGCTTCTTTTGAGCAACTTATAAGCCGTATCTTGATACATTCTTATGAACATGTAATCAGTCCATCTTAGACGGGTGGGAGTTAACAGATTTTTACCTGGGAAGACCACCAAGTGGTTAAATGGCTCACTTTAAGGTTACACAGAAGATCAGTAGTAAAGAGGAGAAGGAAATCCAGAAATTTAAGCTTCTGAGTCAGCTTCAGGTAAAAACGATTGTGAGAGAATAGATTTCTTTCGGGTACTCTGTGCCAGTACTCTACTTTTAACCTATTCTTCTTTTAGATTAAGGTTCCAAGATTTCTCTCTTCCTACTCTTCCCTGTTCTACTAACTCAAAGTGGGAGTGGGAAATAGGCATTTATATTGGATGGGCAGTGATTCTTACTTCTGTAGCTGCATTCCCTTAATCCCCAGGTGATCTCTTCTTCTCTCATATTTACAAGAGATAATAAAGGATTTTGGAAAATATGCCCTTATAGTAATAATGTTAAGGGCTATCCTTCACTGAACATTAAATACCAGATATTCCTGTAGCATGCATTAACTCACTTAAATATTCACAGAAAATGAAAAAAAATTAGGACAAAACTGCTAGCCCCTCTAATGGTATAATTATGTATTATGATCATGATAATAAACGTTTTTACCATGTTACATGTGTAACACTAGAAAGTATTTTTATAGACACGATCTTTCCAGATGTTCATAAAAATCTTGTCAAGTAGAGCCAGTTCTTCTGTTTATTCTGTAGCTAAGGAGGCCAGGGCTTAACAAGTTAAATGACCTATTCGTTGTCATCCAGTTAATAAGTTTTAGCAGTGAGGGTGGAACCCTGATTTTCTGACTCCAGATCACATGAACCACTCTAGTTTTAGAACACCTGAAATGCCCAGAGCTGACTGTTTAAAGCTTCTTTGGGGGTAATATAAGGTAAGAAATCAAAGTTAGTGGAACTCATTACCATCCAAGGATTAAAAAAGAATGTGGAATGATTGTGTGTATCCATCTCAGGAATCATAAAGCTCATTACATTCTTTAATCTCCTGGTACCCAGTTAAGTAAAGCCTTTGCTTTCTACCCTTATCTAGAGTTCCTGGACAAGCCAGCCCAATCGATGACTGGGTGAGGCATTTATATTTGTTAATCATTTTCATTAATTTCATAAGGGCAGTATTTCTGTATCTGTTCCATTCTCATATTTTATCCTCAACAAACTCTCCTAGTATAAAAAATGATCATGCAGTCAGGAAACATGGTACAGCAAGCAGGCATGGGCAGATGGTGGTAAATGTAGAGACAAATAAAAGTGACAAGAAATAAGAGGAAAACAATAAGGATTTATGCATTGTCCTGTTGTAAATCGGAGCCAGAGGTGAGGTTTTGCTCTCGGAGATCTTCAGCAGGCAGGATGCATGGACCAAAGCATCTGCTCACTAATGTGAACATTCTTCTCTCTCCACCACCTCAGTCGGACTCTGAACATAATCCAGAAAAGCTGTTGAATGATAACATGCTTACCCCCATTGAAATGCTTCAGGAGGAGTGTATTTGTAGTCAGTTGTGTTCATTAGATGAAAGTGATTAAACAGATGAGAAATAGTGAAGGTTCAGGGTTCACTCCTTTGCAAGATGAGTTTAATGTGTTGGGAAGAATATTGGCCCAGGAATCAGGAGAGAATTAGTTTCAAAATCTGTCTCCACAGTGGGACTTTAGGCATGCCAGTTACTTGCCTTCATTCTAATTACCTGTCAAGTGAAGTAGATGAGCTTTAATGTACATTTGATGAGGAAAAATGGGGTTTCAAAAATGGAAGCTAAAACATTTGTATTTGAAACACTTTAAACCTTTCTTGTTTGGAAAGTTATCAGACTGCAGGAGATCAGTTTTAATCTAAAAAGAGAAAATGTATTTGGTAGACATAATTTTTGAAAGATTGGTTAAATGCTTGTCATTGTCCTAGATACTTAGCACCTTATTTGTTAAGACCACACTTTTATTTCCAAAGCATGTCTTTTTTTAGAAGCACGATCTTGGTTATAGTTGACAGTGCTTTGCCCCAAGATTGTGTAGCAAGCCTGATGTGCGAGAACATGGCTTCCATAATGTTGTAAGGGTAGGCTCAAGCTGAGTGAACTTCACTGGCCTCTCAAATCATGTACAAGGGAAAGGATGCAACTTCCACCTTTGGAGTCTAAGGCCATTTTTCATGACAGATCACTGTCACTGTCTTAATGTGCAAAACAAAGCATTCTCATCAGAGAAGCTCTAAACCCTCTAAACAGAAGGGCTTTTTTTTTTTTGGGGGGGGACAGAGAGAGACAGAGCATGAACGGGGGAGGGGCAGAGAGAGAGGGAGACACAGAATCGGAAACAGGCTCCAGGCTCTGAGCCATCAGCCCAGAGCCCGACGCGGGGCTCGAACTCACGGACCGCGAGATCGTGACCTGGCTGAAGTCGGACGCTTAACCGACTGCGCCACCCAGGCACCCCAAGAGAAGGGCTTTCTAGTGTGTCTGTTTGCTTTCCATTTCCCTCTGTATATGTTGCACACCTGTCTTAGTTTGAGTTCTACAAAACAGGCTCTAAGATCAAGAATTAGATGCAGGTGATTTGGGGGGGGGATGCTACCAAGAAACATGAGTAAGAGAGCAGGGAAAGTGTGGTAGGGTCTGGGATGCAGTGAAGCATCTCAGCTGATCTCAGTAAGCAGAGTTCAAATCCTGCTGAGGAATAGTGTAGAATGTGATTCAGCACTATTCCAGGAATACTTCTTCACCATCCCCAGTCCCTCAAGGTAGTGTCATGCCTACAGTCATTATTTGGTTCCCTGAGCAATCTCTCCTGGAGCCAGAGTTCTCAGGACCTAAGAAGAGAGACACAGTTTAACTAGAAATTGTCAGATTCTAGAGTGAGTTTCCATAACTAGAGGACAGTCAGAGAGGGGCCAAGAGCATATGGGGCAGGGCATTAAGAGCATCTGTTTAAAATCTTGCTGTGTCTCCAAATATGTATAAAAATAAGTTCACACAATATGGATATGGCCTTTCTTAGTGTCTTTCCATGGTTATAGCAAATTTATTTTTAGTGAAAAAAAGTCACTAACCATACAAAAAGTAAGTAATAAAAGTTTCATAAGAAATGAGAATATATTTCCTTGAATATTATTATTTTTTGGAGGTTTTTTATATAATTCATGAATAATTTTGTCTCATCATAGGAATCTTAAAACTAAAGTATTCATTTATTCCTTCAACCAGCATTTCCTATATTATTGATAGAGCTTCAAACATAATTCTTGTCATTGAGAAATCTTTATTCTACCAGCAATTAGACACAAATACTTACCACACAGCATAATAAAAGCCACGTTAATATGTTGTTAGGAACACTGTGTATGGAAAGACTAGTTTTACCTGGAACATGAAGAGGACATATATAAGTGATTTTTTTTGATACATTTTTAAAATTTCTTTACATGCCTTTGTTTTCTGGCCAGAAACGTGATGTATCAAATATGAACACAACGTTTGGTGTTCGATCTGAATTTGAATCCAAACCTGGTACACTTGCTGTGTAAGCACTACATGCTGTTTTAATTTCTCAGAGTCTCAGTGATCTGGAAATCCAGAATAATATTTTTACGATGATTAAATGAAAATAGTATGTATGGTTCAGGCCCATGGGAGGCACTGGGTCCATGCAAGCTTCATTTCTGCTCAGCATGTATTGCATTTTGTAAATTCAGGGAATTTGTGGAAAGCAGGGACATCCCGCAGTTAATGCATCCTCTTTGGCCCATGCCCATTAATCCAGGATTTAAGCCATCCTCTGTAGATAGAAAATTGTTATAATATTCTTTCATTCATGTCTCTGTTTTCAGAATATAGAAAGAAATCATAGTAGTGTTTTTCTTGTAACTCACAGATACAGTAGGAGTGTTGTCCACTTCAGTATTAGGGGTGTTCTTTTTATCTGAAGTTTAAGTCAGGGAGAAAAGACCTCAGTGACCTTTGAGTGATCAGAGCTAATATACGTCACATGGCCTCACTTGTGGTTTACATCAAAAAATGGTCATATCCTTTTGCATGCTTTCTGAATCAGATGTGAGTTTTAAGGTTCTGTGGCAATTAATGGAAATTTATCTCCGTGGTTTGTTAACGTATCAACAACTAAGATTCTGGGTTCCCCAGGACATCTTCAGTAATATAAAAACATGAGTTCTTTGCCTACCCTTTCTCTGACTACTGCTTTGCTGAAAGGTAAGTAGATGAAATCAAGATGCTGTTAATAAGTTGAAATAACAACATGAAATCCAAGGCTGTACCCTAAGAAATAGGCTTGCTGTGTCCATAAAGTGAAACCTTGCCCCCCCACCCCCAAATCATAGGTAAATTTGAGAGTAACCAGTCTGGGTAATTCCAGGTGTAGACTATTAAAAATTTGTAGAGATGTTCACTTCTTTCTTCATTCTCTAAACAAGTGGGTAGAAGGCACTCTGCTAGGGACTAGAGATACATAGTAGGACTTAGCCCATCCCCAGGGAACTTTGGTCTTTTCCCCCTCATCCTTAAAAGAACATGCTGCCACCTGTCTTGAAAAGTTCCTTTGAAGATGAAAGGAGGCAGCAAAATGACTGCCATAGGAGATAGTCAGATGGTATTGGGGGGGGGGGGGTTGATTCTCCTTTCCACACTTGTATTTGTTGTCCACTCAGTAAGTGAGCTGTCTAGGCTCTCCTCACTTGGTCATGGTTCTTTTAAAATGTTTCCTTTGTTGGCACATCACAGCATGATATCTTGAGTCTCCTTCATGACTTTGCCTACTTGCTTTGTTCCTTAATGTGGGTGCTCCCCAGACCTTGGCTTATAGATCTGCTGGAGATTTCATCCTCTCTCATGGTTTTGATGACCATCTACATGTGAGGGATGACCCGAATCCACATTTCTACATCAGAACTGCTCTGAGATACACAATTATATCCAACTACTGGACATTTTTACTTGGATATCCTACTCTCACCAGTGTCCATATGTACAAAACCAAATGCCTATAATTTCTCTCCAGTTTTCCCTTTCCTGTAATCCCCATTGCAGTGAGGTGGGTGCCCAAGACACTATATGGGAGCTCACCCTTGTAAATACAACAATTGCAATTTCCTTCACTTTTACTTCCTGAACATCTCTTCTATCCTTTCTATTTGCTTTATTTTCATTATATGTCTGAGTTCAGGCTCTGCTTTAGTCAGGGTTCATTGTATTTGCAAACACCAGAATCCCATTCAAATCTAGCTTAAGGAAAATAAGGGAGTTTGCAGTAAGAATTAGAGACTAAAGGCAGGAAATGTAGCTGGGCCTACAAAGGGGCTGAATCCAGAAACTAGAGAGTCACTTGCTCAGCCTCTGTGTCCACATGGTACTTTGTCCTTGCTTTTCTCTGGCTGAATGCATCCTCTTCCTCCTCTCTTTTTGAGATCTTCCTCTGGGTTTTTGTTGTTGTTGTTGTTGTTGTTGTTGTTCATATTTGGTCACACCCTGCCACATAACTTTAAATGTACTTCTGAGTTCAAGAATCCACAATTAATTGACTGGAGTTGTCTCAATTCTTAATTCCTAAGAGAGAAAAATCAAGGTAGACCTACCCTAGCTCACGTATGTGAGGCCAGGGGCTGGGCAACACTGTAGGAAGAGACTCAGAGGATTGTTCTGCCTTAACTCTCACCTCCTTCATTCTGTCCTTATCTCTGCCTGTGAATTTTCTGAAACAAAGTCAAATCCTATCCCTTCTTGACTTAAAAATCATTAGTAGTTCCCACTGCTTTCAGCTCAAAGTCTAGAGCCTTTCATGTCCTGACTTTTGTCCGTCTTTGCATGCCCTGTGTCCAGCCACTTCCCACACACAGTACCTCCTGCTATACTGAATATCCTGTACCTCTGGTGATGCTTAAAACGAATCCAGGCCTCAGTGCCTTCGTACATACCATTCTCCCAGGCCTAAATATCCAGCTTACCCTAAAAGAAGTTAAACTCAGGTTACATGCCATCTGCCTGCCTCCCTGGGCTGATTTATATGATCCTCTATAGCACTCTGAGTAGATAATTGTCATAACAGCTATTATGCTTTATTATAACTGCAGATTTATTTTTCCCTAAGGAGCATACAGACAGTAAAATTTCCCTCCTTGAAGTACTCCCCAGGGAGAGCCAGCTAGATTTTAGTTACTGCTTTTTTTTTTTTTTTTCCTTCATTCTGTTTGTAGTCAGGGTCATAGCCTAGTGTTACGATTGGATCTATTTTGGCCTATGTGAAAATCTTTGTAACTTCTAGTTTTCATTTGTTGCAGTTATGGTCTTAGGAGAACCACAGCTACAGCACTCAAGATTTGAGAACAGGATCTTCCAAAACCACTGCCAAATGAGTCCTGACCTTTAGAATCAGTGACAAACTGCAACAGCATTACTAGTGATTTGTAGTACTAGATGAATACTCTTTAAGTTTAGTTTGGGTTTCAACAGTGAAGATCCATGGCAACAATTCTGCAAGTTAGATGTCTTGGTTCCTTCTTTCTTAGGGCAACGGGAAAGCTAAGTTAGTGACTGCTATCCAAGTTTGTGATTATGCTTCCTGTGACTGATAGAATTGCAGGATTTCAAATGCTATTAAGCTGCTCAATGCAGAGACAGATAGTCTGATGACATGTCATTTGTGGCAGGGAGAAAAATGAACAGTGTCTCTTGATGGAACATCTTCATTTATTTTGATAAGATTATTTTGTACTGGGCAGATTAAAATATACAGAACTAAATATAAGGTGCTCCTATTTCCATTTCTGGAAAAACGCACAGTACCAGAAAACAGAAAATGTATAAAGTAGATTTAACTATGCAGTCAAAATGTATAAAGTAGATTTAACTATGCAGTTTTAACTTTAGTTTCCTACACAGAAGTAACAGCCTCCTCACGGATTCTTCTCGTGAGCTTCTTCACCTTAAGGCTCTCTTCTCAGCCATTTATCATAAATATGTTTAAGGAATTTAATCACTTATCTAAGACTATTTGCAAGAACTAAACTTGGCCCCGAGGTATGTTTTCTTAGGAAAGTGCAGAATTTTTTCACTTGTTACATTTTACATTCAGGGGACCATTTTGCCTCGTGGAGTATATGTGTTCTCTGTCCACATTCCCTGCCACTCCCCACAGCCAGGCCCCATCAAGGCTTTTGAGGTGGTGCCACCTGCCCTAAGGAATCAACATTCAGCTAATATTCTGCTTAGAACTTTCCCCATACATATCCTGTTCAGGGCTGGGCCAGGATGAGGGCAGACAATTAGACTGGTTTAATTTTAGGAATAGAAATATAATGCAGTCATTACAACAGTAGCTGTGGACATTAGTAAAATGTTCAGCCTCATTTTTTGCCCCCAAGACCTTTATTTCACATTACAAAAAAAAAGAAAGAAAGAAAAGAAAAATTTTGAGGCTAAGTGATGAGACTGTCATTTGCCAACACCTTCCTGTCACTTTTATCAGCTAAGAAGGAGTATGTTATAGCTGACTTTGGAATCAGACAGACCAACATATTTAATAATATGGTTAGGTAAATGAGATGCCATATTTAAGGTACTCCAATGTGACTAACTCATAGCAGTTTATTATTTATTACATTATTTTATTTAGCATCAGTCAGACCTGGAGTCAGATTTTGTTAGATTTCCTGACCTATTGTTCTGTGTTGAGTGACTTACAGCTACTCTGAATCTCAGCTTCCTTATGTACAAACGGGATATAACCTGCCATTCAGGGTGGTTTTGGTTTCCCTCATTCATACCCATCTCTTGAGTGGCACTGCTAAGTTGTTCCAAAGTATAGGAATCCTCTCTGGTTTTCTTTCTTCTTGCTCCCACATCCTGTCCTCTAGGGAGTAAGCCCCAAACCATGATTCCCAAACTGTAACAGAGGCACGAGACACTTCTCACAGGGGGATCCAGGAGATATTTTAAATTTGTGAAGGAAACACAGACATGCTCAGACCACTACTGTTAGGTAGTCTGTACCTTAATAAGCCGAACCATTAGGTATTTCTTTTGGCTTATGGGTGAAAAAAATTACTGAGATATGAAGGGTTCCATGAAGCAAGAAAGACTAGGAACTTCAGCTCTTACATCTATCCTTCCCCTTATCTTCATCTTCCCTACTACCAGCCATCCTTGCCGTCATGGCCTCTTACTCATGTATGGCTATAGACCATCTCCTAACTGGTCTTCCATTGCCATGTATACCCTCCATAAGTCAGTCTCCATAGAACAGCAAGAATGGCATTTGAAAAATAAAAAGATCTTAACGTCCATTACTCAAAAACTTCTAGTAGCTTTCTACCACACTTCAATTCAACCTAGCTCTTTGCCATGGTCCACAGACTGCCCATCTGGCTCCCGTTTTGTCCACCGTCCTCATCTCCTGTCCCTCTCCCCACCCCAGTCACTAGGTCTCAGCCGCACCAGCTTTTTTTCTTTTCTTTCATCTGTTTCTCAAACTCTACAAATTTGTTGCCATCATAGAGACTTTGTGGTTGCTTTTATTCTGGCTGGAAAGATCTTCTTCCAGATCTTCCCTGTGGCTGATTCCTTCTCAATTGTGTCTAAATTTAAATGTCACCACCTCAACATAGGCCTTGACCCTGTTCTAAAATAGCCCCCTCCTTTTCATCTGTGTCACTGCATTTTCTTCTTTATAGTATTTATGATGGCGTAAAATTATCTTCTTTTACTTCATTATGTTCTGTGAGAGGAGAGCCCTCATCGATCTTGTTCCTTTTTTTTTTTTTTAATGTTTGTTTATTTTTGAGAGAAAGAGACACAGAATGTGAGCAGGAGAGGGTCAGAGAGAGAGGGTGACACAGAATCGATGCAGGCTCCAGACTCTGAACTGTCGGCACAAAGCCTGATGCGGGGCTCTAACCCACATTAACTGACTGAGCCACCCAGGCACCGCCAATCTTGTTCCTTTTGAAATGTGCCCAGCACATAATTGCCCTCAGAAAATATTGGAGATGCAAACAAATGCTTGTTGTGTTTCCCTTCTTCAGAACCAGAAGATGTCATTGATGATTATGTTCACATTGCTGCTTTTTTATCATGAAGTCTTGCTGAAATTTTGAAAGATGAAGGGGGTTATTTTAAGCCTTGGATCATTTATTAATCTTTCTTCAGCAGTCAGCAAAAGAAATGTAGTCCTACTGTACTTTACGTTTATCTGAAGTGCCTGACTTTTCCTAATCCTTAGTAAAACATTAAAAAATGGAGAGAAAAAAAATCCCTTTTCTATTTCCTTCTTAACCTGAGTCTCTGTAGATTCTCACAGTTGGAGAAATCAGAATCATCCTTGTAATACCACTCATTTCATTAAAACTCAGAACTGAAACCAGCATGGAAGAAAGGAGTTGATGCAGCCTTTGGGTTTTTCCTTTCACCTGTAACAGGAAATGAATGAACTAGATTGCCAAATTATATTGTTCAGGGTCTGTTTGTAGTTCAGCTGGATGAAACTTTTTTGATAAAGGAAAGAAAAGGATAGCTACTTGATTAATAGAATGAGGACGCTACTCATTAACCTCAGTAAAATGGCAATATTGTAATAGTAGAGTATTATATACAATAAACTGAAACTGTAGGAATATTTTCATTATTAGGACAATGCAAACAAGTAAATTTGGATAAGCATATATAATTGTAGATGTTTATATTCCAGCTGTTTGTTTTGTGAGTGTGTCTCTCCTTGACTCTTTACAGAGTCTACTTCTAACTTACTCATTGTCTGTTTGCTAAGAATATAAAGTTGAGTTGAAAAATTGTGAGTCATTTCCTAGTAGAAACAGTATGTTAAGCTGGTACACAAATTTCTTTATACCTTACCATATCTGAAATATTGGAACAATCTTATCATTGCTGTTAATGGGAAAACTTCCAAGTTACAACTCAAGATTCCAAGTATGTTCTCCCTCAGCCCCAGAATTCCCAGGTGGGAGTGGAATGAAACTGCAGAGATGCTCAGGGGACCCAGGGTTCTCAAGGTGCAGCTGTGGGTATGTGTAGGTGCCAGACCCTGCTGGGAGGTGAATGGGCTCAGGAGAGATGGGGTGGCAACCGCCAAGGCATCAGCAAGGGCAGCTGTAGTGATGAGAACTCCGGTCATACTAGAGTCTTCATTTCTCCCCTGGTAGGGGCAGAAGGAAGTACAGATGGCATGGTGGTCCTGACATTGACTGTCAGAGATGAAGGTGGCAAAAGATCATTCCTATATATGAGCTGTTTGTACGTTGCATGTTTGTACATAAGTAAATGTTCCTAATATGGATTTATTGATTGATAATTCAGATGATTTCTAAAATCAGAAAAGCTTAAATAGCTAGTGCTTCTCAGTATGAATCAGAGTAATACAGTATTTGTTTCCACGTGTTCATTAGAAACCCAATTTGTGTGTTAATTTGGTGATTAAAATTACATTGCAACTTCTGTTGCATGTGTTTAATGTTTCAACAACCAGAAAAAAAAATGTTGGTTAGCTGGTTATTTTGATGGTAGAATATGAATCCAATGGCTTGCCAGATGTGACGATTGATCTATTCAGCACAGTAAAGCAGGTTTTTGTATTTTGCTATTTTTAACTTGTTTCTTCCCCCCTTCAATAAACAATGGGCTATACACTTGAAGTTGAGTCATTCATGTGGGTTAAAAAAGTCACTGACTTGTTTTAAGGTATTGATACTTTTAATTTCAGTTGTTGTATTATGTATACAAAAGTCAAGGTATTATACAGTTTATCAGTACAAGCCATAGTCCCTGCTACTCCCTTCTTATACCTAAAGTTTTGCTCTCCAGAGGCAGTTACTTTACTTTGTTTAGGTATTTCCTTTTGTAATAACATCTGTATTTCTAAATAATAAATATGTAATTTTTTATTGACTTTGATTTTTGAAATTCTGAGTGACTTTACATTATGGAAGATGAAATACTTCTTCCAACCACTGCCCCTCACCTTTCACATTCACAACCCCCCCATAATTATATCTCAAGTTTGTGGATTAACTAATATTTACCGTTTTCATCATTATGACTACATAAGTAGGGTTTCCAGCTGAGCGACTCAGCATGCTGCGATTACATGGACTCGACATTTGTGCTGCACATCTTCTGCTTGCTACTCTGGTGACATGCTCCACCCTTCACCTTAGCCTGTGCCCTGGAGCCAGACCCCAGGCACTAAATACATTTCTAGCAACAGTTGTTTCTCCTCTCTAGTAAATAATTGCCTCCTTCTTTAATTTGCTCAGTGTTCAATGTATCCCTCATTAATGCTTTCCACACACTCCTCAGTGGAAGTGTAAAACCCCAGTGAGAAACATCAGGAAATCCATCCTTGTGATTCACTTCCCCTCTCCTCGTCTTTCTTGCAGCCCTTCCTCCTGCTGCATCTATTATCCTGCTCCCTTCTGATCTGGACGCTCTCTGCACCTGGCTGTAGAACGCTGTCTACTTCTCTTCTGGTTAACTTCCCCGTTTGCTGGATCCCATGTCCTCTTGTTAGCCTCACTCCTTTTTTTTTTTTTTTTTTGGTGGTTCTTATTCTACAGTAGTTGCCTGTGAAAAGCTCAGTGGGGAGTAAAAAAAATTGAGACCGCGACATCTTTTTTTCTGTCCTCAGACTTGATTGTTGTTCTCCCTCAGAAGGTTTAAGGCCATCGACTTTCATTTTCAGATTGTGCCTTCCAGCTGGCCTTCACTGTGCCTGCTGTCCTCAAACCTTGCTTGTTCACTGTCTCTGCACAGTAAATGTCCTCTCCGTTCCAGGTGTTGTATGGGTAAGAGCGCTGGGAGGGAGACAAGGGTTCTGACTGACTGTTGCAGAGATTTCCAACCAGTCCTCTTGTTTTTAGTCCCTGAGATACCTAGTACCTCCAGTTCTTGAACTTTTGTGGAGTTTTGTCATGTAAATTATCTTGCTTCTTGCTGGCTTCCTCCATTTGCTCTGCTGTTTTAGGCAAGTTACCCCTTGTCTATCATCGTTGCATTGTTCAAAACTTTTATCCTTGCATGCTTTAAAATTTTTTAATTTTTTGATAGTTATTTGATGGAGAGGGTGACAAATTAAAGCTGCTGAGTTTAACTGGACATCTTTCATAAGCTATTTAAAAATATTAAGAGGCAAAATATAGTCAAGTTTGAAATTAAAATGCTTGTTTGAAATAAAAAAGTTTTTTAACTAAATTAATTTTTTTATTTTAATTTTTAAATTGCATCTGTACAGTGGAGAATCTAGCATTTTGGCTCTGTTTTATCTATTCCTCATTGATTAAAAGAAGCACTCTTGGTCCCACCAATCACACAGAATAATGCAAGCAGAGCCTGAGTGGAGGATTGACAGGTTCTCAAATTAAACCAGTAAATTTACATATTAGAAGTAACATGGATTTACTGTGTGGACTCCTCTAATAGGAGAAAGAGTAAGATTTTTCACCCAATCTAACAAGCCTAAATTGGGTCAAAGCCTACCAAATACTAGTGCTCTGAAATTAAATATTTTTCTGATATATGAAATATCTAGCATTTTTTTGATTTTTGAAATGGAAAAAGATTTTATTTGGACAAAACATGTTTTCCTTTATAGAGATAACATTGCTATAGAAAAGAATCTAAATGAAGGGACATAAGTAACAAATTCTTAAATGCCTACCAGGCTCTTGTTACTAGAAATTTAATTCATTTTCAGTAACACATGCGTTTGATACTAAGCCTACAGTTACACATATGATTTAATTTCTACTATTATTTAATGGTTTTGTGTTCAGTTTACTCAAAGTGATTCATTTAATCATGTGTGTTTCAGGGACTTGAAGAGTATGTGCTGTTTATCTCTGTATTCCACATTTCCATAGAAGTTCAATAAATGTTGAAATAAAGCAGCCACATTTTATATATCTAGCATAGTGGTTTGAACATACTGAAGCTTAATAAATTTGTCAGATTAATCAAAGATTATCCTTAACTTTTCTAAATGTCCCTTAAAATCTTTGAATATGAAATAGACTAGGTTTAGCCAAGTTACTATAGCATTATATAAATACTTCTTGATTTTAAAAAGCAGTTTTTAGAGTAATGATAGCAAATGAATGTTTTCTTGTTTTAAAAAGATAAATTCTAACAATGTAGGCTACATATAATGAATATACTATTTGAAGTATTAACATTTTATTAAATTTAATAGAGCATGAAATCCTGAACTAACTTGTATTATTTCATATTTAGCGGTGTGTGTGTGTGTGTGTGTGTGTGTGTGTGTGTGTGTGTAAGAGAGCAAGCACCCATGCACATAGAGAAAGGGCAAAGGGAGAGAAAGTGAGCGAGAATCTTAAGGCTCTTCGCTCAGCGTGGAGAGTTGGGTGCTCAACTGACTGAGCCACCCCCATAGGGTTTTATATTTTAATGACACTTTGTTTTTTTTTTTTTTTTTTTTAATTTTTTTTTCAATGTTTATTTATTTTTGGGACAGAGAGAGACAGAGCATGAACGGGGGAGGGGCAGAGAGAGAGGGAGACACAGAATCGGAAACAGGCTCCAGGCTCTGAGCCATCAGCCCAGAGCCCGACGCGGGGCTCGAACTCACGGACCGTGAGATCGTGACCTGGCTGAAGTCGGACGCTTAACCGACTGCGCCACCCAGGCGCCCCCAAGGGTTTTATATTTTAAATGACAGGAGGGGAAGCCAGGGTTATGCTTTGATTAATGTATTTATGCTCTTTCCAGATACATTTTAATTCATATGACTCCAGTTTCCAATAATTAACTTTATATTTAATTGTTATTCTATAGCTAAATGAAAAATCTTAAACTTTGCAAGTATTTGAGGGCTAGGGATCAAAGGTAGCAGTAAAGTTGTGAAATTTAAGATTTTAAAAATTCTCATGGGGCTCCTGGGTGGCTCAGTCGGTTAAGCGGCCGACTTTGGCTCAGGTCATGATCTCGCGGTCCGTGAGTTCGAGCCCCGCGTCGGGCTCTGTGCTGACAGCTCAGAGCTTGGAGCCTGTTTCAGATTCTGTGTCTCCCTCTCTCTGACCCTCCCCTGTTCATGCTCTGTCTCTCCCTGTCTCAAAAATAAATAAAACGTTAAAAAAAAAAACTAAAAAAAAGATTTTAAAAATTCTGTAAAATGCACAAAATGTAGTGGAGCATTTCATAAAGAAATTGGGAGGGAAACATTATTACTGGACCCACTAGACCATTTGATTTTGATACATGAACTAAAGACTTTTGGCCGACAAGAATCTTACCTGTTTAAAATGCTTAGTGCAGAGTCTGTTACGGTTCCATTAATGTGTGAACAAACTAAATGCTTTGGTTCTGAAGGTACTATTCATTATGTAATGACACCTTGATGGCTGTATTAGCCAAGCAGCTTTTCTCCATTAGATAGCATCAGGAAAAGTTGTTTCTGTATAAATGAAACCTCTAAAAAAAACTTCATGTTTAAAGTTAGAGCTATATTTAGTTTATAAAACTGTAAGGATAGTTGTATTATCTATTGAATTAATGACCTGGTTGTTAAAATACTGGTGAGAGATCTGCCAAAATACTAAAAGCAGTTTATAGAACAGTGTTACATGTCTTACTCATTGAAGATGCTGACCATGCAATTCATATTTCTGCTCCCATTTCTGTAAATGTCAGAACCATATAAATGTGTTTGGGTTTTTAAAATTCCTCATAATAAGATTTTCTCTATTGTTTCCTGCTAGCGCTTCTTATAGCCATATGCCTGTGAATCTCAAGCCTCTAAACCTGAGTCTTACGTGTAGGATGGTCTTAAAAACTGATTTAAAGGAATATTAATCACTTCCTCAGAGTACTTATCAGTTACTCTTTTATAAAATATCATTAAATATAAATTTAATATTTATAAAATATTTAAAAGTAAATATAAAATGCTAAATACTAAAAGGACAATTTAAATACAAAGGATTATTATATACATACTTTAATAATTGAGGAAAATTTATCATGCTCTGAGGGACATTTTCTTTCTCACTGTTTTAATGTTCTCAACAGTATTTGAGTTTTCTTCAACAAATTCTGAACAACCCACTCTTGAGTATTTTAAGTGTTTAATCAAGCAAATAAAGAAGTTCACCAAATCTATGCCCAGATGAAATAATAGGCTTCATTTTTATTTTGGAATCTGTTCTTTTCATGAAGGATTACATAGGATATTCCAATAATTGGGTGAAAGCCACTAAGAAATTAATACAGGTAACTTAAAACAGGAAAATTATTTACTTTATATTAAACTCTGTACTACTAAGAAAGATTGGTAAATATTGATAACTGACTTAAATGTGATATTAGCTGATTCAGTTTTAAATGCTTTAAACAGACTTTTCACATTCAATTTAATTTACCATTCATTTTTCTATGTAATAAAACTGAAGGATATTCTGAAAGAATAAATATGCATTTGACTTTATTAAATCATTGAATCCTCCGTGATAAGAATCTAATTAAAATGCAGCTTTTCTAAAGTAATGGTTTTGGGTTTGTTTTTTTTTTTCATTAATATTTGGTAGACCAAATGATCCATCACTGGAATGATCCAGATGTTGGAGTTATTACATAATTTTAAATTTTAAATTTTAATTTAAAGCACCTATTAAAACTGTTCCTAGAGAGATGTACAATAATATGTTTGTAATGAGTGAAAAGACTGGGAATCTCAAGAAAGAAATAGGAACTATGAAGAAGAACTGAATGTATAGTTTGCAACTGAAAAATACAGTACCAGAAGTAAAAAAAAAAAATAAAAAAATACTGGCTGGGCTTAAACAGCCAGTAATGAAATAGCAGAATGAAGACGATAAAAAAATCATCCAATCTGAAGAAGAGAGAGAAAAACTTCTTTTTTTTAAAGTGAAGAGAGCTTCAGATCATGGGATACAATTTCAAAATGTCTAACACATGGATAAATGGAATCTGGGCGGAAAAGAGTGGAGCAGGAAAAGCAAGTTGAAGAAATAATGGCAGAAAAACCTATCAAATTAGAAGACACAAATTTGCAGATTTATAGTTTCAACAGTCTCAATAACCTGTTTGGTTTGTATGTTGTTGAGTTTTAAGGTAACTCTATATATTCTGGATATTAATCTCTTATCAGATATATGATTTGCAAGTATTTTCTTGCATTCCGTGGGTTGTCTTTTTACTTTATTAATATATTCATGATACGCAAAATTTTAAAGTTTTATGGAGCCCAGTTTATTTACTTTTTCTTTTGTTGCTTGTGTCTTTGGTGTCATATCTAAGAAATCATCACCAGATCCAGTGTCATGAAGCTTTTGCCTTCTTTTCTCCTATAAGTTTTATAGGTTTAGGTGTTACATGTAGGGCTTTGATCCATTTTGAGTTTTTTAATACAGTTTTAGGTAAGAATCCAATTTTATTCTTTTGCATGTGGGTATCCAGTTTTTCCAGCACCATTTGTTGAGAAGACTGTCAAGGTTCCATATGAATCTTAAGAAGTTTCTATTTCTGCAAAATACATCATTGAGATTTTGATAGGAATTTCAGTGAATCTGTAGATCACTTTGGGTAGTGTCGATGTCTTAACAATATTAAGTCTTCCAATCCATGAACATGAGATGTTTCCATTTATTTATGTCTTCTTTAATTTCTTTTAGAAAAAAAAATATAGTTTCCATTGTAAGTCTTTGGTTAAGTTAGTTCCTAAATATTTTGTTCTTTTTGATGCTGTTGTACATGGATATTTTTGTAATTTCCCTTCAGATTGTTCATTTTCGATATATAGAAATGCAGTGATTTTTGTTCATTAGCTTTATATACTGCTATTTAGCTGAACTCATTTATTAGCTCTAAAAGAGTTTTTGTGAAAATCTGTAGGGTTTTCTACATGTCATATTTGAAGAGAGATCATTTTATTTATTTATTTCCAATTTGTATGCTTTTATTTCTTTTTCTTGTCTAATTGCTTTGACTAGAATTTTCAGTACTGTGTTGAATAGGACAGAAAGCAAGCATCCTTGCCTTCTTCCTTATTTTATAGGAAAAGCTTTTTGTCTTTCACCGTTGAATATGATGTTCACCGTAGGGTTTTCTATAGTTTTTATTATCTTAAGATAGTTTTCTTTTTCTAGTTTTTTGAGTGCTTTTATCATGAAATATTGGTGAATTTTCTCAAATGCTTTTCCTACATCAGTTGAGATGATTGTTTTTTTCTTTTCATTTTGTTTATATGGCATATTACTTTGATTTCCATAAGTTGAAACATTCTTACATTTCAGTAATAAGTCTTCTTGTTCACGGAGTATAATCCTTTTAATATGCTACTGATTTTGGTTTGCCAGTATTTTGTTGAGGATTTTTGCCTCTATGTTCATAAAGAATATTAGTCTTCAGTTTTCTTATAATTTGTCTGGCTTTAGCATATGGGTAGTGGTGGCCTTATAGGACGTATTATAATATATTTCCTCCTTTTCAGTTTATGCTAAACTTTGAGATGGATATGTATTAGTTTTTTAATTTGTTGGTAGAATTCACCAGTGAAGCCATTGAGTCTTGGGCTTGTCTTAGACCAGAGATTTTTTTCATTACTGCTACCATCACCTTGCTAGTTATAAGTCTATTCAGATACTCTATTTCTTTGAGATTTAGTCTTCCTAGGTTTTGTGATTCTAGGAACTTGTTTATTTCATCTGGGTTATCTAGTTTGTTGGCATAGAACTGTTCATAATACTCTCTTATAATGTTTTACTTCTGTAGTACTGGTAGTAATGTCCCCACTTTTGTTTCTGATTTCAGTAATTTGAGTTTTCTCTTTCTCTTAGTCCATGTCAATTTTGTTGATCTTTTCGAAGAACTAAATTTTAATTTCATTGGGTTTTCTCTGTTGTTTTTTCTGCTCTCTACTTTCCCTCTCTTCTAATCTCAATTATTTCCCTTCCTCTGCTAGCTTTTGATTTACTTCTTTTTCTGGTTCCAAAGATTTGGAATCTTTCTTGTTTTTTTTTTACTGCAAGTATTTATAGCTCTAAATTTCCTTTTTAACACTGCTTTTGCTGTGTCCCATATGTTTTGGTATGTATGTTGTATCTTCCTTTTTGTTTTTAAGTAGTTTCTAATTTCTCGTTTGGTTTCTTCACTGATCTATTGGTTGCTTAAGAATGTGTTGTTTAATTTCTACAAATGTGTGAATTTTCCACTTTTATTTCTGTTATTGTTTTTTTTTTTAATTTTTTTTTTTAACGCTTATTTTATTTTTGAGACAGAGACAGAGCATGAATGGGGGAGGGTCAGAGAGAGAGGGAGACACAGAATCCGAAACAGGCTCCAGGCTCTGAGCTGTCAGCACAGAGCCCAACATGGGGCTCGAACTCACGGACCGTGAGATTGTGACCTGAGCTGAAGCTGGTGCTCAACCGACTGAGCCACCCAGGCGCCCCTGTTATTGTTTTTTAAAATTCATCCTGTTGAGGTCATAGAAGATACTTTGTATAATATTTATTTTTAAATCAGTTAAGACTTGGTGCCCTATCATGTGGTCTGTCCTGTAAAACGTCCTTTGTACACATGAGAAGAATATATATTCTATGTTGGATAAAGTGTTTTGTATATGTCTGTTAGGTCTAGTTGGTTTATTGTGTCTTTTTTCCTTACTTACCTTCTGTCTGTTCCATTATTAAAGGAAAGCGTCGAAGTCTCCAGATTGAGGTATAGCTATGTCTGTGAAGAGTATTCTTGAGGAAGATGAAAATAATGAAAATTCTTTTTTTTAAGTTTATTTATTTATTCTGACAGAGAGAGAGCATGAGCAGGGGAGGGGTAGAAAGAGAGGGAGACAGAAAATTCCCAGCTGACAGTACAGAGCCTGATGTGAGGCTCAATCCCACAAACTGTGAGATCAAATCAAGAGTCAGATGCTCACCTGACTGGACCACCAGAAAATAATGAAGTTCTTAATGAGTGAGGGTTATGATTTTAGATGAGTGGTAAAAAATTTGAGGCTGAGTTCGTGACAGTACATAGGAAAGTAAGCAAAGTAGGCAGTCATTCTCTGTGTGGGTGGGGATGATTGTGCAGGAAAGGGATAGTAATAATAGTGGAATATAAGACAAAGCTGCCAATAGCTTTGACATGTTTGAAGTATTGGAAACATTGAATAGTGACATAAATTACAATATAACAGTATTGAGAGGATGAGCAGGGTGCTTATGTGAGTAGTGGCAGAGGGCAGGGAGCTAAACCTGTACTTTTAAAGAGAAGTAATTAATAGGAGTAGCTGAAAGCTTTTTATCAAAAAGCATCAAAATATAGACAAATAAATACCAAATGAAAGTAGAGCGGCAATGACCATAGAAATGGGTGAGAAGTGACATAGGGGACCAGTATTATTAGATATTTATATAACCTTTTTAAGAATGAAAACCACAATAATTTGTATAAAAGTGATTAAGCCATGAAAATTATTATTTTCTGACCCATAACTTATAGGCTTTTGAATATTTATTTCCCTTCATTAAAAAAGATAATTCTTGGGCGCCTGGGTGGCGCAGTCGGTTAAGCGTCCGACTTCAGCCAGGTCACGATCTCGCGGTCCGTGAGTTCGAGCCCCGCGTCAGGCTCTGGGCTGATGGCTCGGAGCCTGGAGCCTGTTTCCGATTCTGTGTCTCCCTCTCTCTCTGCCCCTCCCCCGTTCATGCTCTGTCTCTCTCTGTCCCAAAAGAAATAAATAAACGTTGAAAAAAAAATTAAAAAAAAAAGATAATTCTTGTATTTAATATTTTTAAAGCTATACAGATGAAAAAGTGTGAATGTATTGTCGTTATATGTACTCAGCTGGTACAAGTAAATGCAGTCATTGAGATGTGTTACTGCAGCTACTTTAATAAAGGAATGACAGTGGTAAAAGATAAATGACAGATATCGAGAGATTTAATTAAAGTACATTCTTTCAGTTCATCTTATTATTTCCTGACTTGTTTTAGGTAGATACCATAAATGCATCAAAACTAATCTGTATACATAGGACAGCTGACCTTTATGATATATATCCTTAATATGTATGGTGATAATAAATGTCAGGGGCGCCTGGATGGCTCTGTTGGTTAAGTGCCCAACTCTTGATCTTGTGGTTTGTGAGTTCAAGCGCCACGTCGGGCCTGCTGCTGTCAGTATACAGTCTGCATGGGATTCTTTCCTTCTCTCTCTGCCCCTCCTTTGCTTATGCTTGTGCTCTCTCTCTCTCTGAAAATAAATAAATAAACTTTAAAAATAATAAATGTTGAAAAATGGTTTTAGAGTAATTGTCGTTGGCAGATTTTTTACAACGTACTCATAAAGACAAAGAAACTTCTTCTTCATCATTAGTATCTATGTGGAGCCAGGAAATGGTGAAGGCTTTTTAACTTGCAAAATGACTAATCTAGCGTCCCACATATTTTCCTGATGATGGATGGATGGATGGATGGATGTCTCTTAAGCTTGAATTTGGTAAAGGTATTCATTTGAGCGAGTTTAGTAATTTTCTCTTCAAGAATATTTTAGGCTTTCTGACAGTCGGAATTGTAGGACATTTTGTGCAAACATCATTTATATTTATTTAAGAATGTACATTATTAATATGCTCAGAGGAAAAATGAAAGTCATTTAACGTAACACTTTTTCACTTTGTTTTGTTTTTGCTATTTACCTTGATAACCTATATTCAATAAAAGCAGTTTTGGAACTTAAATAAAAGCCTTCAAAAATAGAATTATTATAACTTTAGTGGAGAAATGAAAATCAATAGCGTGGTTTTGGCTTTAATTGTTCTCCCACATTTGTATAAAAAAAAAAAGCTTATATGTCTGAAGTTTTTACAAAAAGGATGTAGATGTGCATATTTTACCTTACAACAGTGCTTTGAGTGAAGCACGATGGATGATGAGATTCTAAGAAGTTTGGAAAGGTTTTTTGTTTGTAGTTTTTCCATATTTTTCTTCATTTATTATTTTGTAGTAAAATATACGTCACAACATTTGACATTTTTATTTTAAATGGACAATTCAGTGGCATTAATTACACTTACTGTGTTGTACAGCCATCATCAGTTCAGCTATATTTCAGAACTTTTCTTTACCCCAAACAGAAACTCTGTACACATAAAGCAGTAACTCCCCATCACTTCTTCCACGCCACCCCCAATAAGTCTAATTCATTTTCTCTTTTTATCAATTTGTATATTCTAGATATTTCATATAAGTGGAATCATATACTATATGTCCTTTTGTGTCTGGCTTATTTGACTTGGTGCAATACATTCAAGGTTCATCCTTACGGTAGCATGTATCAGAAATTCACTCCTTTTATTTTTCTTTCTTTTTTAAAGTGAGCTCTGCACCCAGCCTGGGGCCTGAATTCATAACCCCAAGATCAAGAGCTGCATATTCCACTGACTGAGCCAGTCTAGTGCCCCTAGAACTTCATTCCTTCTTTATGGCCGAATGGTATTCCATTGTTTGTATATCCCACAGTTTGTTTATCCATTCTTCTATTGGACACGCGAGTTGTTTCCACCTTTGGAAACTTCGGTGGTGAACTTTGGTGTAAAAATATCTATTTGAGCGTCTGTGTTCACTTCTTCATTTTTTTATAATATTTTTGTAATTTTTTATAATATTTTTGAAGACAATGACAACAGAATAGAGGGAGTATTGGGGGAAAATACTGTAGAAAAAAGATTGGCAAGCTAAAATGCAATAGGCTTGACTGTTTTGTGTGACAGAAAGCTAACTCAAGGAAAAACTGCAAGGAATTTATCATCCTGTATTTAAGTGCAAAGTTCTGGAATATCTTGATTCTCCGGGACTCTGGTTTTCCATCTCTAGCCTGTCCTTCCTTTACCTTACCTCAGAATACCTTACGAGTTCAGTAACTGTTCACCAATAGATCAACGAATCTTAATCCTCATCTGACTAGGGGTATAGGCCAGTGCCGGACACACATCTCTTTTGAGACGTGGTACTCCTGACTGATGTGACTTGGGCCATATGCCTACCCCAGGAGGCAGGGTTTGGGGAGATTAGCCCCAGTAGAACCACAGGACAAGAGTGGCAAACAATAGAGGCTCTGTCAGTAAGGGTTACACTACACGATGAAAAATCCTTCCTGTCAAAATCAATAGATTGAAAAGATTCTGTTAAAAATATGGTTATCTGGGGTTCTCTTTGATTTTTATTTTCAACTCAGCTAATATAGAGAATAATGGGGTTTTAAAAATATTTGTAAACATTAACAGTATAGGCCTTACAGACATGAAGAAGACATGTTCCTGATCTTAAAAGTTCTCATCTCAAGGGGCGCCTAGGTGGCTCATTTAGTTATTCAACTCTTGGTCTCAGCTCAGGTCTTGATGTCAGGGTCACGAGGTTAACCCCCACATTGGGCTCCACACTGAGTGTGAAGCCTACTTAAAAAAAAAAAAAAGTTCTTACCACAAGAGAAAACAATTGCAACTATACTGATGATGATGTTAGACTTATGTAGCAATAGTTTCACAATATATACAAGTATCATTATGTTGTACCTCTAAAACTAATATTATGTTATGTCAGTTATACCTTAGTTTTTTTAAAAAGAAAATCTTGAAATTACTCTTAAAAAAAAAAATTTCACAGCTGCTAATGAGCAAAACTAAGATATAGTCCCAGATCTCTCTGACTCCAAACTGTGTATTTGTAACTGCTGTGATCTAATTTACTCCGAAACACAATAAACTCTGTATGTCTTCACTAGAGCAATCAGAAAAATGACTAATTTCATACCCATTTCTAGAAAGGACACTTGGGAAACTTGCCCAGCAAATTCCTGGCCCAGACTTCACCAAGGGCACAATCGGTCCTGATAGCTGCTAGTGGTAACCTCACAGCAAGGTATATTTTGCGTAAATGAAAGAGCTGATACTTCAGGTATATCGCTATTCCTTTATAATCTCAATAAAGAATATTGTGTGGGAAAAAGAAAAAAAGACCTGTTCTATGGTATAAACTTTAAGAAGACATGAAAAATTTGAGAAGTATCTGTTATCCTTATAAACGTCAGTCAATCAAGATAACATTGGAGCTTAAACTACAGTTGACCTTTAAACAACACGGGTTTGAACTGTGCCAATCCACTTACATGTGGATTTTTTTTTTATAAATACAGCACTATGGATGTATTTTCTCTTCCTTACGATTTTCTTAATAACATTTTCTTTTCTCTAGCTTCCTTTGTTGTAAGAATACAGGATGTAACATGTGTAACATACAGAATATGTGTTAGTTGACTATGTTATTGGTGAGGTTTCTGGTCAACTGTAAGCTCTTAGTAGTTGAGCTTTTGGGGGAGTCAAAGGTTACACACAAATTTTTCAACTGGGCGGAGGTCAGTGCCACCAAAGTTTGCATTATTCAAGGGTCAGCTGTAGTTGTGTCCCTGCATACCTTGGTACTTCTGATTTGACCTTTTTATTTGTTAGCACTTTTGTTTGATTTCTATGCAGTGGTTATTTAAGTGGCTTTACCCTGTTGAAAACTTTATTTCACCATTGTTTTAGCTGTGTAACTGTTACTTGAATTAGTGTTGTTGGCACATCAAATTGTACCTGAATTATTATTATGTAGTTTAACTTTAGTTTTCCTTTTTCCTTGTCTAGAATGTTTAAAACACACATGCAGGGATTACTAACATATTCAATATGCTCAGTCAGGGTTACCTTAATGCAGGTGTATGACTCTTAAATCTTGCCTGCTGGCCAAATCAGAATTGTGAATTGCCAAATTAAAATATAAAAATATGTAATACTTATGCTCTGCACTGACACCCTTTGGAGAATAGTTTGTTGTTCATCAGTCATGGACTGTATAAACAGTAATGTCTATCACTTGAAAACACTTTACTCATATACAAGCAATAGAGGTGTTGGAAGCTACCATGGTTTTTCTGTGCAGGCATGGCTGGGACACATTCCTGCATACTTAAACACACTGAAGAGTCCTGAATTGGAAAAAAACAGGACAGTTAAGGCAGGAGAGAGCTCCCTTTCTTTATCATTGGCTTCTTTCAACTAAAGGGAACTTCAGCTTCAGAAAGATTCTCCAAACTGTTACTTGTAACTGAAGATCATCATTTTCCAGGAACAGAAAGTGGGAAATTCATGAACCTGAAAGCAAGCTAATCTCTCACAGCAAATGCCAGATCATGAGCACAAGTCAATTCCTACCCTTAAAAATAACTCCCTTTGCAGCTCCATTTAGGCAATCCCAGTGTTAAAATCCCAATTAGAAACCCTATGCATAAGACCAAAATTGATTGGTTATGTTCTATATTTTGTTTCCTATTTCAGAATCACCTTTAGTGTTCTCTCAGGCTTATGATTTTCTGTATTTGAACTACTCTTTGCGAAAATTTTATACAAAACGCTCGAGTGCTTAGTACTAATGTTTTTTTTAGGCCTGCTTATTAGTTATGCCATCTAATGAGAGCAGGGACTAGGTTTCCTTTCATTATTTGTCACTGGCTTTTGGCATAGTGCCTGGCATTTAGTAGGCATTCTGTCTAATGATAGCTGCGGTCTGTTGCGTTTGTGTGTCAGAATGTTATGCACAGTTGACTTTATTTAATCCTCACGATATCTTTATGTGGTTGATTTGATTCCTATGTTTTTAAAAATCAGGAATCTGAACTTAGTGAAGTATTTTGCTCCCAGGACATAGAGCAATGATCAGTATAGTCGGGATTTAGAGCCTGGACTTCACCCCAGCGCTCTTAACTGTTCCGCTGTACGGTGTTTATGAATGGTTCAATAAAGAAAGGAACCAGGATATGTTCTACTGTGCTTCTTGGTTCAGTTTTCAGCCTTATACCCCAGTTTTCATCAGGATGGAGGTTAAGAAATACAGTGATACTTCTGGCACAGTTCTTTTTACTACTAGCTAACCCTTCTGTCCCAACTCGCCTCTTGCCATACCATACGCCAGTAACCAGTCAGAGGAATTCATTTTGAGTCAACATTTGGGTCAGCATGTGGTCAGAACAATATGTTGGGTCTTCGGGGAGATGATTAATATGTGGAAATTCACAGCTGCTTGTTACCTATCTATATACATGTTGGGTGTGGCTGATTCTAGTTTAGTATGGGAAAAAAGTTTAAAAAAATGTAAATAAACCCTGTGAGTACAGGAGGAGCTTAATTCTAAATATGGTGGGGTAGGAGCATCTTAGACTGTGTCTTGCATGATGATGAATGAATGTGTGCTTGGGGAGGACAGGCCAGACAGGACTCTTTCTACCAGAGATTAGTTTGTGAGTATTTTACAGCTGTACTCCTCAGTAACAGTGCTCATTAAAATAATATTATTCAAAGGTAAATGTATCAAGGTGCCAAATTTGGTTTAGGGAAAATCATTTAAAATTTAATACAGAAGCTTTGGGAAATGCAAAACAACACTGAAGTGAGCAGTGTAGACCTTTTCATGTATAATCATTATCACAAAATATTTATGTATGTATGAAGAATTCTCCTTAAGTAAATAAAGTATTAAAGCAGTGATGACGTTCATTAATAATGACTGTCAGAAAAAGTAAAAATTTGCTGATTTTTCATGAATTTCTTCAAATATTAGGTACTTGAGGATTTTCTTTGTTATATGTTAAATGTGTGCTTCCGGGGCGCCTGGGTGGCTCAGTCGGTTAAGCGACCGACTTCAGCTCAGGTCACGATCTCACGGTCCATGAGTTCGAGCCCCGTGTCGGGCTCTGGGCTGACGGCTCAGAGCCTGGAGCCTGCTTCGGACTCTGTGTCTCCCTCTCTCTCTGACCCTCCCCCATTCATGCTCTGTCTCTCTCTGTCTCAAAAATAAATAAACGTTAAAAAAAAATTAACAAAAAAATTAAAAAAAAATGTGTGCTTCCTTTTAAGCTTTTCTGCTGTAGTCTAAAACATCATTATTTATATCATATAGTTTTAATAACCTGTTAAGATAACTATCCTTCAAACCTATGGGTTGAAAGATTTTTTAAAGTTACTGTGTTAATTATATACCGTATAGAAATTTTAGACTCATATGAGTAAACATTCTTGAAAAATAAAGAATAATGTAATATATGATCAGAACTATCATCTTATCTTGATTATTTCCATTTTACAATGTACCTTTTTATACCTTAGCATAAAACAAGATATAAAGACTTGAGAGTTATTTTGCCATCTGTAATGTAGCTATCCATAATTATAGTTATTTTTTAAATGTTAAAATACTAAGATTTCTTTTTAACAGTGGCATCTTATTTAAGCATTAGCCAAGGTGAATATTTACCACATACACAGTTCATATTTTTTATATTGAAATATTCGTGATCTCCGAACATCTAGAAACTTCAAGTCTAATTATAATGAAAAAGTTCTTTAACTCTTCCTGAAACTGTGCATATGAGCAAGCGCTCAGCATCCATCCCATTTAACACATAGGTATAAAGTATGGTAAAAATAACTTCATAGTTCTTTCTGATGAATGATGAGTTACTGTACCTTGGAGACAGCTTTCTGATATTTACAGTCTTGCTCAGTATGGAGAAGGTGTCAGTGGTTGAATGCAGTCTTCTCTGACCTTATTAAGCACTGTCTATAAAATCTGCACGGTTGGGGAGATTAATGTCTGCTGCACAATTATTTTATTTGAATTGAATTCTTTGTTTTAGAGGTTGAGGTGTCAAAATAAAAATTGTACTAATTAGGAAAGGCTTCTAATTAGGTAACTTTTAAGTAGGAAAGCCAGGGGAAAAGCAGTGGTAACTATGTAAAGTGATAGATATGTAAATTACCTTGACTGTAATGATCTTTTCACAATGTATACATATATTGAAACATCAAGCTTTATACTTGATGCAAATTTTGTCAATTATAACTCCATAAAGCTGTTTTTTTTAAAAAAAAAAAAAAACAAAAAAGGATTGAAGGATGAACGAATGAATAGAAAGCTAGGGTTGCAGTATAGTGGAGTGGTTCAGAGTACAGCATCTGAGGTAAACTATGTGAGTTAAATACCATTAAGATAATTTTCAGTGTTTTCAATTTAGTGAATAACTTACTTCTCCAATTTAATTAATTAATGCATACAGAATAGATAGTACCATATAAATAACAGCAAAATGTAATAAGATCCTTCCAATTAAAGTACATCACATATTTTTGAGCATCTACCATGTGTTAGGTAGTGTTCTAGGCACTGGGGATTCTTTGGGAACAAAACAAATATTTGCAGCCTTCATGGAATTTAAATTCTAGTGGAAGACAGATGATAAATATAAAGAAATTATATATTTTAGAAGGCAGTAAATGCTGTAGTGGGAAACAAAAGGTAGAGATTACATGAGAAGACTGGAATGAGGAATGGTTGAATTCCCTTTTCTTTTCTTTTCCTTCTTTTTTCCTTCTTTTCCTTCCTGTTTTCCTTTCCTCATGCCCAACATGGGGCTGGAACTCACAACCCTGAGATCAAGACCTGAGCTGAGATCAAGAGTGGGACAGTTAACCACCTGAGCTATCCAGGTACCTCAGGAGGGGGTTGAATTTTAAATAATATTGGGGGGAAGCCTCACTGGGAAGGTAACATTTGAAAATAAGTTCTGAAAGAACTGAGAGAATAGGCCATGAGTATATCTGGGGAAAGAGTATTTAAAGTAGGAGAGAGAGAATATACCAAGGCTCTATGAAATGCCTGGTATGTTCACACCAAGGAAGCCAGTAAAACTGGCAGTGAGTGAGTGAGGGATCAGAGAGGTAAAGAATATTGGGGTATAAGAGCTGAAAGGCAGAAGACTCTGGACAGGGAGGATGAGTTCAGCTTTTCACACATTAAGTTTGAATAACCTATATATTAATGTTTAAATGGGGAGAGGAGTTTAGGGAAGCCATCCAGACTGGGGATATGAACCTAGAAGTCAGCAATGGGTAGATGATGGTATTTAAAGCAAGATACTGAGTGGAATCAGCAAGGAAGTTAAGAAAAATGAAGAGATCCAAGGATGTCCTTGAGGTACTCTGCATGAAGTAGATCCAGTCAGGGAGAAAGAACAGCATAGAAAGTGCCCTGTCATGCAAACCGAGTGGGAAAATAGCTGGTTTTAGGAAGGAGGGAGTGATTAGCTGTGTCAGATGTTGCTGATAATCCAAGTGATGGAAGAACTAAGAATTGTCCATTACGTTTAACAATGTGGAGGACACTGGTGACCTTGAGATACAGTGCTGCAGTCAAAAACCTAATTAGAAGAATAAGAGAAGAGTAACAGTGAGTACAGCCAAGTCTTTGGAGTTGCTTTTTTTATTTAAAGGGGAAATGGGGCCAAGAAAGTTGTATGTGTTTTTAAGTTTTTGTTGGTTGATGGGAATGTTCCAGTAGAGAGAAAACAAATGATGCAGGGGAAAGAAGGAAGATTGCCGGAGTGGTGCCCTTGAGTAGGTGAAGTGTTGTCATATGAGCAGAAGAGCATGAGTCAAGTTTCAGACAGAAACACATTTTGTTTAAGAGTGAGTGAAAACTGCAAAGTTCATGTGAGAATCACAAATAGGTTGTAAAATGTCTAGAATATGATCCTAAAGAGAACCAAACTGTATTTTGTAGGTAGTGGGGACGCTGTTCTAGGGTTCTGAATAAGAGACTGACAAAATACTCATTTGAGACAATTGGTCTGGCACAAGTGGGCAACGTAAATAGGAAGTGGAGAGACTGTGTAAGGAGACAAAGTGGAAGGACACTGCAAGTGTTCAGTTTGAATGATGAGAAAATACCAAGAATGCTTAGGGCCTTAAGAGTATAAAAACTGTATCAAAAAAAAAAATCTGGAGGGGCGCCTAGGTGGCTCAGTTGGTTGAGTGTCCGACTTCAGCTCAGGTCATGATCTTGCAGTCTGTGAGTTCATGCCCCGCATCAGGCTCTGTGCTGACAGCTGAGAGCCTGGAGCCTGCTTTGGATTCTGTCTCCCTATCTGTGCCCCTCCCCTGCGCATTCTCGATGTCTGTCTGTCTCTCTCTCTCTCTCTCTCTCTCTCTCTCTGTCAAAAATAAAATAAACATTAAAAAAAGATTTTTAAAAAACCCTGGAAATACGTGGACTACTGCGGTAAAAATGAACCAGAGGTGCCTGAGTTTTCCATCCTGGTGATTGATAAATAAATGGTGGATTGGTCACAGGTAAAGAATATTTGTAATAAGGAATAACCCTTTCTTAATGTTTTTTATGTGTATTCTAGTTATCAAGGATAATTAAGAATATAAAATATTAATTACCCATTATGTCAGTAAACACTTAAGGCCTAGTTAACAGTTATTAAGATCTGTTAAGTCCCAGCACTCAATGTGACTGTACTTAGAAATAGGACCTTTGAGGAGGTACTTAAGTTTAAATGAGGTCATAAAGGTAGGATCTAATTTAATAGCACTGATGTTCTTAAAAGAAAAGGAAGAGATTCCATAGGGCTTTCCCTCACACATGCGCAGAGAAAAGGTTATGTGAGGACACAGTGAGAAGTTGGCCATCTGCAAACCAGGAGGAGAGATCTCACCAGACACCAACCCCCCTGGTGACTTTGCTTTGGATTTTCAGCCTCCAGAACTATGAGAAAATAAATGTCTGTTGTTTAAGTCACATAGCCTATGATACTTCATTATGGCAGCTCAAGCAAACCAGTGGAGTGGTGAGGGAGGGGTGTTTGTTTCTGTGTGTGTGTGTGTGTGTGTGTGTGTGTGTGTGTGTGTGTGTGTGTTTTAAGTGGTAAATCTAGGTGAAGAGTTGTCAAGCTTTTTCCATAGAGAGCCAGATAGTAAATATTTCAGGTTTTGTGGGCCTTATGATCTCTGTCACAACTACTCAACTTGACCATTTCAACAAGAAAGTAGCCACAGATGTAAACAAATGGGCATGATTGTGTTCCAGGAACCCTTATTAATGGACACTGAAATTGGAATTTCATACAACTTTCATATGTCAAGAAATTTCATTTTCTTTTGATTGTTTTTAACATTTAAAAAATGTAAAAGCCACGTGGGCTAAACAAAAACATGTAGCAGACCAGATTGGCTGCTGGGCCATAATTTGTAACCCCTGATCTAGTTCAAAAGTGAGTAGATGTTAATTGTGTTATACTTTAAACTTTTCTGTGGAATTATGAAAATTATTACAGTAAGAAGGTGGAGGAAAGTGAATAACCTTAAAAAAATTTCAAATTTACTAATTAGTCTTCACTACTGGAACAAAAGGGTAATAAATTTCTTGAGTGAATATATTTCTTCCTTAAACTTGGCTTTAGTGAAGAGAGAGAGCAGTGGTTACATAAAGTATGAGTGGGATAACCGTAATTTATCCAAACAGGAACACTTGTGAGAATGAAAAGGGGCACCAGTGGTAATATGACCAGGACATCAGAGACAAATCAAAATGTGTGGTCATTTTCTAGGGCTACCAAAACAAAGTACCACAAAGAAGGTAGCTTAAAACAATAGAAATTGATTCTCTCACAGTTCTGAAGTCTTGAGGCCTAAAATCGAGGACTAAAATCAAGGTGTCTACTATATCATGCTCCCTCTGAAGGCTCTTACAGAAGAGTCCTTCCTTGCCATTTCCAACTTGTGGTTGCCAACCATCCTTGGCATCCATCTCTAGGCTTCTAGACACTCCACTTCCTGTCTCTGTTGTCATGTACGCTTTTTTCCTGTGTGTTTCTCTGTGTCTAAATCATCCTTTCATTTTTTTTAATGTTTGTTTATTTTAGAGAGAGGAGGGGCAGAGAGAGAGAGCGAGCGAGACACAAAATCTGAAGCAGGCTCCAGGCTACAAGCTGTCAGCAGAGAGCCCAACACAGGGCTCAAACCCACGAGCTGTGAGATCATGACCTGAGCTGAAGTTGTATACCTAACCAACTCAGCCACCCCGGCACTCTTCCCTTTCATTTTTTTTTACAAAGCCACCAATTAGTGGATTTACAGCCCACCATAGTCCATTATGGCCTCATCTTAGCTAAGTACATCTATTTCCAGATAGAGACCTATTTCCAAATAAGGTCACGTTCTGAGATTCTGTGAGGACACTGTTCAACCCTATACAAAGTTTTATTTGGTTGGTGGTTTTAGCTGGTTTTGTTGTAAAACAGGAGAGCCTTTGGTATGCTTAAGGAATGGGAAGTAGCTAATATAATAAAGGAGACAGAGATGATTTTCCAGGCACGTCTTTGATTTGTGTTGAACAAAACCCACTTAAACTCTGTCAAGTAAAAAGAAAGTCACCAAAAGACAACAACAAAGTTGTATAGCATCCACCCACTGAGAATGATGTGCATCTTGCCAAGAGAGTGGGGGTCTTAGGGGAGATCCTAGAACTTGGTATCAGAACTGAGATACTTCCTCTCTTTTAAGCTGTGTCATCTTCTCCCTTCAGCCCCTTCATTTTCTGCCTTCTCACTGCAGGAGGAGGAAGGGATTGGTGTGTGTATGCTGATAGTAATGGGAAAGTGGAGAGGGTACAGGCCTCAGTCAAGTAGGATCTGAGATGATTTACTCAGTGGATTGGGTACAGAATAGTTTTACCTCACAGGTATTTATTATGTTTTCAACATGCAGCATGTTTTATTGTCCTCTTTGCATATCAAGAAGATCCTTCCATGCTTTTCCACAGAAGATAATGTCAGTGTAGAGTCATTAGTACCCCAATCTCGTCTGAAGTCGTTCTCCATGAAGACTCTTGTGTATACCCTATACACAAGAAAAATTGGAATCTTCTGTGCTGTTAATTTTCTCCCCTTCCCCCAGAAACAGAAGTTCCATGAGAGCTCAAGTAAGATGTGGCCTCTTAACTCTTGGAGTTTTATACTGCCTAGGATAAGGTTGTTATCCTGGCGGTGTGCACATCCTTATACCCTGGATATGTGAGTGTCATAATACGGGAAGCATGGCTGTAATCTATGTCATTATTATTTACATGCACAAGGACAGTGACTAGTTTTCTGAATCCTAAGGGCTTTGTGTAGAAGGTACACAATGAGTGTTTAAATTCATTTCTCTTTTTGGCACCTTTCCTCATTGACACTTAGATGACAGGTTTTTTGTACTTGAAATAATTTTTTAACCTTTGGAATGATTGAAAAATGGGAAACTGAAATTAGGGAAGAAGGGAAATTGAGATAAAATGAATAATTGAGAAAGAGGAGGGGAAAGGAGAAGGTTGCTTTGCTTTTGTCATGGATCTAAATACACTTCATCCTACCACTGATCTTTGCACATGCTGTGTCTTCTGGATACATATCCTTCCTTTCCCTTTTTTCTGAGCTAATTCTGGAAAACGGTATTTAATCATTCCTTCATCAGGATAGACTCTTCTGACCACCCTGATTAGGTCATATTTTCAAAGCTCCATATGTTTCTCCTTTTTATTACATTCTAGTTTTAGATTTATTTGTACATATTTGATTGATGTGTGCATTTTTCCCTAGAGCAGAACCTCTGAGAAGAGAGGGACCATGTTTGGTTTTGCTAACAGCGTAGTGGATGACCCATTGCAGGTGCTCAGTAACTATTTGTTAAATAAATATGTAGAAGTGTGACATGCTTCACTGGTGTAATTAGAGGAGAGAATTCTTGTAATCTCATGAGATCATCTAAGGTGGAGAAGGAATAAAGCTGTGTTTTTCTGTGCTATAAGTTAAGGAAGATAATGGAATTGTTAGTACCTATGCATACCCCAGTGAGGAAGAATAACACATGGTCTGTGTTTCCACCTTGATTATTTACATTATACTTTTTTTTAATTAAAAAAAAAATTTAATGTTTATTCATTTTTGAGAGAGACACAGGGTGTGAGTAGGGAGGGGCAGAGAGAGAGGGAGACACAGAATCCGAAGCAGCTCCAGACTCCAAGCTGTCCACACAGAGCCCGACGCAGGGCTCAAACTCAAGGACGGTGAGATGATGACCTGACCCGAAGTCAGATGCTCAACCGACTGAGCCACCCAGGCACCCCACATTATACTTTTTCCCCAGGACCATGACTACTGAATCAGGTGGCAAATGGTACTAAGTTCATTAGCTACTTAAACACAAGAACTCGTATTTTTTTGGTAGAGGTCAGGTTTATTGCTGTGCTTTTGATAAATGTTTTTTAATATAAAAGGATGTTTGGGGCCAAAGCTGACCCAGCTGCCTGGTGAAGTATGGTCTATGTTCCAAGGGAACATTTATGGAAAACATGATTAGTTTTGGACGTATTTTGCTCCTCACATGAAAAAAGAAAGTAATTAACCTTTATGGTTCATACCATTTCATTTTAGAATGCCAGTGTATATGAAATTGGGTATGTGTATATATAATTAAGCTAGCAGCTAAGGTTTCCATTTTCAAAATTAAGATTTTAGCAGTAGCAGAAAGAAATTAGTTTTGACTCTTACTTTCACTTTACTTAGCAGTGAGACCTATGTTTATTATTTTTATAAAGGAAAGCACTGCTGGCCTTAATTTCTCAGAAAATTTCCTCCAGGCAACCGAGGGCAAAGAAAAAATTCAATACATTTTGGTGCCTGATTATGTTCAGTTATAGTCTTTATTATGCACTGCCCTCCTTGAGGTGTGTCTGTGCCATAATGGAACTTAAAAGTCATACATAATTCATACTTCTTAAATGAACGTTGCCTCTTCATAGTAGTCACATTAGGAATCTAGGCACATTCTGAAGATGGTGGTTTTCAAAGTTTTCTTTTTTAATTTGCTTTTCAATTCCTACGGCAAGTTCTTTTGAATATTCTCAGTTGTAGTAGATCTTTGTCCTTTGAGGAGTATGATTTGATTCTTGGAAATAGACAGGAATAAAACAGTTAGGAAGCATTCTCTGTGTTTTGAATTAAGGTACATGATCAAGCCTTCTTGATTACTTTCTTTTTTTAACTTTTTCATAGAAAATATGAATCAGAGATTTGAAATGAGCCAGTTAGTCCTTGAGCTCTTTACATTACATATACTCTTAAATTTCAGACTTTCTTTATGATGACTCTGATTAATGTTTGTACTCGTGAAATTTGGCAGGCTACAGTTATTTTTAAGTCAGCAATGTCCTCAGTTGTCATTTTGATGAACCAGCTTGGTCTTGATATTTTTAACCCTAGAAAATTTTGTGTTTTCTTTCTATGTAATGCTCAAAAATCCTGTTTCATCACTGGCTATTTTTAAGCTCTCTGTGAAAGATGACAATAAATGTCATGTCCTTTATTCACTGAAAATCAATGGGCTAATTTTTTTAAAAAGTTTCTCTATGTGTAAGTTTCCTTTCAGAAGGATTCTATATACTTCTAATTCCTCAGCCATGATTTCTTTCTGGAACAGAACCAGGTATCTGACTTTGCTCTGTAAACATTTTACCTCCTCTTGAGGGTGCATGTGTGACTGTCTTACGCATCATTATTATTGTCTGCCCAGTTAAAACCTTGCTCTTGACTTTGCTTCACTGTTTTCATGTTACTGTTATTAATTTACTTGTCAATAGTAACTCTACTGAAAATTTTATATTAGCTCTTACTCATTTTTTTTTTAATTTTTTTTTTCAACGTTTATTTATTTTTGGGACAGAGAGAGACAGAGCATGAACAGGGGAGGGGCAGAGAGAGGGAGACATAGAATCGGAAACAGGCTCCAGGCTCTGAGCCATCAGCCCAGAGCCTGACGCGGGGCTCAAACTCACGGACCGCGAGATCGTGACCTGGCTGAAATCGGACGCTCAACCGACTGCGCCACCCAGGCGCCCCAACTCTTACTCATTTTTATGCCAATATAAAACATACTAAGGTCCTATCCTACTTTTTCTGTATTTTCATTGCTATTCCATACATGACTCTTCATTATTCATTCATTAGGCACCCCCTAATCCCTTCTCCATAGGAATTCAACATACCTAGGTATTTAATATTCAGTGTATTTAATGTATATTCTTCCAGTATACTAAATGCCTGGCTTAATTTTGTTTTTTGGTATTATCCTAGAAATCTTGTTCTCTAACTTTTCCCCTTAATATTAGCTTGTTATACGCACCTTTAATTATTTTAACTGTATTTTATACTAACATTTATATAATACATTTAATGTATTCATTTTTCTCCTAGTGAATCTAGATACCTCTCAACTCTGAGCTTTTGTAGATAGTTCTACAATGAGCATCCTCTTACATATCTCCATATGAACCTCTCTGAGGGTAACTCTGGGGTATGTCCCCAGGCATGGGATTTCAGGGTTCTAGGATATTATTTAATATTGTACTATTTGACCAGGTCTTTTCAGATTATTCTCAAAAGTGGCCTCATCCATTTTCATTCTAAGTATTTGTGTATAAAGGTTCCCATTCCTAACTCCCCTTACCCCAACACTGTATATTTTACAACTTTATACCGTGTGGCAATCTGGTGGGTGGATATTGTTATCTAGTATTTTGGATTTGCCTTACTCTGATTATTAAACATATTAGCAATTGAGAATTACTTTTCCATCTATATCCATCCATATGCTTTACCCATTTCTTTCTTTCTTGGTTTTCCTGGCTTTTCTGGCTGATATGAGGGTATATCTTATGTGTTACATATATCAATTCCTTTCAGTCTAATCCAAGTGAAGAAAATATCTAATCCATGTCTGTCACCTACCTGTTACCTCTTTGTGGATGTAGTCAAAAATTTTTTTCTTCATAATTTCTGCATTTTAGATCTTTAAGATGTTCTGTTTTACACTGAAATCACAGATGTATTCATGTTCCTATTAGTTTATAGCTTGGTCTTACACATGTAGGGTTTACGTTATTTTGGATTTTTTTATGATGTAAAATAGAACTCTTTGGGCTTCCTGGAGTTTCATATCTTTTTTTTTTTTTTCCCAGGTCAGGGAAGTTTTCAACCATTATGTATTTGAATAATTTTTTTTTCTCCTCTCTTCCCCTCTCATTTTGGATCCCTAGGATGCATATATTGATATACTTGATGGTGTTCTGTAGTCCCTATCTTCACTCTTTTTTATTCTTTTTTCACTCCTAGTTGCATAAAATTCACTGTCCTGTCTTTTGAGTTCTCTGATCCTTTCTTTCAGTTGATCTAGTTTCATTGTTGAATCCCTCTGAATTTTTCAGTTTACTTATTGTGTTCTTCAGCTCTCTTGTTTCTGTTTGATACTTATTTATGTTTTCTGTCTCTTTGTTGAAATTCTTACTTGGTTCATACATTGCTTTCCTGACCTCATTGAATCTCTTTATAACCATTATTTTGAAATCTCTATTGGGAAATCACATATCTCCATTTTATTAATATCAGTTTCTGGCAATGTTTCTTGTTCTTTTGTTTGGAATATATTTCTGTTCCTTCATTTTCCTTGATACTCTGTTTTGGTTGTTGAACATTAGATAAAACAGTCACTTCTTCTAGTCTTGGCAGAATGGTCTCATATAAGAGATATAGTTCACTGATCATCCCAGCATGAGGGTCTTGCTTCCTTTCAAATCTTTTTGATTGTCCAAACCATCATCATTGTTCTTAGTGTCTCCCAGTAGTTGAAGCTGTGCCAAGACTTGTCATTGTCCCAAAGAGAGGATGGCAGTAAGCACCTAGATGCAGGCTGACTCTAGGCCCTGAAGCAGCAGCTGATAATGTTGTCAGACTCCTTCCAGGGAAAGAGTGGGAGTGGGCATTTTTGCCCACTCTTTCTATGCTGCACCCTGGGAGGACAGCCAAGGCAAATGCTCATGCATTCATTAACAACTGATTCTTGTTGCCTGTAGTCATGTGGGACTTGTGAATGCAAGCGCAGTTGCCCTTCAGAGCTAGGCCATTTGGAGGTCTGTCACCTGGGTGGCATCCTTAAAAGTTGGGGCACTAGATGTGTGGTCCACACTCTTTGCTTCTCAAGGAGAAGCTGGGAGCTGAGGGTTCCTCCTTAATTGTATGGTTTCTGTGTCAGGGGAGGAGTTTATGGTGAAAGTGTTTTCCAGCCTTTCCTATTTTGATGTTGGTATTTTCTCATTCACCTGTTGTGTAGGAGGCATTCAGCTTGTTGTTGGATTTCTCTCAAAGGAAATTGCTCTATTTGTAGCTATACATTTGGTATGTCCATGAGAGGAGGGCAGTTCAGACCAGTTCTTGGTCTGGACTCCTGTACTACGACATTCTTGCTCTAGAATATTGGTTCAGCTATCCATACATCTTTTTAGGTAAAAATTTGTCCAAATATTATGCCCTTATTTTATTACATTGTATAAGTTGTATTAAGAGTTTTTATATGTTCCTGATCAGCGATAAGGCCATTTCTCAAGGTCATATTTGCAGAAAACAACCTTAAGAGATAGGTCAACACTTTTCCACTAGATAGCAAGCAAGCTTGATCCCACATCTTTAAAATTATGTTTACCTCCTATAAGGTAACCCCATGCATGTGCAGGCATTCATATGGATACTTGTCTTGTGCCCAACATACGTAAAGGTTGAGGGAGAGCCATTGCCAACTATATGATATTCATGCTCTGGCTTCAGTAAAGTCCTGTATCTCTGACCTAGGAGTCTGTGTCTTCTGCTGTGGCATCCACGAAAACAAAAATAGGCTACCTTTTAGCATACAAGTAGGGTAAAATCTTAGACCCTTCACAGATCCTAACAGGACATGATTCACTTACTTGGAATTAGTATGATCCTTTCGAGGCATGCTTTAAAGCTTTGTCAGGGCAGTTCCAGAACTAGTTTCAATCTTGTTCCACTACTGAGGCAGTACCTAGCTAAGGACTTTACTCAGTGCCTTTGTGTGTCCATTCTTTCTGGTGGGTACAGAAACTATTCTTGGCTCCATGTAAGCTTTGGGAGCTCACCTGCTCATTTGGTGGTTCTTTCTCTAGCCTCCGTATTTTCTTCACACATATGCACCAAGCTTTACTCAGCAAAGATTCTGGAAGGATGGATGCAGACCTCTGGACACCCTCCCTCTGTGCCATCCTCCTTTTCAGTCCTTTGAGTTCCCTCTCCGTGGGCTACAACCTGAAAACTAGCTGTGGCTATTTATGCAGCTTTGCCCATTGTCTCCTCTTCTCTCAGAGTTCTCTGACCTGTGCTGCTTATTGTCCAAAGTCTGAGAAACCCTGTTTCTTACACTTCACCTGATTTTCTGCTTGTTTAAGGTATCAAGGTAAATTCCATACCTGTGACTCCACCATTGTTGTAGGCAGACAGCCCGTTTCTTAATTCCTCATGTAGATTGCTTAGCTTGTCTGTTTTCATTCTTTCATTTAATGTGAAAAACCTATTCAGAGCTCTGCGTTTCACCCTACTGCCTCAGATGCATCTCACACAGCCTTTGACATGTAGAACTTTCTGTAGTTCGGCTTTTAGTGTTCTTCAATTTGTCTTGTTACTTCCACTTCATTTAACTATGAATTCATTTAACTATTTAGTTTATTGACCTTTTTATTATTATTACTGATGTGAAGTTTTACCGATTTTTATGTAGAGATTATGGTGCATAGGTTGATTTTTTGGAATTTGTTGAGATGTCCTTTGTAGTCTAATACATAAAACATCCATACATTCTTGAAAAAGTGAGCATTCACTATATGTTTATAAAGCTTATATAATATATATTTAGATTGTGGTTGTTAATGGTGTAATTCACATTTACTATGTATTTGTTTATATTTCCAGTCAGTCCATTTCAAAGAGAGTTGTATTAAAATTTCTAAGGAAAGATTGTACCTGTTTCTCATCATAGTACTGTCAGTGGCTATATACTAGGTGGATATATATTTATGAACATTATATCTTATGGATATTATTATATATCATCTATATTTATATATTGCTTTTTATGAGCAAATTATGTATCTTTTTAAATTGCTTGCTCTAATATTTAATATTTAATTTTTCATTTGGTTAACATTTACCTCATACATATTTTTCCCCATCTCCTCCACCTATCTTTTTTGTTTTTTGTGGACTGTTTAATGCTAGATATTTTGTAAATCAGATCTGAGTCTATCAGTCACTGAATTTGACAAACATATTCTTACTGTACTTGTTGTTTGTAGGCTTTATTTCTACCATTCTTTTAAACTGAAGTATAGTTGACACACAATGTTATGTTAGTTTCTGGTGCACAACATGGTGATTCAACAACTCTATACATTATGCTGTGCTCACCACAAGTATAGCTACCATCTGTCATCATACAACACTATTATACTACCATTGACCGTATTCCGTGTGCTGGGTTCCTTTCATCCTTGTGACTTATTCATCACCACTTATATCTGCCATCTTGTTTCATGTTGTTATTCATCATGCTCCTGTTTTTTCTCCTCTCCTGCTTTCTGTTATTTACAACTCCGGCTTTATTCTTTTTCTTTGGAAAGTACAAGTTCTGTCTTGTTTTCCTTTTGACTGATATCTCTAATTTGTTAAGATTGATTCTATTCATTTTTCCCTTCTAATATGTAAACCTTAGTATCTTGGTCTTCCCCCTCTCTAATAATCTTTTCAGTCTTTGAACTCACCTCTCTACTATGACCTCCCTTCTTTTCATGTTGGCATCCTCTGGAATTTTTGTTCTATATTTTTTATTCTTATTCATGTAACAATAAATTTGCCAAGTTATTACTTGCCATTGATTTCCTTGTTTTGTCTGGAATTCATTTCTCTTCTTGTTGGAATACATCCTGCAAGATATTTTTCAAAGAGGATCTGTCATTTTGTGGTACATTTTGAGACTGGTACCTCTTCTTAGGCTGTGCATCTGTGGACACACCCAGAAACACTTCCATTTTTCTTCACTCTTTCATTCAGCAGCTGCTCAGTGGTTACCTGTTATGTACCAGGTATGACCCTAGGTCTGAGGAAGGAAAACCAACAAAAATCTCTGCCCTCTGGAGTTTATAGAGGGTGCAGAAGAGAGCAGCAGAGAACGCTTAGGCCTGAATCCAATCTTTAGTAAATCTGAGTTCCAGCAGAATTCCAGAGCTGCCATGATGTTACCTTGTTATTTCTGGACGGTCCTCAGCAGGAGGGGCAGCTTTTTTATCACATCATGATGACTGGGCAAGTGATGTTTTAATCAGGGAATTCTGGGAGAGAAAAAAAGCCCAGCTAGTGAGCCCTTCCCAGTCCATCTCCTTTCTGTGGGCTATTGATTCTGCCTCTTTATATTTGATGTTTGCCATCCACTTTAGGATAACTTCTTCCTGCTCCCCTGGGGTTTCTTGTCTGTTGATATTTTTGTTGTTATAATTGTTGTTTGTATTTGCTAATAAGTAAGGTTCTGAAAACCACCAAGACTCAGTATTATCTGTAGTATCTCTGGGATTTTGTAGCAAAAGGAGTCCAGCACCCTGTGGTAGTTCTTCATCTTGTCCAAAATTGATAGTCCTAGTACAACGAATTATTATTTATTATTATTAATTACCATTATTATGGGAGGAAGATGCAAATGACAGTCAAGGCTAAGAGAGTTTTCACAGATGCTGATCAAACATATCCTTAATTTGAAAGAGAAAAATTATGAAATTTAATTATGTATTTTGACCGAGCCTAGAAGTTATCAGAACCTTGGGGAAGTTTTATCTGCTTAACACCGTAGGGAAGTTAACCATGTGGGGAGAAGCTGAGGCTGGACCAGCTCCTCCTGCCAGCTCATCACAGGAGTCAGGAATGAGTGAGCACCCTGTGGTCAGAGTGTCAGTAGCAGCCTTAAATTTTCGAAGAAGCAGAGGCAGCTGCGTGTGACTAAACTGTGTTGTCCATCTGCCAGCAACCTGGCAGTGTGTCTTTCTTACCCTAAATCATTTACTACTCCTACCTGTGAAGTCCTAATTTTTGGACACACCCTCACTGCCCTTGAGTTTTGTTTTTTTTTAATTTTTAGGCAAAGGATTTAATTTTGGATTTCATCTTAGTTTATGGCTCAGTAATTTCCTTGATATTCAGAAACCTGTTTCTGGGAAGGATGCCAACACTGCAGAAGGCAGTGGAAATGGACCTTTGTCTAAAAGTAACCAGAAAAAAAAGAAAAAAAGCAATGTAAATTTTGGGTACTGATTTTACGTTGAAAAACAATATGAGTTGGAGGCCGGAGCAAATGCCAAGAAAGTGTGAAGGCTGTAGAAAATCCCCCTTTTATAATTCCACTTGTACTTTTTTCTTTTGCTCCCTCATTTGTATTAAATGTGATTATAACAGAGGACAACAGGATGAGGTAATTGTATCGTAAAACAACAAAACAGGTTGCGTACCTAAAACAATAGTTATATTTAGTGACCTAACAAAGTCATTGACGTTAGAATAATGTCAATAAGTGAAAGAAAGCATTAGGACAATGGTGATGTTCTAATGTAAATTAAAAAAAAAAAAAACGGGCATTAATAAAAGACAGTTTTATTGTTATTTTAAGCTAAATTTAGTCACGATGAGAATGCCCCTGCCAAGGTGGGTTTTGAACATAAGCACTCTGCCATGCACTCTAGCCATCTAGTAGGAGCACATAATAGAAAACTGTTCATCTTAAGCTAATGAAATGCCAATTGTGATTAAAATTAAAAATTTGGGGCATGTTCTTCCTTTAGCTAAACTAATTAAACCACACACACACCTAACTCTCTCCCTCCCCCTCCCTCCCTCCCTCCTTCACCCCTTCCTCCACCCCCTCAGGCTCACACACACTAACATATAAACCCACTAGGTTGTAGTAGAAACTGTTTTTCCTGTCAGAGAGTCTTCCTGAATCATAATTTGTTGAACTGAGAATCTGAGTCCTGCAGCTGTCAGACGTGTTCTGTGGGTTCCCAGGGTTGTTGATTTCCTCTGCCATAGCAGATGGAGTGCAAGAGAACAGAAGAGAATATCCATTTAACTAACAGGAGGCAGGCATATTAGTATTCTAAATGTATTCGTGTATTAAAGACAGACACTGGCTATGTCTGAAAAAAGTACCATAGAGTTATCAAAATATCATCGATAACACATTGGTAGTTTGACAGTGGTTATATCCTTTTAAAAAATCACTTGAGGTTTACCCTGGTATTAACTATACCATATAGGTGGGTAGAGCATAAATACATAGTGTACCTACTAAAAGACATTTGCTTCAAAGAAATGGTTGAATTATAAAAATGCAGATATATTTATTACAGTGCAGCAATTATTAAAAGATATTTAAAAATTATATCACTAGGATTGCTAATATGTTTGAAATTTAATTATTCAAGAAGGAAATTTATTTGCATATTACACAGTAGACAGTACTGCACAAAAAGGCAGGTAACCAGGTCCTAGTCCCTTTTCTAAGATCTCTAAAGCACATCTCTTAAAAAGGAAGAAATAGTACCATAACTACTGCAGACAGAGGAAGGTCAGAATTCCTTCCTTCCCTTTCCCCCCATTTTTTTTTGTGGTAAAGGCCAGAGTTCAATTTAACTTGCCTTTTATTTCAAACATCAATGACTTGTTTGTTACTGTAACCTGGGGTCATAAAAAGGGAGGAAGGAAAAAACTATACATTTATGGATTCCCTGTGTATCTAGGGAGCCACTTTCTATGTTATTTACCCTCATTCTCCCCGTCTCCCCCCAAAAAATGAAAGAGAAATAAGAGAACTGATATTCATTGAGTACCCACGTGGGTACATTACCTATATTTTTTGCATTTACTTCCCAATGAAATTCCATAAGTATATTTTATTGCCACCATTTCAACAATTTAGACCAGATTAAATAAATTACCCAACACAACACAGTTAAAGATGGAGCCTGAATTTAAAATTAGGCCTCCTTTAAATTTTTTTTAATGATTATTTATTTATTTTTGAGAGAGAGAGAGAGAGAGAGTGCGTGCGAGCAGGTTAGGGGCAGAGAGAGCGGGAGACAGAGGATCCAAAGCAGGCTCTGCGCTGACAGCAGTGAGTTCGATGGAGGGCTTGAACTCACAAACCAGGAGGAGATCATGCCCTGAGCCGAAGTCACTTAACTGACTGAGCCACCCAGGTGACCCTTCAATCCTCCTTGACCACCTTGACTTCACAGCTGAAGCACTTCGAACTCACCTTCTAAATATTCATTGTTTCTTATCTTCAAATCTTTATTTCTACACAAAGACTTGAATTTATTCATAGAGTCTACGTTGTGTTTTGATTTTTTGTTTTGGGAGGGTTTTGGCTACTTTGGATGTGTTTATATCAGTGTCTCTAAGTATGTCATGAGTATTCAGCAATATCGTGGCAATAAATTAAAGCTTAAGACTTCCTTCTGAAATATTCATGGTAGGCAAAACAAAAAGTATGGAATCCAAAAAATTGAATGGTGACTTTTTTTTTTGCCACATTATTGACAGATACAAGCTGTTCACATTTTGTTATTGGGTAAATTTTTAGTCCTGTTGTAAATGCCATCCTTCTCATCTTGCAAAGCTAATTTCAGAAAAGAAAAGCATTTTTAAAACAGAATTTGGTAATTAGAAGAGACTTATCAAGGAATCGCATGGTTGGAATTTTTATATGTTTGGACCTCACAGCAGTATATGACAGAAAGGTTTTAGTAATTTTTATTTGAAAATGGATGAATACAAACTATTAATTTTCTTATGTTACACTGTATCCTAGTAGTTTCTAAACATGGGAAATATACGTATACCAGAGATTACCTGTGAGCCTTACTTGTTCCTACCCCTATGGGTACCCTCTTTTTGAATATAATAAAATTAACATTTTTTTGTTTAGTTTTTTGAAAGTTGGTTGGAAATACAGATTCCCAGGGAAGGCAAGAGCACCTGGGCTGGAGTAGATGCAGATTCAGTGGAGAAAGAATCACATGTAAAAGAGAAATTATTCTCAGGACAAGTGTCCAGTCCACATACTTTTCAGACCTTAAGAGCTTTCTGTTTCACAAGCAAGAGGGCTTTCTATAGAAGGGTGATTAGTGAGACGGGTCTGATTCTATTTCCAAGATAATGTGTGGGGGATATATAACCATAGTACTCAACACTGGTCACTTAAGACACTTTCCTGTTAAAATATTACTCCCAATTGTGGACAGGTTCTATCCTATTAGTGGTATTTATCAGGTACATTATGGATTTATTAGAGTGTTGTGAGAGCCCTGGACCTCCAGCTTCCTTTTTTCTTTTTTTTGTTAAAAAAAAATTTTTTTTAATGTTTATTATTGGGAGAGAGACAGAGACAGAGCGCAAGCAGTTAAGAGCAGAGAGAGAGAGGGAGACACAGAATCTGAAGCAGGTCCCAGGCTCTGAGCTGTCAACACAGAGCTCCACATGGAGGTTGAACTCACAAGCCTTGAGATTATGGCCTGAGCTGAATTTGGACGCTGAACTGACTAAGCCCCCAGCTTCCTTTTTTCTATGGGGAAATTCACACCGAGTGCCACCATTAAATTTTTGGAATCTTAAAAAGTAGCTTGTAAAGTCAGTGAACAAAAATTTCATTCCTCAATTGAGACATTAAATAAGGAAATCAGCATATACAATTTAAGTTTGCTCACTAGGTCTATAAATAATACATGTGTGTTCTCTTTTATTGTTTTGTATATTGATGGATTTTATGACTATATAAATATTTGAAAGACTAAATACATACCCTTACTTAATAAAAACCAATAAAATAGAATGGCTTTCCTCTTTAGAAGGTTTATGTATTACTTTAATTACAAAAAAAAAATAAAAGAAATTGTAGAGGAATACTAAATGCAATAAAAACAACTAGTTGAGCATTAATATGATAGCATATCAATATAGTAAACCTCTATTCATTTACCTTGATTTAGGTGTTAATTTGCTCAGTTTCTTCCTGTAGTCAGTTCATTTTATACAGTGAAAGAAATCTAAATGAGACAAAAATCAAGGCATTTTACTCCCTAACAGATGTTGCAAAACAAATTTTATCTACTTTGTCTTCCCTCATAATTGTTTCACCGACTTTTGTACTTCAGGGGAAGAGGGGAAAACATCATTGCAGTCATCTCCATATCATGAACCTCTGTGAAAAAAATCACAGAACACATAGGATCTCCCTACATTTTAGTAGCTGTCACTTGTATAAGAATTTTCGTAATTGATTTAATATTTTCTTGGCCTGAATAATGCAACTGAAATTCCATGCCACCACCCCATCCTCATTCTCTTGGTTGCTCGGCAACATAGAACAAAGCAGAGACCCAACAGAACAAAAAAGCAGGTTTAACTGTCACAGAAATGAAACGTTTTCTTTCAGATCAGAGGAAACGCCAGAAGTTATCTGTTGATATATATATCTAATATGTGTGAGTATGCATGTATGTACCTAGAAATTTAATTCTCATAAGCAGTAGGAGTAGAGGCAGTTGCCGCTGATGAAATTTAGTCAACAAGCTTACTTAGCTATTCAAATAGAGATTCAGTAGTAATTAAGGTAGTAATTTGCCCATAGCCTGGATTTCTTTCCTTAAGATAGGAAATGAGGATTGGAGTTAACTGACTTCAGGGATGGAGGACTGGGGGGTATAAAAGCTAATAGAAAGGCGTGCCTTGCAAAGTTAGTCACAGTTGAAACCAAACAGTTGTTCTTGTATGCAAGGATTAGAGCCTATCTAATATAGGTGAATGTAATCACAAACAAGTTCGTCTATGGTTATAAAGTTTTAAGTGTTCTCAGAGTTTAGGATGCCTTTCAGATGATAAGAATCGTTTTAATCAGATGTTTGATTTCACTTGAGAAGTAAAATTGTGAGTATACTTCTTATGCCAGATGTAATTTAACTTAACAGAAATGATTATTCATCACAGCCGAAGAGATCTTGATTAAAAATTCCAAAGGATATCTCATCTATGAGAGGCAGTGCAATGAGTTACCAATGGGAGTATGAACAGTTTTTTTCTAGGCATTTTCTTAAAAGCCTAGCGCCATATCAACTTCTGTTTGAATTTGTAGCAGGGCCTTTTTGCTTTAGGTTAAAAGGATGTGATACACATGATCGCTTCCTGAAATTTCTCTTGGTGTGTGATTCTGCAGTGTGCTTTAAAATATTGATATTTATAGTGATCAGATTTTTTTTTAACATTTATTCATTTTTGAGAGGGAGAGAGACAGAGCATGAGCAGGGGAGGGGCAGAGAGAGAGAGGGAGACACAGAATCGGAAGCAGGGTCCAGGCTCCAAGCCGTCAGCCGAGAGCCGGACGCAGGGCTCCAACTCACGGACCGCGAGATTGTGACCTGAGTCGAAGTCGGACGCTTAAATGACTGAGTCACCCAGATGTCCTGATATAGTTATCAGATGTTTTAAAGGGTAGCTTCCTATATTAAAATCGGCAACATTTGTAAGACTTTAATGGGGGAAGCTTTACTCGTAGACATCTACTGTACTTTTATGCAGAATGGCTTATTAAAGAGAGTACAGTTGACTCTTGGGCAACACAAGACTTAGGGGCACCAACCCTGGGTGCATTTGAAAAGTTTGTGTATAACTTCTCATCCCCCCAAAATCTTAACTACTGATAGCCTACTGCTGACTGGAAGCTTAACCAGTATCATAAGCAATCAACTAATACATACTTTGCATGTTATATGTGTTATATACTCTACTTTTACAATAAACTTAGAGAAAAGAAAATCATAAGGAAGAGAAATAAATTTTTTGTACTGTATTTATGGAAAAAAATCCATGTAGAAGTGGACACATGAAGTTGAAACCTGTGTCGTTTAAGGGTCACTGTATTCTTAGACTGTATTCGTAAATTTGAGAGGTGGGGAATATGCCACAAAATGAAGCACCTCCTCCAGACACTTAGTTTAAATCATGACGATATAGTCAGCCTGGAGCTTAGTTTTATTTTCAACTAGTCATCTGCAGCCAGGCTTCCCACAGAGGGAGGTTTCCGTATACACAGTGCACCATGCAACTTGGATGAACAGCATTAGAGGCTACTTACGAGCATATTATATCTGGGATCTACAGAGAGCAGCCAGAGCAGCAAGACAAAAGTGCTGATCACAGGGTATTTTCTATGTAGGTTTCCTGCCCACCTGATGCTCACCACTTTTCTTCAGTACAGACTATAGTGGGAAAAAAAAATATGTTTCTAACTTGATTGTTTTTCTGATAAATCCAGCAAGTTTTTCTGATTTTTCCATTATTATTCATAAGGACACAGTTACATTCTACAGACATATTTGTGTTTTTCAAGTTAATTTAGTGACTCACAGCTGAGGCAGTAAACTGGGGTGGCCACTGTAATGCTAATGAGACTTGGTGAATTTGCCCACTCGTGTCAGAAAGTGGTGTGCCTTACGTAAGCAGGTGTACATATGTTCAGAGGAGCAAATACACAACAATAAAGCAGTGCAGATGGTCCATTAGTAGAGGAGCATGGCAGGCTTACATCTTAGGATGTAAGTATTCAACAGATACATCGTGAAGAAGTAAGATGCAGTAAGAACTCTGGACACAAAAATAAAAAGAACATTGCCTTGTCCTCCAGTGGCTTGTAGTCTAATTTACTTGGCTACAGCAGAGCAGGGCACATAAAGACAGACTGGAGCTTGAGGTCCATCGTTCTGTCAGAAGAGGAAGGATGGCAGAACATTGAATTCATCTGCATTATCTGTGATATCCAGTCTATAAACAAGAACACTGTCCACAAATTGTGGTAGTTGGCAGTTAGGAGAGGGACTGCCCTAATTTGAAGTCCTGAAGTATCCTAAAAGAAAGGTAGTGTGCAGAGAAGAGTTAGCATGCCAGGCCTGAGATTGATATCCTTACAAAGGCTGGTTTGTAAGGTTGGCCTTTGGCTGGTGTTTGGGAACAGGAATGATAAACAGTTGCCTAGTGATTTAAAACGTCCTCTAAATGGCAGGAGTGGCTTGCAGCGTACTGTGTCTAAACTATTTTTACAAACAGTATGGTTTATACTGAACATTTATTTTCCCTGCAGGAGGCTGAATTTTTATTTGTGCTAGGCAGAGAATGCCTATGTGACTAGCCCCCAGTAAAAACACCAGGCACTGATGCTTTAATGAACTTTGCAGGTAGACAACATTTCACAGATGTTGTCACAACTCTGTGCTGAGGAAATTAAGTGCATCCTGTGTAACTCCACTGGTAGACTCTTGGAAGCATATGCATGGTTTCCTACAGACTTCATACTGAGAGAGCCTTTTCCTGGACTGACTTTATTTTGAGTCCTTCTGCTGTAATATGTAACCATCATAAATACAACAACTTCTGCATCCTGTGAGACCCTCTAGTGAATCACTGAGACTGAGGGTTGGTCGTGGGCACTCCCAACAAAGGCAGAATCTGAATTTCAAACCACTGTGTAGCAGCACAGAATTTGATGGAGAGCAGTAGCTTCTCTGTTGTTCTTAAGTCCACATATGAGACTCCAAGAGCTTTTGGTCCAGTTTGAAATGTCTCTTCTTCACTCCTCCTGACAGTTATAAGAGGCATTCAACCTACTCTGCTTTTCCCACCTCCCCACCTATTGGTTTTGAGTGATGGGAAAGTCAAGCTAAATGTGAATTTATTGATCCCCATAACTCAACAATCTTGGGATAGAGCTTGCTTCAGTTTGAGGCTCAGCTCCAATGATGCATCCATTTCTGGGTTCTGCTGCTGCTTTGCAGATTACCTTCTCCAGCCAGCTCTTTCCTTATTGACACAAGGTGGCTGTTGCAACTTCAGTGTCAGATTCTTTCTTGGAACAAGAAAAAGCCAAAGGTGAAAGTTAAAGCTCATGAATTCAGTTTTTGTTACGTGCCCACATGAACCACATGCTCAGTACTCCCCCGACCACCACCCAAGGAGTCGGCATGAGCCTCCCCTACCCCTAAAAAAAATCAGGACAAAGAATATTTTCCAGAAGCGGAGTGAGTAGATACTGAGAGGCCACAATCACAATCAGTGTTTACTATCTCTACCATCCCCACCACTTAAAGATCATTGATCTCTCAGATACAGAAAAAGCATTTGACAAAATTCAACGTTTATTCATGGTAAAAACTTGCAACAAAAGGGTATAGAAGGAATGTATTCAGTATAACAAAGGCCATGTATAACAAGCCTCCAGCTGATATAATCAATGGTGAAAAGTTGAAAGCTTTGCCTCTAAGATCAGGAAAAAAAAAAAAATGCCTGCTCTCAACATTTCGATTCAACATAATTAATACTAGAAGTCCTAACCAGAGCAGTCAGTCAGGCAAGAAAGAGAAATAAAAGGCAGTCAAATCAGGAGTAAGACGTAAAACTGTTTGCAGATAGCATATTGTTATATATAAAAAAATCCTAAAGATTCCACCAAAAAAACTATTGGAACTAATACGTTCAATAAAATTGCAGAAGACAAAATTAACAGGAAAAAAATCAGTTTTATTTCTATACAATGACAGTGAATTACCTGAAAAAGAAAGAAGATAATCTCATTTATAATGACATCAGAAAGAAGAAAATATTTAGGTATGAATTTAACCAAGTAAGTGTGAAAGATCTGTATACTAAAAAGTCTAAGACAATGAGGAAAGAAATTGAAGAAAACATAATTAAAAGGAGAGATATCTGATGTTCATGGGTTAGAAAAGTTAATGTTGTTAAAGTGGTGATACTACTCAAATCCATCCTTAGATTCAGTGCATTCCCTATCAAGATTCTAATGGTATTTTTTACCGAAAAGGGGGGAAAAACACCAAAATTCATACGGAGCAACAACAATTAAAAAAAAAAAAAGACCCTGAATAGCCAAAACAGTCTGAGAAAGCAAACAAAGCTGGAGGTATCACACCTCCTGATTTCAAACTATATTAATAAAATAGTATGTTACTGGCATTAAAAACAGACACATAGACAAATAAAACAGAATCAAGAGCCCAGGAAAAAAACCCATACATATACAGTCAATGAATGTTTGACAAGGGAGCCTGGAATACTTAATGGAGAAAAGATAGTCTCTTCAATGAGTGCTGCTAGAAAATTGGATATTCACATGCAAAATAATGAAAGCGGACCCATACCTTACACCACTCACCAAAATCACCTCAGAGCAGATTGAAGACTTAAGTGTTAGACCTGAAACCATAAAACTCCTAGAAGAAAACATTGGTATCTTTGACATTGGTATTGACAATGATTTTATGGATATGACACCAGAAGCGTAACAATAAAAGCAAAAAGAAACAAGTGGGACTACATCAAACTGAAAAGTTCCAATCAGCTGAAAAGAAACAATCAGCAAAATGAAAAGGCAGCCTTTCAAACCATATATCTGATAAAGTGTTAATATCTAAAATATATAAAGAACTACAACTTCACAGCAAAAATAAAAATAATAATAATGTGGTATAAAAATCGGCAAAGGACCTGAATAGACACATTTCCCAAGAAGATATACAAATGGCCAACAGGAGCATGAAGGGGTGCTCAACATCATTCGTTATCAGGGAAATGCAAATCAAAACCACAATGAGATGATCACTTCACACTTGGTAGAATGGTTACTATCAAAAAGACAAGATAAGTGCTGGTGAGGATGTATAGAGTAAAGGAAATCCTTATATGTGCTTGGTGGGAATGTAAATTAGTACAACCACTATGGAAACAGTATGGCGTTTCCACAAAAAATTTAAAAAAGAACTACCTTATGATCTTCCAGTTCCTCTTCTGGACATATTTCCAGAGGAAATGTAATCATTATCTGGAAGAGATACGTGCATTTTAATGTTCATTGCAACATTGTTTACAATAGCCAAGACATGGAAACAGCCTGTCATTTACATCAACATGAATGACCTTTAAGGGTATTATGCTAAGTGAAATAAGACAGAGAAAGACAAATACTTTATGATCTCAGTTATGTGTGGAATCTAAAAGAAACCAAATTCATAGAAGCAGGGCAGATTGGTGGTTGCCAACGGTGAGGGAAATGGGTGAAGGTGGTCACAGGGTACAAACTTCCAGTTATATACAGCATATAATAACATGGTGACTATAGTTAACACTTAGGTAATACTGTATTGTGTATTTGAAATTTGCTGAGAGTAGGTCTTAAAAGTTCTCACCACACACACGCACACACACATACACACACAGAATTGTAACTATGTGAGGTGATAGATGTGTTAACAGTATTTTACAATATGTAGGTATATCAAACTAAAAATCACTGGCACACCTGGTGAATTTTATAGCTTTGTGTTCAGTATTTGTTGCTTTCAGAGAAATTCTGCCCCAAATAGCTCATCTACCTTTTACAGTATTTTGATTAAAGGACTGATCACATAGTTTAGTGCCCACTTCTGGAATCTTTTTGTATTTCAGTTAAGTCCTATACCTTAATTAATGGGATAAATATCACAGTTTCCACATATTGTTCAAACTTTCTGTAAGTAATTGAGCCCCTGCCTATCAGATCAATTTAGATTTTTCACCTTAGTTTTCTATCTGGCTTTGCTAATTGGACTCGAAATTATTACTGTATTCCTGTGGCCTTTTAATTCTGTCTCTTCCCCTTATTGACTTGTCTCATAAGCACAGTAATTTAACTTTCCATCGCCTTGAAAGGAAATGAGCTTTTTATGAACAAATGTTTCTTGGAATGTGGTCGACCTTTTATATGAAATACAATAGGGAATAAGATGCAGAGTAAGGCACTGAATTCTTAAGAGAATTCATTTCCCATTTACTTATTTCTTTTGAGTTTGGACATGAAGCTGCTGTGGCATTTACCTCACTCACAGTAGATAACTAAAATTATATAAGTGATATGAATATTTAACTCTCATTTATATCCCATTATATTTAAATCCCATTGTCTCTTTTTCTTCCTATTAGCCAATAAGGTAAATGAAGATGACTCAAATAGGGTACACCAGTTCCAAGGCAATGCAGGAAAATGCTAACCTCAGTAAAATGTTGAGCCTACTTTAGACATACCTTCTTCTAGATTTCACTTGGGTAAAGAAAAGGAATATTCCTTCTCATTTGTGATTTTAAGTACACCTGGCAGAACCTAAAAACAACATGGATCTTCCATGGTGCCTCCTGGGGATGAACCACTTTTTATTACAAGCAGTATGAACAGAACATTGAAATAATACTGCACATTGGCAGGGAGAGAGGAGACACATTTCAGGTTTAAAAATAACTCTCCCATGTGCATACACACATTTTTTCACTCTTCAGTTCTTTTCTTTCTCCCTTTTTTTTTCCATCTTTCATGTTCTATACAAAAATATAGAACCTGTTAAATATCCTATAAAGTAACCCCATTTGCACATTTAATTTGTTTATGCTGAAAGAGAGAACAATCCAGAGAGATATAAATAGTGTGGGTGACTGTGGTTCCATTCCATGCACATATGCCCTAGACTGAGCAGTAAAGTGGGAAATTGCAGTCTGCTGTTTTTTCGTGAGGTCTCAATTCCCGGTGTATCTCACAGTGTGAATATAATGCTGACTTGAGTGTGATTCCTTAATTTAAAGATACATATTTTATGTGTAAAATAGCCCTGTACATAAACCAGCCAGTTTCCCTAGTATTTAACTGGAGAATCGTAATCTGTTCAGTGATGGAAAAAAAGCCTAGCTACCATGGAGCTCTTGAGTGGCAGAATGTAGTATGTCTGCCTCCAAAAGGACACATAAGTACTGTTTACTGTAATTTGAGGGTAAGCCGAAGGATTTTTTAGGGTAATTGTGAGATCTTTGTAATCCAATCATCAGCACTGTATCATCGTCCTCACCATCATCTCTTTTCCCTAATGATTTGGGTATCGGGGTTATAAGGTTTCTCTTATATTTTCAAAAGAGTTTTGTCTTTTCATGGGTTCTTTTCTGTGTAGCAGTTCGATAATAGTCTTCCACATTCTGAAAAAAGAGACATGTGACCCATCAAATCCAATTCTAGAAATTTATCCTAAAGGAATATTCCTATAAATGGAACAAATAGATGTACAAATATGTTCACTGCAGGGTTTTTTATAAGAATAAAAATAGGAACAAAAACCTAAATTCCCAACGGTGATGGACTATTTAATAATGCCACTATGGTATAGTGTTGTACTGAGCAGCCATTAATAATAATGACTGAAGTCTATCAAGGGTTTATTGTATTAATGTAGATAATTCTTAACAGCCATAGGATTTTGTAGATCTGTCTTAAAAATGTCTAATATAATGTATTTGTATGTATTTAGTTGATGTATGCATGCTTACATTTTTTAATTTATGAATATATTTAGTATATCAGAAAAAAATCTGGAAGAATATAACAAAAATGTAAGTAATGATAGCTGAAGGAGGAGAAAGTGATTTTTTTAAAAAAAATCTTGTATTTTCTAATTTTTCTAAATTAGAGATACTACTTCATTTGGACCATTAATTACAGATTCTCTAACTTTGTGCTGTCAGTAGAGTAACCGCTGACCATGTGACTATTCAATTAAAAAGTTATTGAAATTAAATAAAATTTAAAATTCAGTTTCTCACTAGGACTTGCTACCTTTCCAGCTCTCATAATGGACACAGCAGAGACAAAAGATTTCTGTCATCACACACGGTTCTGTTGGACAGTGCTGCCTGACTCTTGAACTAAAAGTTGTAGTCCAGCAACAATTCCTTGTAGAAACTTTAAAACATTTCCACCCTACTACATACAGCGATGTAATTGCTGCATCTCTTTTACTACATACGTGCAGCAGGCAGTTGAGAATTGTTACAACAGCTGTCTGTTAGAAGAGATTGTGAAATCGGAAGCTGCATTAGGGTTTACCTTCCAGATAGGCTGTGGCGGCTGGTAGCAGCATAACCATGGACTTCTGTAGTTTTTGATCTCTTCTAACATCTGCTATCATACAAATATCAATTGTCACCATCTTCTTTTTTAATGGATGGAAAGATTGAATCTCAGAAAGGCTGTTCAAAAGGCACAATACGTCTCTTACTCCAGAGGTCTCTTAATTCACAGGAATACTGATGAAGAAATAACTTACTAGTATCAGTGGCTTGCCCTAAGGACAGTAAACACTGAATGAAGGGTTAGAGCTTGTCTGTCTCTTCTTGAGTATGTATGTTAGGGTTTTTTGTTTGTTTGTTTTTTCCATTTTGTTTGTTTTTCTACTGCACCTCCATCTTGGTGGTAAAAATTAGAAAAGTGAGGACATACCATTACATTTCCGTACCTCTTCCACACATTTTAACTCTCACAAGTTGATATTCCAGTAAATGAGAAAAGGACAATTTTTTCCCATGCATGTAACTTGATTGCTATAACTATAAATACTGTAAATATTTTTAGCTCACTATTGGCAAAATCATTTGTTTCTCAGTAAAAGCATATATAAGCTTTGTTTATGTGAAAAATTGCAATAAATATGATGGCAAGATGTTTTACTAGGATATACTATAAAATACTGGAAGTCTTTTTTTTTTTTTAATTTCAGTTAGTTAACTTGATGTCTTAATTTCTGAGAAAAATTGGGGTATATTTAACCCCCACTGAACATTGTTTCCTCCTTCTAGAAACTACAGCTTTCTTTGAAAGGTAACTTCTGCAGTTTGGTCACATCCTGAGGTACATCCAGGGGTGGTTGACTTCTTGCCTGTTACGTAGTGTTCTGCTCCTGGTGGTTGTGCCTCCTCCTTCCTGCAGGACTTAGGTCATGGTCTGAGGTACTTCTAAAGTGCTGGCCTGGTGGGGTCTGCTCACCAGCTTTCCTTGTGGCAGTAGTTAGGGCAGTTCTTGTTAGTACCCTGTGGCTTCATCTCCATTTCTTTTCTTTTGTCTCCTTTCCTCTCTCCCTTTTTTCTTCCTTTCCTTCTCCTATTTTTGTGGCATTATTCCCTACTCTCTACATCTGCTTTACTCCTGCTTGTTCTTTCCACCCAAGGGCAGCATTCTCCAATGAGTCGAGCTAGCCTGTTAGAGTCACCTTGAACTTAATGGTTATTGAGGTCTGCTTTAGTTTTTTCCCTCACTTAAAAAGGTGTACATATGAAGGGTACCTGGGTGGTTCAGTCAGTTGAGCATCAGGCTCTTGATTTTGGCCCAGGTCATGAACTCACGGTTCATGGGTTCGAGCCCTGCCTTGGGCTCTGAGCCTATTTAGGATCCTGTTTCTCCCTCTTTCTCTGCCCCTCCCCACCCCCTGCTTGTGCATGCTTGCACTCTCTCAAGTAAATATTAAAAAGTAAATAAATAAAATGTGTACATTTGAGATAGCCTTAAAAAATCCGTTTAATTTTATTATCCTCATTAATCACTTCAGTGTTAGAATTTTTAATCAGCCTCAAATATGGTCTGGGTTTAGCCACTCCGATATCCAGGCTAAATCATCTCAGCAGGACAAATTATTTTTGTAGACTTGAAGGTTAATTTTATCCTTTCTTGAAATTCTTTTCTTACATCAAGCACATCTTTTCCTTAAGGGTTTAGTAGCTTACTTATCTGAATATTGATTATGGGTCAGAGAAAAAACTCAACCAAAAATATTACTGCTGTCATCTACTTTTATTCATCACTTTTGTGAATGAATGTTCTGTTAATCAGATTCAACATGTGGGTAACCAGTATTTGGTGAATTAAAATAGAAGAAAGTATGGCCATATTTTTTTCACCGGTAACAACTGCGGATACTTCAAGACTTTCAGTCCTTCATTTTCAGTTTAGTTATTAAGAGTTGCTAGTGTTTGCAAAGACCTAATATATAGCTAGAATGCTGATAGGGCTGTGTTTACTACTTGCTTGCAAAAACATTTATTGAAATGTACTAAATATTTACTATAATGTACTAATGTTCTACCAAACTTACTAAAATGTTTAAAAATATATTGCCATTTGAAATATTGTACATCTGAAATATTGTACATTTCACAATTTCTTCAGCATTTATGTTACTCCCTACTAACACTTTAGTTGTAAAAATTAATTTATTGTTTAAGAAAAAGAATGGGTTTACTTTTCAGTTCCATATTGTGAGTTTAAAAATTGAAACTTGAGGGGCGCCTGGGTGGCGCAGTCGGTTAAGCGTCCGACTTCAGCCAGGTCACGATCTCACGGTCCGTGAGTTCGAGCCCCGCGTCGGGCTCTGGGCTGATGGCTCAGAGCCTGGAGCCTGTTTCCGATTCTGTGTCTCCCTCTCTCTCTGCCCCTCCCCCGTTCATGCTCTGTCTCTCTCTGTCCCAAAAATAAATAAACGTTGAAAAAAAAATTGAAAAAAAAAAATTTTGAAACTTCAAATTATGAACAGAATCTGAAGATACTTTGGGGGCTTTAATAAATTGCAGAAAATATATTTCTTTACAACTTAGTTAATAAATGACTTGAAAATGAAGTATTTAAAACCAAGTCTAGGATTCTTTCTGGACAAACACTCTTCACTCCCCAAAAAGCACATATTAGTTTATTACACAAAAGTTCAGTTTTTCATGTTGAAATATGACTTCATTTAAATTAAACTTACATTTTCTTTTTCTTAGAAACAGTGGGGAAAATTTCAAAAAAATGTATTATATTCTATAAAATAGACATAGATAAAATAAATTATTGGAAAAAAAACTATCCACTTAAAATTACACTAAACATTTTTCTAGAAAATTGGACAACCTAATTTAAATGACAATATGGTTTTGCATTCTTATTCTTGATAACTGTCATTGGTTCCTCTCATTTACTATTTGTGGACTGTCTTTCTCAGTAGAAGACATGCAAAGACTGCATTATTGTGGTTTTCATCTCAGTAATATGGACATGTCTTAATTGAATTTACAGTAACTTGAATCAGATTGTAGTATCAAAATTAAAATCTGATTAAATTTTTAAATTTTATATTTTGATTTTGAGGTTTGGTAAATTATCAGTGTAAATGCCAGCATTTGCATTCCTTTTTCTTTGCTAATATGACATTGTTGCTCTATGACTTTGGATGATTTTACCCTCTGCTTTTCATCATATGTCTGTATCCTCATTTGAAGAGAAATTTTTATGCCCTCCTTCGGAGAGAGCTTTTCTGTCACCAGTTTGGGACAAATATATTTCTTGTGTGTTTTTAAAGAAAATTAGGTCAGTATTAATTTCCCAGGATAATATTTACATTTATAAATTTCTGTTTTCTGTGGTGGAGGTGAAAGGCAGATTCATGAGAAATAAGTTTATTGTTTAATGTCAGTAAACAAGTAAATTTGTCAGTAAAAACAAGAAAGTAATGAAAATAAAAATTAAGACAGCAATAGAAAAAAAAAGTTGTCTTTCTCTTTACAGAAGTTTAAGTCTCAACAGTACTATAGATCAAGTCAGTGATAAAGTCATATGTAGTCCAGTGCTCATCCAGTGAAATCTGCTACAGTGTGGTACAATCATGGGTCCTGTAGCCAAGCCAAATTGTTTTGTAGGTCTCTTTGGGAAGTAAAGACATGCATGAGCCAGCATATCTGTCCCTGTGACTCAAACAAATGAAAGGCTGAATAATGGTGGCCTTGCCAACCTGCTGCAAAACATGCAGATTAATGAAATAGACACTGGTAAGAGACAGCCTTATTAATTACAGAAGTGTAACCATGGCCTTCTGTCAGTTCAGGCTCTTTTTATTACTTATAGTATAAATCACATACTATGTGGAGTACAAGTGGAATATAAACTGTAATGCGGTGCGTGCTCTTTGGTGATTTGCAAACTTTTGAGGACAGAATTTACCTAGTATCTAATAATTTACCTCTTTCCCACAGGACAGTAGAATTAATGTACGAATTAGTAGACTTGAGTAATCCTACTAGCAAACCCATATTCATTATTGAGATAAACAGATTTCCCAAGATAAGGATTATTTTCCTCCTGTGGTATCTACAAACTTATTAAAAGCAAAACAAACCCAGAACCATAGACTGTTAATGATTTTGATAAGACCACTTATAAAAATGGTCATTTCACAGTAAAGGAGAGAGATGTTCTCAACTGAATATCTAGAAAGGCTGTAGGTAAATGTCTAGCCCGTATAGATTTAGTCAGTCATGTGATTTAGGGGATGATCCCTGATCTGAGCCCATCCCTACCACTAACTTCAGGCAAGTTCTTAACCTCTCTGAGTTTCTAATATGTAGAATTGCTCTAATACATACTCTTAAGGAGTTTTGGTGGTAAAATAGGCCTGTAGAAGATGATACCTATTATTTCCAAGTTCTTGTCTTAATCCTCACTACAGAACTCATGAAGCAACATATTTTTATTGCTCCTATAATTCATTAACTGAAGAGGTAGTAGGGCTGAAAAAATATAGAGGTTTTTGCATGCTTTCTTAAAATAAGTTATAAACAAGAGTGACACATTTATTACTTAATGACTGGGGTTATTTTACAGATTGTAGAGTTCCTACTCACCTGAGCAATTTTAAGTGAATTTACTATGTAGAAACACAAACATCGGCCAGAAAAAAGTGGGAAGTGGAAGTTGATAAAGATGAAGAATTATCCTTATTTCTCAGCTGAAATAATCATATGGGGTTTTTGTAACATGTGGAATAAGAACAAATGAGGTTTTAGACAAAATAAAATGCCATACACCACTAAAGCATAAACTCTGCCTCACTTCAAGAGGACAGTAGTGTATGAGTACTCTACATAGATTCACACTGGAATAATTTAAAAATATAGAGTAACTTGTTAGAGTGTAAGACTGTGCATACTTGTGTTACTGTACCTTAGGATTCCTCATTTAGTGTAAAACTCAATGCCAACACATGAAATGCTGAGAGAAATTTATAATATCCTGAGAGAATAAAGCAATAATTTAGAAATACATAATGAAAAATTTAGCAACAGATAGGAGATTGAGAATTCAAATTTGTTTTCGAATTGGTAATATATAAATGATCCACAGAAAGGAGAATAGGCCTTTTTAGCACTTTAGAATGAAGTGTGTGGTATGATAACATGCGCAGACATCTGGTTTGCTTTTAGCAAAAATAAGAGCACTCCCTTCATCTGGTGTATGTTTGTACATACTTCGAAAACCAGAGTATCACAGCTAAGTTATGTTACTCAGTTTTCATTTTAATTAATCCCTATTTGTGCTTTTGAAAAGTAAACATTTTAAACTATTTAGAAAAAAATATGTCAGTATTTATGGTATTGGAAATCCTGGAATAATTTTAATTTTTTTTTTTTAGATAGAAGATCAGAACTGTATGAGTCAGGATTTAAATTTAAGTCTCATCAGTTATTAGTATCATAAAATTTTGATTCCAGGAATTCTAAATAGAAAAAAAATACTGTACCTTCAAGAGGCTCTCTATGATGACTAACTTCTGTGCTGGGATGTTCTGTAAACATCATCCTAAGTGTGAGCAAAGAATGATCTCCAACAGTTAGTTCCGTGTCCTCTAGCAATTCTGTGCTGTCTGGGAAAGGGGAAATATCCAAAAACAGGGTAAGTTTCGCACATCTTCACGAATTACAAGTACCTTAGTAAGCCATATGTTTTAAGTAAAAACAAACAAACAAAAACAAAACAAAACAAAACAAAAAACTAGAATGGTTAAATACATAAGCATTTTCTCCCATGAATTGGACAAGCAGCAGCACTTGGGCTTTGAGGCAGCTGGGCTGGATGGCTCTGTGACTTCCCCAAAACAACATGGGTACTCCAGGGGTTTTTGCTAAATCAACCCAATCAGTTCATCACTGGATACCGGCCAGATCAGGCCAATAGAATTTCTAAGCATTCTGTCACAAGACTGTGAGTGGGGCACGAATATAGAGTACAAAGAGGAGCAAACTAGTTTGGGGAGGTTCCTGGAGTTAGAAGGAATAGAGTTGTTGATCACCCATCTTTTCACACCACTGCCTTCCAGCTTCTGCCGTATTTAATCAATAAGGGGAAGGAGCAACAGACGGGCCTCTTTTAGGGACAAGAATTTCTTGGCTCCAAATATATGCTCTTTCCTCTCTAAACGAGTGTGTCTTCTTCTAAACTTCTGTGTCTTCCTTGCCAAGTAGAAAGAACTTCTAGAAATAAAAAAATAAAAAGATTTAGTTTCAAACGTAACAGTGGGCTTCTCAACAGAATCATAGGTTATTTTCTGAGGAAACTGGGATAAGTAACCAGGGCCTCAGCTATTGTTTTCTTGGTGACCTCATCCAACACTCCAGCCTTTGTGACCCGCTTTTACAACCTCACATACCCCACTCCTTCTCAGTATGCCCTGAGTGGTCAGCAAGGGGTTTCATTAGCATGGAGGCACTTATTCTATGCTTTCTGTCTGCATTGGAGTAGACGCCACAGTGACAATATGGGCTCGTGCAAGAGAAAGCATAGGTTAGGACGCTAATTCCCCAAATCAGTGATGTTTTCTAGCAAGAGCCCCATGATCCAAAACATTGATTTATTAAGTTCCCTAGGCTGGGGATCAGATTAGGGCATTCATTTGTATCCTCATGTGATTTAATAAAGATGACACATTGGCAGGCTTACCAGGAGTGAGCCCAGAACATTCTTTTTGGATAATGGCACACACGAGTGCCTCCTTGCAAGGCAGTAATAATGTCTGAGGCCACCCTATTTTGGAAGACAGCTTTTCTCATTAAAGAAATTTCAGTGTTCAATAAGGATAGGATTTGTTAGCTATCATTTAAGGCTTGGTGCATAAACATAATGGCTTCTATGTGTGCTATAATATCCAAAAGGCCAGTGAAGGGGACAAAGACAGTGGCCAAATAATTGTACCAGTGGAATACAAAATGTGCCCATCTCACCTTGAGGAGAGGGTGATCGGTAGTTGTTACCATGAGGCAAATTCTCCCCTGTGCAGGGAAAACCCATAATGCAGTGGCCCAGCCACCCAGGTGGAAGCCATGACCAGAGATTGGTGCCACATGGCAATGGGTCCCATTTGGGGCCATCCAGTAAATACCTGGGTGGCAAGATGGGTCGGTGTCATTGAAACACTGAAATTTCTCTAATGAGAAAATAGGACAGTATGACTACATAGCTGCAGTGATATCCATCATATATTTCTGGTATAACTGGATTGGTTCTGTTTAGAGTGGTTTTTCCATTCCCATCATAGGGTTGCCCAGGTGCTCAAATGTCCATAACCCAGGATAAGCCACATAAACCCATCCCAAGTCAGAGTGTAGCCATCCATAACTCCACTAGTGGTATTTTTAGGATTGTTCTAGTCAACAGTTTGACTGAAAAAGAATACCCAAGCCTCATGTTGTTGATAGTGTGTGCCACAGGCCAGGTCTCAGGATCAATATTGGTAATATTAGATGAATTAAGAATATTAGTCTGAGCTTGTTCTTCCATAATGTACTATTTTAGGGCTTTTCAGTCCCCTTACAGGAGTTGTAATGCCCAGCATGGCAATCATGATGAGCTAGAGAAGGGCAGCCCACACACTCAAGAGTTGGATTGATTTCTTTGTCAGACAAATGAGTGGGCTCACTACAGAAAGGTATTTCCATTAGGTGCCCATTCCACGACCAGGACCACAGTAGCAGCAGAATTTTAAGGCCATAAAGACAGATGTTTAATAGGAACTTATACGGGGAGTTCTTCCTCTTCATTTATGGCCTTATCCCTAGATGTTGATGTGGCTGCAGCTTTAGGAATTTGACCAGTCCCTGAGCACTATACATGTTGCCTGGGGGAGGAAGCACGGTCAGGCATGAGATGGAGGAGGGGTGGGGTATGCCAGACCAGCACCCCCACCTTCTACTGTGGGAGGAGGTCATCAAGATGTGACGGTCCTTGGACCCAGGAGCTGGACACTGGCACCTGGAGGCTCTCCACCCGCTCCCCGGTGCTTAGAATGTGCATTCTGCTTGCCTTTCCCACTCTCAGAAGCTGCCCCAAGGATACACTCTTGAGATAGAAATGTGGTATTGAGGCTGTCTGGACTGGGTACATGACTGAACCCAGTTAAGGCCTCTGTATAAGTTTTCAAGATTGTGGTGGGCACGTGTGGAAAACCAGTCATCTGGCAGCCACCCAAGACAGGCCCCGTAAGTTCCCATGTTCACTAAAACAGCCACCTACCAATTTAGAATGGTCTGCCTCTGTTGACTCTCCTGCTCTCTACATGTGGAGCGCAGTTTCACATTACACCCAGGAAGCCCTACAACAATTGGTAAAGATGCTCTTTTTGTTATTTATATTCCCCTGTAAGTCTGCTCTTTAAGTTTATTTTTATCGATTCTAGAGCTCTCCGTTAGAGAGGAGAGTTTAGTTGGCTTTGAGCCTATGAGTCAGGTTAGTGCTCTGTATCCCCCTTAAGGGACCCCACACTTCTGAGATTTCTTTTTTAACAGGCCGACTGCCCTTCTGTCAGGCCACCTCTGGAGGTTTCTTCCTAACTAAATGCAATTTTATGATTTTTATATTTTGTGAATTTCACTCTTAGTGACAAGTTATTTAGCTGCAAAAGTGCTATACTAGACAAAGGACTTTAGCTATAGAGAATGAAAATACTTTTTGATGTATTTTATGTAGGGGAAGAAATGTGAAGTGGTAAGTGTTGAGTAAGGGTTGATGTTTTGCCCTGTATGCAGACGGAATAACCGCGTAGGAATTTCTGTAATGGTTTATTTGGGATCCTGAGTATGTGTGAGAATGAAATGTAGAGCTTTTATGCTGAGTTAATTATACTCTAAAAATGCTTAGCATTAACTTTTATCAAGTTTTCATTTTCATAAGGTGTTTGTAATGATTAATATGAGCAAAGTGTGTATGGACACCTCTTAGCATATAGTAATTACTCTACAGATGGTATTTCTGCATTCCTCTTCCATCAGTACAGAGTTCTGCCATCAGTTCCAACTCTCAAATTGAGTTTCACACGCTCAATAAATTTTAGCCATTACCCTTGTTTTTCGATCCTGTATTTTCTTATAAAGCAGCCTTTGGTTTTCATCATAAGAAACAAAAAGTGAAAGGGGTATTTTAGGAATATAATTCTACACACATAAAGGACAATAGAGAATTAAGACAATGCAGCCAATTCAAACAAAAACATTTAACTCAAACTATTTCCTAATTCTCCTGGTTTTTCACAATTAGCAAGATAATTCAATGCTTCTGTGTAGTAGCTGAGAATTAACATGAATGTCTTTCATGTCGTGCTCCCTCAACAAATGTATGTGGACTCCTTGGTAATTGCTTTCCTTCTTGAAGTCATACATCACGTGTACACGTAGAATTTCTTTTTTTGTCATGTGTGAAAGGTCCTGCCGTTACACTGAAAATTGAGCAAGTATGTCCTGGTGTTGCATGCATGCGCTTGAAATGAACCAAGGGTAGTTTTTAGGGGTTTCCATTTGAACATCAAAGGACATGGTGCTGTCCAAGTGCCTGCATCAAGTCAGCAGCCTAATTTACTATTAATAATACATTGGTGTGGCAGGCTTCTCTTTGCAGTCTTTTTTGCTCAAGGCTGTTAACAGCTCAACTTGTTCCTCTACTGTTAAAAAATTGATCAGCTTTCTTTCCCAGACATTTGGAAAAGGAAAAATAAGATGTATTCATACTCTTTCGAAAGTCTTTATTCACTTCAACCCTTCCTTCTCCAGAAACAGTTTGAGGGCTTAATTAAACATATAGAGAGGAAATAGATACAATACACTTTAAGGTTAGTGATTTAATGGGGGCACCTGGGTGGCTCAGTCAGTTTAGCGTTCAACTCTTGACATCTGCTCGGGTCATGATCTCACAGTTTGTGGGTTCGAGCCCCACATCGGGCTCTGCACTGACAGTTTGGAACCAGCTTGGGATATTCTCTCTCTCTCTCTCTCTCTCTCTCTCTCTCTCTCTCTCTCTCTCCCCCCCCTGCCCTCCCACCACACACACTGTGCTCTCTTTCTCTCTCAAACTTTAAAAAGCGTTTTTTTTTTTTAAGTTAGTGATACAAGAAACAGAACAAAGTAGGAAAAGATAAGATGACTCAGGCACAAGGAACTTGAATCTAGTAGTGTCTATATGAACTAGGTCACAAAGCCTTTTTGAAAGTGGTCACAGCACCCCTTACATTAGTATCTCTTGAACTGACTCAGAGCCCTGGCTAGGGGTGGCTGGATGGGGCTGAGTGGGTAGGGGCGAGCAGAGGGCATGGATACGTGGAAGTATTGCATTTGTTACAGTCTCTGAATGATTCTTAGTCATACTAAAGTTTGAGAATCCTGTTGCTCCTAAAGTTTTTGCAGCCAGTGAAAAAAGGCAGACATGTCATGTTACATGAGTCACCACGTCCCTAAGAAAAAAACTAATCAGTTGCCTCAGAGAAGCAAAAGAATTCCTCCTTACTAAGACCAGAGAGAATTCCTTTCTGGGTGCTTTGGTGGTAATGTAATACCCATCCATATTAATCTACCATTTCATAGTAAGTTAGTTATAATAATCTAAACTCATTAGTATTGGTTTTGATATCTACAACAGTTAAGTAATGCCATACAATTTCTTCATCTATCACGGGAGACAGGGCAAAAAGAATTATCTTTATACGTCTTATCTCTAGATGATGCAATCAACTGGGTTACTTTGGCACCTTGCCCAGGGTAGCATTCTATTTCCCTGCTTATTCTTGTTCTGCAAGCCCCCTCTTTGCTTCAGGAGATGAAATCATCATTTTAGAGAGTCAGAGAATGAGCATATTTGGGAAATTCAAGTATGATCAGTCTGTGTGAAACCTGAGCGATTCTGTTGACCTTTATGGCATCCTTCCCTTCGCTGTGCTCTCTTGTCCTCAAGCGTGCCAGTGGATGGAGCTCCTTTTCCACTATCATGGATCCCCTGCATCAAAGGCAGACCCTGAATATAGTCACAAATCATTGCCATCTCCTATGAAATCGAAATCTAGAGTTTCCTTCCTGGCCATAACCTCCATCTCTGCCACTACAGTTTTTCTAGTCAGTGAACCGAGCAGGTATTTGTCATCCTGATGTTAACTTACAGTCCCTCAAGTCCTTTCCAGTTCTTTTTGTGCCTGATCCTTGGGCTGGTTTTAAATACTCTCCCTGACTAAACCCTGTGTAACTAGCAGCCTAAAGTGCTTGCACCTTTGTATTTTTTTCAATTCTGGAATATGAGCAGTAGTGATATAGTCAGTTGGAATCACTGATAATACTGTTGAGACTGTTAAGTGGAGTTAATCACTGTCTTGATGTTCCAGTAACACTTTACTCTTACTAGTCTTATAGAACTTGGCTCATTGAGGTGTAATTTTTTTGTGGATGGTGGTCTCCTTCAGTGCAGGTAGACACCCCACCCTCCCTAGACAGTCCCAGATATTATTTGCCTTTTTATCTCCTGCATCTGGCACATAGGCCCCAAATGAATGTATTTTAATTGCATATAATGGAGACATTTGGCCAGTATATTACTAATTTTTCCATTAAAATACATATTACTATTATCGTGTCTAAATATATAGTTTTAAGTTTATTTATTTTGAGAGAGAGTGAGTGAGCAGGGGGAGGGGGACAGAGAGAGCGGGAGACAGAGAATCCCAAACAGGCTTCCTACTGTCACTACAGAGCCCCATACGGGGCTAGAACTCACAACTCGAACTCATAAACTGTGAAATCATGACCTAAACTAAAATCAAGAGTCGGATGCTTAACCCACTGAGGTACCCAGGTACCCCTAAATATTTTTTGAATTGAGAAAGTAAACCAGGTATTTATTAGCAAGCAGTGTATTAGTTGTAGTGTTTTGAGCACCAAGAAATAGAAGGCATGGATTATTTCATTTAAGAAAATACTAAGTTTGGCACCAAAAAAAAAACCCGTCTTTTTCTAAAGAAAAACACAGATATATTAGTTGCTCATGATTATTATTTCATGTTTATTTTACTTAATAGTATTGAATTTAGCTCAAAGAACTGGAGGTTTATGGTGCCTGAATACAATATATGACATATTCAGTGTACTAAAATTTAACACTTTAAACAAAACTTTTATTTTTTTTTTCTCTCAGTGTTTATTTATTTTTGAGAGAGAGAGAAAGAGACAGAGTGTGAGCAGAGGAGGGGCAGAGAGAGCGGAAGACACAGAAATCCAAAGCAGGCTCCAGGCTCTGAGCTGTCAGCACAGAGCCCGCCGTGGAGCTGGAACCCACAGACTGTGAGATCATGACCCAAGTCAAAGTTGGACGCTTAACTGACTGAGCCACCCAGGTGCCCCTGAACAAAACTTTTAAGTCACAAATGCTTATTATAGAAAATTGGAAACATACAAGGAAGAAAAGGCACCTAAAATCTCACCCCCTGATAATAGTATGTGTTAACATTTTGGTGTATTCATTTGTCTTACTTTTCTATAATTTTTCAATAGTTGACTTTCTAGCCTCTAAATAATTTTGCATCTTGCTTTTCACTTCATCTTACATGCTCTTGGTCTGTTTTCCCAGTCTTTATTCCACAGAGATTCAGAGTTATAAATAATGTGCATAAAACTACAGATCTTTGCATAATCACAGTTTTGTGTGGCCATGCTCTAAAATGTTGCTTTTATATAGATTAAAAGTTCTTGCAAACTTTTACTTACAAACCTTGGAATCCATTGCAGCTTAAGATAAAGTACTGTTTTGGGGCACGTGGGTGGCTCAGTCAGTTAAGCGTCCGACTTCAGCTCAGGTCATGATCTCGCGGTTTGTGGGTTCAGGCCCCGTGTTGGACTCTGTGCTGACAGCCCAGAACCTGGGGCCTGCTTCAGATTCTGTGTCTTCTCCTCTCTCTGCCCCACCCCTGCTTGTGCTCTCTCGCTCTCTCTGTGTCCCTCAAAAATGAATAAATGTTAAAAAAAAAAAGTTAAAGTACTGTTTTGTTCCTTTTTGATAGTGCCAAGAGCAGTGTTTTTCATAAAGTAAATGCTATGGCCTGCCCTTTTTTCTCATTCAGACTCTTAAGCCTCCTGAGAGGAATGTTAAGTAGACCATTACCTTCTCTCCTCTTGTTACTTTAATGAGGTGTTAGATGAGCACAATATGGAGATAAGAAGTGATGGAAAGACTAGTTTGTATCAATGTTTGAGTTGAAAAAGCTCATAAATCACATACAGTCCATTTTTAATATTCTCTTCCCTAGCCATGAGGGTACATAGGAACTCAGTACTGGCCAGTAAGGTAGGAAGGATTGTAGCTGAATCAGGAAAGCATGCTGGGGTGGAATATGTTGAAGCTAAACCATTCAAGGCACAATCTTCTAACCTTCCCCTCACCTTACCCCAAGGACTTTTTTTTTTATTTCTTTAAACCCTCTGGATTTTTAAAATACTTTATTATGGACATGAATTATTATAATTATTTAAGAGATTAAAATTTAGTTGTAGATATACTAAAAGCCACTGAACTATATACTTTTAAAAGATTGTGATTTTTATGAATTATATCTCAATATAAATCTTAAAATAAAGCAAAAAAAAAAAAAGGCAATAAAAGGCCACTCCATCCATTCACTCGTTTAAATAAGCACTTAATCAGTGTCTCAAAGGAAATAGCCATAAGCCTGCTTTGGCAGTTGCAGAGGTGTAAATCACATGCAAACTGTTCTTTGGGGAGTTTTTAGTCTAATAGAGGAAATAAAATGTGCATTTAAGTAAGTCTCATAGCAGAAGGAACGTTGTGCATTGTAAGAGAAGTGCTGACAAATTGCTGAGGAAAAGCAGAAGATTAATAACAAATTATTGTAGAATTGATCAGGTAGGTTGGTAGATTTGACGGTGGCGAAATAAGGGAGTAGCTCCCTGATTGCTCACAGTTTCTCAGTGAATATTAGGCAAGATTTCACCTGAGGCTGGATAGATTGGGACAGTAGAAGGAAAGGAGGTGCTATGGTTGTCTCCTGCAGAGCTGTTGCCTGTGTGTCTTAGGGGTTTCCAGGTGAGTGCAATTTATGTGTTTGTCTTTCAGCTGCTAGGTGTAAATGCAGAGTGGAAGAGTAACTGGGTCTAAGTGGGCAGAGTTGGCATTTATGGCATGAATATGACAAAGGGGGGTCAAGCCAGAGAATTTGAGAATGGCGAAAAGAACATGACTGTAATAATGATTTGGGAAAGTATATTTTCAAGGCAGTGTCAACATTGCCTGGGATCTTAGTGAAAATGCAGCTTCTCAGTCCTAGACCTGCTGAATCAGAAACTCAGAGTGGGGCCCAGCAGTCTGTTTTTACAGGTCCATCAGGTGATTCTGTAGCACATCAGTACCTGAGAAGCACTGGGGATTGGGAAATCGAAACGGATGGAGGCAGTATGTACAGTTATGGGAAAAGGGCAGAAATGGGTGATGATGGGTAACTAAAAAGAGGAAAGTGTATATACGGCTCAATGTATATACATGAAATTCTTCCATGAAAGTGGAAAAATTCAAGTGAGCCGTGAAGGTGAGGAGTGCTGGTCAGAGACTAGGATACTTGAAGGATTTCAGAAGTGGAGCTGTTAGGAAACTTAATATCTGGATGGTCCTTGTCAAGGCTATTCTCACGAAGAATCACAACACAGAGTAGAAGTGGAGAAGAAAACTGTCAGGCAGGCGCGGGAGTCACCATTGAATGAGGAGTGACCAGCAAAGTAGGTGGCATTAAAGAAGGAAGGTTAGAGGATAGTTGAGCTCACTTCTTTCCCCTTATCCTCTTCAGCTCCTCAGGCCTCCTCCAGTATATAGGAGTGAGACAAAACAAGCTGTAAAAAGTGATCCCCCTAGTTCACAGGGCACAGGGAGAGGGGATGAGAGGAAGATTGAGTAAATGAGTGAATGCACAGGTTAGTGTGGAAGTAAATGACCAGGTGGAAACAGGTGACCTGAAAGTCTTGGACTCTTGCATGATGCTAAAATGAGCAGGTATGTGAAACATGATGGAACAAGGTGAAAGCCTTGTTCCTGATGTGATTAGGGTCGGCACTTGATTGGTTAACTGAGAAAGACAGTTAATCAAAGATAGGTCCCAAGGCTTGGACCTTCCCAACCCTGTCAGACCGGCAAGACAGAAATGACAACTGGTTCAGGACTCTTGCCAGCCTCTAGAGAAATCCTGGAATAGGCAGCTCTTAGACATTAATACCCTGCACAGATCGAGAATATCATGGTCTCGAAGATTCTCCAACTAATGGATTTCTCTTCCACCAACATGTTCTCAACCTCAGCCACGAAGTGACCGAGCCACGCGTACTAAGGGTTTGAATCAGAGATGTACAGGGTATTAAACATATACCAAGGGAACAGTGAACTTGGATACAAGGTCAAGATCAGCAACAAGTTCTACAGTCCAGTGCTGACATCAGATACAAGCTTCAAGGATTGTATCATTTCTTAATCAAAGAAATGATGCATATATATCTTCAGTATTTTATTTTTAGTTGTACAGTAATTATTTATATCCACTGCTTGAACTTCCACATTGTTTTTCTTGCATAAATCACACTCAATATTATCATCTGTGAATTCCAGCTTTAGTTTCTTTCAAATAGAACAAGAACTGAAAGATACTTGAGAAGAAACCAAAGGGCAAAATCTTCCAGACTTTAACATTTTATCCCCAATTGTTCACAGTTGTGTGGCCCATACAGTTTTTGGGTTTTTGTTTTGCTTTGTTTTGTTTTAATGAGTCACCTTTATTCACCCTTTCCAAAGCATATAATTTTGTCTTTAATGCAGCCTTTTTTTTATCATCTTATGTTCTATTGCTTTTTGTATTATTTGATTACCTAACTATAATGATGAGCATAAACAGGATGGGGACGGGGGAGAAACACCTGATTTAATATACATACAGTTCAACAGATGGGATATGCAAGCCTGTATGAAGTCCCAAATGTTCATTTTCCTGTGGGCATATGTTTTATGGAAAGAATTAACAGGTTAATCTGGCAAGTTGGTGAATTGCAAGTCAAATTAGAGAGCTTCTATCATTGTTCTTAGTGTTGCTTAGCTTAGAGCAAGGTCAGTGATCTGGCTGAGTTGGGTGGGTGAGACATGAGGACATCTCTCTTGAGGTTTCCAGAGGTTTGAAGCCAGGTTAAAGGGACTGGTCTCTGAGGCGGAGAGGAGGTCACACTGGGAACACTGAAGGTCTGTGGAATCTCTTTTAATTTCCTTTGACACATTAATTTGTTCTTCGCCAAACACTAATGAAATCATTTAAATTATGAAAATTGTTTTGTAAAATAATAAATGTGATTAATAATGATGCTTTCTGAGGATTACTATATTTGGATTATTTTTTGATTTAAACCTAGTATGTGTGTTAGCTCAAAATATATGCATGATATACATGAAATCCTAATTTCTGCCTTTCTAACTTATATATTTTGCATTACTGCTTGCACCTAATAACGAAGAAAGCAAATTTTTTTTTTACTGTTTAAAATACATAAAATTGGTTTAAACATCTTAATCATTTTCTTTTTTTTTTTAAGTTTGTTTTGAGAGAGGTGGGGAGAGAGCATGAGCCAGGGAGGGGCAGAGAGAGGGAAAGAGAGAATCTCAAGCAGGCTCTGCACGGTCAGCACTGAGCCCAGCACAGGGCTCAATCTCACAGACCATGAGATCATGACCTGAGCTGAAATCAAGAGCTGGACACTCAAACGAACTACCCATCAAGGTCCCCAAAAAACTTAGTCATTTTTTAAATAATTTTTAAGATTTTTGTATTTGGGTGAAACATTTTTTCTTAAATCTATTGATGTGTTTTTCATAGTTATCCATGCTTTTGATTGTATAAACACCACCCCAGTGGGAAAATACAATTTTTTCACTTAAAAACCCATCTTTTATTAGAACGACATTTAAAATTCTGTAGTCAGTGTACTTTACCATATGATACGAATAAATGTATTTATGATAATAGGAACTAAAAGAGACAAACAGTTTATTTATTTTTATTTATTTATATATGAAATTTATTGTCAAATTGGTTTCCATACAACACCCACTGCTCATCCCAAAAGGTGCCCTCCTCAATACCCATCACCCACCCTCTCCTCCCTCCCACCCCCCATCAACCCTCAGTTTGCTCTCAGTTCTCAACAGTCTCTTATGCTTTGGCTCTCTCCCACTCTAACCTCTTTTTTTTTTTTTTTTCCTTCCCCTCCCCCATGGGTTCCTGTTAAGTTTCTCAGGATCCACATAAGAGTGAAACCATATGGTATCTGTCTTTCTCTGTATGGCTTATTTCACTTAGCATCACACTCTCCAGTTCCATCCACGTTGCTACAAAAGGCCATATTTCATTTTTTCTCATTGCCACGTAGTA
>NW_024412407.1:14251315-14297436 GCF_014898765.1 Herpailurus yagouaroundi
TGTTTATGAGTAATTGTTTTATATATTTGGGCGCTCCGGTATTCGGCGCATAGACATTTATAATTGTTAGCTCTTCCTGATGGATAGACCCTGTCACTATTATATAATGTCCTTCTTCATCTCTTGTTACAGCCTTTAATTTAAAGTCTAGTTTGTCTGATATAAGTATGGCTACTCCAGCTTTCTTTTGGCTTCCAGTAGCATGATAAATAGTTCTCCATCCCCTCACTCTCAATCTAAAGGTGTCCTCAGGTCTAAAATGAGTCTCTTGTAGACAGCAAATAGATGGGTCTTGTTTTTTTTATCCATCCTGATACCCTATGTCTTTTGGTTGGCGCATTTAATCCATTTACATTCAGTGTTATTATAGAAAGATATGGGTTTAGAGTCATTGTGATGTCTGTATGTTTTATGCTTGTAGTGATGTCTCTGGTACTTTGTCTCACAGGGTCCCCCTTAGGATCTCTTGTAGGGCTGGTTTAGTGGTGACAAATTCCTTCAGTTTTTGTTTGTTTGGGAAGACCTTTATCTCTCCTTCTATTCTAAATGACAGACTTGCTGGATAAAGGATTCTCGGCTGCATATTTTTTCTGTCTAGCACACTGAAAATCTCGTGCCAATTCTTTCTGGCCTGCCAAGTTTCAAAAGAGAGATCAGTCACGAGTCTTATAGGTCTCCCTTTATATGTGAGGGCACGTTTACCCCTTGCTGCTTTCAGAATTTTCTCTTTATCCTTGTATTTTGCCAGTTTCACTATGATATGTCGTGCAGAAGATCGATTCAAGTTACGTCTGAAGGGAGTTCTCTGTGCCTCTTGGATTTCAATGCCTTTCCTTCCCCACTTCAGGGAAGTTCTCAGCTATTATTTCTTCAAGTACCCCTTCAGCACCTTTCCCTCTCTCTTCCTCCTCTGGGATACCAATGATGCGTATATTATTTCTTTTTAGTGTATCATTTAGTTCTCTAATTTTCCCCTCATACTCCTGGATTTTTTTATCTCTCTTTTTCTCAGTTTCCTCTTTTTCCATAACTTTATCTTCTAGTTCACCTATTCTCTCCTCTGCCTCTTCAATCCGAGCCGTGGTGGTTTCCATTTTGCTTTGCATTTCGTTTAAAGCGTTTTTCAGCTCCTCGTGACTGTTCCTTAGGCCCTTGATCTCTGTAGCAAGAGATTCTCTGCTGTCAGCTATACTGTTTTCAAGCCCAGCGATTAATTTTATGACTATTATTCTAAATTCACTTTCTGTTATATTATTTAAATCCTTTTTGATCAGCTCATTAGCTGTTGTTGTTTCCTGGAGATTCTTCTGAGGGGAATTCTTCCGCTTGGTCATTTTGGATAGTCCCTGGCGTGGTGAGGACCTGCAGGGCACTTCCCCTGTGCTGTGGTGTATAACTGGAGTTGGTGGGCGGAGCCGCAGTCAGACCTGATGTCTGCCCCCAGCCCACCGCTGGGGCCACAGTCAGACTGGTGCGTGCCTTCTCTTCCCCTCTCCTAGGGGCGGGATTCACTGTGGGGTGGGGTGGCCTGTCTGGGCTACTTGCACACTGCCAGGCTTGTGATGCTGGGGATCTGGCGTCTTAGCTGGGGTGGGTAGGCAAGGTGCACAGGGGCAGGAGGGGCAGGCTTAGCTTGCTTCTCCTTAGGTGATCCACTTCAGGAGGGGCCCTGTGGCAGCAGCAGGGAGTCAGATCCGCTGCCGGAGGTTTGGCTCCGCAGAAGCGCAGAGTTGGGTGTTTGCGCGGAGCGAGCAAGTTCCCTGGCAGGAACTGGTTCTCTTTGGGATTTTGGCTGGGGGATGGGCGGGGAAGATGGCGCTGGCGAGCGCCTTTGTTCCCCACCAAACTGAGCTCTGTCGTCCGGGGGCTCAGCAGCTTTCCTTCCCTTTGTCCTCCAGCCTTCCCGCTTTCTGAGCAGAGCTGTTAACTTATGACCTCCCAGCCGCTAAGTCGCGCTTGCTGTCGGAACACAGTCCGTCAGGCCCCTCCGCTTTTTGCAAGCCAGACTCGGGGGCTCTGCTTGGCCGGCGAGCCGCCCCTCCGCCCCGGCTCCCTCCCGCCAGTCCGTGGAGCGCGCACCGCCTCGCCGCCCTTCCTACCGTCTTCCGTGGGCCTCTCGTCTGCGCTTGGCTCTGGCGACTCCGTTCTGCTAATCCTCTGGTGGTTTTCTGGGTTACTTAGGCAGGTGTAGGTGGAATCTAAGTGATCAGCAGGACGCACGGTGAGCCCAGCGTCCTCCTACGCCGCCATCTTCCCTCTCCATTAAGTTTGAGACAAACAATTTAACTTGGATAATGGGAATGTTTTAGGGCTTATAGTCAGTCAGCTATGCTCTGTAAGTTCTCATCTTCTCATTTAACTTAGTCTTTATACCAAGTATGAAAGTAACCCACAAGATTGTTGAATAAGACAAAGTTCGTAGATAACTGAATTTGGAAGCTATCTGCAGCATTGCTAAAATACATTAGAAAGATATAGTCCATATCTGTTTTATTCAGGAAGTTGAAGTCTTTACAGTTTTATACCAGAAAAAGTTTGTCTTTATTATGAACCTATGCGTTTTGTTTTGTCAGACCGTTAAAATTATCATTTACTATTTTTTTTGGCAGCCAGGCATTTTAGAGCTAACTTGTAGTTATTATGTGGCCAAAGTTTTTATATAATCATCTGCATCATCTACCTCTCTTACTAGTCTTTTTGTTTTAGTGGCCCTGTCATGTGATTTTTATTACGAATATCCTTAATTCCCTTTTGAAAGTTGGTGGTAGATAAATTCAATAAATTCAACAACTATTGAGTACCTACTTCTTGTGTTAAGTTAAATCTGTTGTCCTGGCAATAGTGAAAAAGACAGGTATGGCTTCAAGGAATTAAAAAAAATACCTTTTTCAGAAATGACTAGGAAATGCTTTGTTCAAATATAGAACAAAGGAAACTAATATATATATATATACATATATATATATACACATATATATATACACATATACATATATATATATTGCTAAGCACGTAAAATACACATATTCATTTTATTGGTAGTTTAACATCATCATTAGGATAGATTGCCATTATCAAAGCCTAGATGTTTTCTAGAGCTGTTTTGTTTTATTCAGATTAAAGATTCAGAACTGGAAGCTGGATCTCGAATAATCTCTGACATAGCAATGCACATATAGTCTGGCCATTGTGTTCTTAAATGTCCACACAGAGTTGTGAAGCTGGTCTTCTCTGAGAGCCCACTGCCCTCAGGCCTTTCAACTTCACTCTGGGGAAGAGCTGGCATGTGTGAGATGACCAAAGGTTGCCCAGGGAGTCTTTGAAAAAGATGATAGGCCCTCTGATAGGTACTATAAAATGATTTTGAAAAGAGAAGGAAGGCATCCCTACTTTAGTCTAAAAAGGAAAGAAAGCCTTTTTTCAGTTGTTCATATTGTTCTTTTATGAAGAAGACTCTCTTATGCTTTGTGCAACTTTTAAACAAATACCCAGTCCCTTGAACATTCAGACTACTACATAAAGGCTTAGAAGGTTGCAAATACAGTGGTAGTCCATTCTATAAGTGGTTGGCCGATAGCATCATTTCCAAAAACATTGGAATTCACACACTTTAAAATGTAAATTCACTGTATCTTTTCACCATGAGCTGACTAAAAAACTAGGCTCATGAATTATTCTGCCCTAAATATGTCATCCCTTGCCTTATGAAAGAGAATATAGTTAATGCTGAATTTTTCTGAAGCTGATTGCCCTTTAAGTGAATGTCCTTGTCTTTTCCTTCTAACTGTTGGCCTTTTGTTTATTTTACTGCTTAATAACATTTTTACTGGATAGGCAGAATAATGTCCTCCCCCACAACCAAAGATGTGCCTATCCTAATCCCCACAACCTATGAATATGTTACAATACATGTAACAAAGGAAGATTAGGTTGCAGATTGAATTAAATCTGTTCGTCATTTTACCTTAAACCCAGAGATTATCCTGGGTTATCAGAGCTGCCCAGTTTATTCACAAAGGTCCTTAAATATAGAAGAGGACATCAGAGTGAAGTGATATGAGAGGCACTTGACCATTTTTGCTGGTTTTGAGATTGAGGAGGGGACCCCAGGAGACTACAAACATGGAGACTTCTAAAGCCTGGGAAAGACAAAGAAACCTGTTTTCCCTTGAGCTTCCAAAAAAGAATGCCTCCTGCCACCCAGTGAAACTCACATCAGATTTCTGACCTACAGAACTGTTAGATAATACATTGCTGTTCATTAAAGCTACTAACCTTGTAGTTGCTTGTTATGGCAACAGTAAAAACTAATACATTTACCCATGTTCCAAGAAAGGAAGAATGAAGATGAAACTTGAGGTACTTCCATCCAGAAAAAGATCTAGTGTGTGCTGAAGTTACAGTGCTTGTTGACAAGGAGATAAAAGGCCATCCATGAATTTCAGCACCCTGCTGTCACAGCAATCTACAGGTGCCTGTTCCCGGTGTAATGACCTAAAATACACTTCAAAACAATATACCTTTGTTTCATTCAGCCTCCAGTCTGCCTACTTGGCTGTCATTGGAGTGAGCTTTCCATAGAACAGATCTAATTGTGTTATTTCTCTTTAAAGCCCATTTTATGATTTTCCATTGTCTAGAGAAGAAAAAACCCACACATGTGGGCTGGCAGTCAAGGCCCTGCGACAACAGACTCTTCTGTAGCCTATGTCATACTTCTCTTTCTTGTGTACCTTGTGTTAGCCAAGGTAAGGTAATGACGTTCTGTGAGTCCAGCAATGTGCTTTGCACTTTTCTTCTTTGTACATTTCATTTCCTCTACCACCAGTGTCCTCCCAGATGTTCACACCTGCTGGCAGTCCCCTATGAATTCCCTGAGACTCAACTCAAACATTAAATTCCCTGGAAAATCAAAGAACATACCACATCAAATAAAATTGTTTGGTCTATCCTATATGCCACATTGTGACTAAAATTTTTTGTGATCTTAAATTTATTTCAATTTCATTGTGTTTCATTCTGTGAGTTTCTTGAAGGTAGCAAGTGGGTCTCAATAATATATTTGTGGGATTTTAGTAACTCACATAGCTTATACAGTAGATACTCATAAATATTAAAAGAACAAATGATAATGTTTCCTGACCTGGCCAATCTACCACAAGATTCCATTTTAAAGGGAGGTTTCTGATTCCCAGGCCACTATTTGGTTACATTCTGCCTCTAAAAGTTAAGTATTGTAAAAGAAATTTTCTTACATACCTAGGGAACATTTTCATTGTAAGTAAAATTTTGACGCTGACCAGTTTACTTTGATGCCATTTCCCTTTTTAACGCTTGGAATTTCATGGATTGTATTGTATCAAAATGAAAACATCAAAATAATCTGTGGTGTTCTTTTCATGGGTCTGTTTGCAAGAATTATTTTGTGTGATGTATTTGTTTTTATTTTTCACATATCAAGATGACTCTGAAATGTAATAGAATAGCATAGCAAGTATCAAATTCTTTGACTTTAAATACTGGAATTTTCTCTCAGTGCTTCTATTTTCTGCCTTTCTAGATTTGTTATTGATGTTAATTTCTCAGCGGTTTTACATAGGTCTGACCTTGCTGCACAAGTCTTTGCGAAAATGAGAATGTATATGGTAGAACTTGGAAACTGTGAAACAGTATTCAGATGGAATGAGTTATTTTCATAACTTTTATTATCACTTTACACTGTGACTGCAAAATGTTCACAATTTTCATGATGATGGAAGTAATTCCACTGGGAATATCTCTTTTTTACAACTGCTGTCAGAACTCAAAATCTTTAAATGGTTGGCATAATTTTTAGTGTGATCAGCAAAACACATCCTTCATGTTGCATAATAACTTATAAGTTCGGTTTACTACTTTTAAAAAGGAAAATTTTTATTAAGATGAATGAGTCGGCATTGTTAATATTTTACATAAGAATATGATCATTAACTTGAGAAAATAGTAGAAGGAAACCATTGATAAATCATTGAAACATAAATGTATTTAAAACAGATTGTATTTTTGAAATACTATGAAACTGTTGATAAATATCTGGAAACTGTACGTTGTAATTGTAGAAATATCTAGCTTGGATACCCACTATCTGGTTTGGGTAAAGATTTGAATTCTGTCACTTTTCATAGGTGATTCACCAGGAATATTTTGCTTCCTTTGTTTTAAGGATAGCTTTATTTTTTTAATTTTTTTAAATGTTTTTATTTATTTTTGAGACAGAGAGACAGAGCATGAGCAGGGGAGGGGCAGAGAGAGGCGAAGACACAGAATCTGAAGCAGGCTCCAGGATCTGGGCTGTCAGCACAGAGCCCAACGCAGGGCTCGAACTCACAGACTGTGAGATCGTGACCTGAGCCGAAGTCGGACACGTAACCAACTGAACCACCCAGGCTCCCCTTTAGGATAGCTTTAAAGTAATCTTCTGATTTAACTACTGATACTTTCATCAGAAAAGGAATATAAAAAACCTGACTTCTTTAAATGTACCAGAGGTATCTCCTATTGTGCATTATATGGCTTATTAGAGCTAGTCTCCAGTAAATTCATTTAGAATAAAATTAGTCTATAGAGCCTAATCATGTAGATCGTGCTAGAGACTTCCCTCACCAAATATTATACTTTACTAGAAGCCACAAAACCATTCTCATGTATGTCATGTCAGTGTCTCATCTCCTTACAAAATGCCAAATAAATTGACATATTCTTACTTCTTGTGTCTTTATGGATATTCCTCTACCAGATTTCTGCCATTACATCACACTTTACGTATTATATGCAACAAGTCTATCCTTTTTAAGTACATAAGTTTATAATGTATGATGACTTCTAATTCATTCCATGGACTTGGAGTTATCCTTGATTAGCATTTTAGTCATAATGAAACTACCAGTTGCCACTGCCCCTAGTTTTGGAGTATATTTCACTTTTAAAGCCTTCAACTCTCTCTGTCCTTTTTTAAAATTTTTTTTATTTATTTTGAGAGAGAGAGAGTGCATGCATGCATACCTGGATGTGTGCAAGCAGGGGAGGGGCAGAAGGAGAGGGAGAGAGAGAAGACTCCATACTCAGCTCTGAGCCTGATGCAGGGCGCGATCCCATGACCATGAAATCATAACAAACCAAAATCAAGAGTCAGGCACTTAACTGACTAAGCCACCCAGGTGTCCCGCCCTCTGTCCTCTTGCTTGAGTATCTTTTCTTGATTATACAATGTTCAAGATAAATTTATCTTAGCAGAATCTCTGTCCTATGATCCTTTAAACACTTTGCATGGATTCCCATGTTAACTTGATGGTATTACTATAGCTCTTAACGGTCTTTTTTAGATCTACTATATTTTTCTATGTGAATAATTGTTTCATTGAATAACTATCAGCAACAATTGTTTTATTCTTTCTTCACAGGTACTACAGTGCAACCATTCTGCAGATGTCTGGTGTTGAAGATGATAGACTTGCGATATGGCTGGCTTCAGTTACAGCCTTCACAAATTTCATTTTCACACTCGTGGGAGTCTGGCTTGTTGAGAAAGTGGGCCGCAGGAAGCTTACCTTTGGGAGCTTAGCAGGTAGGTGACTGGATGAAGAATTCAATTACAAACTTTTCTCTAATGATGGCAAGCTCACCTTCCAAAATACAATACCAATGCTACTTATGATCTTGTTCTCATAGCCAAATGATAGAGTTTTTTACACAAAAAGTTTTTTCTTTTAAAGAACTTAATGTTATGATATGTAACTAGAATGTGACTAGAAACTTGAATTGTAAGAACAATTTGAGTCTACAGGGGTAACATTCTGCTGCTGTTATTTTTGAGTTCTGCTCAAAGGTACAAAAGTGAAAAGAATAATTGTGCTTTTTTGTTCTTCTTTGAACAATTTGATATTCATAAACTCCCTTTTAAACATGTTTTATTTTTAAGTTTGGTATAATATGGAAGTAAATTTGGAGGTTTGTTTGTTTTTTTTTTTTTTTCAAGGCTCTTTCAGCAATATAGTGTTAAAACCATATAATTTCTTCACAAAGCAGGGGCAGACTTTTTGTGTTTGAATCAGGCTCAAATTCTAAGGTAAATTCTGGTTGGTTAAGTGTGTTTTCACAAAGCCTTTCTCATTTCAAGTATCTTTTGTCTTTGAATTCTGTACATTTCATTATTTATTTCTTTGTTAACACAAAGCCTGTTTCATTTGACAGGATGAGACCCATCTTTGCCAATGTCTTCTCTTGTTGCATCATATACTTTTCTTATTTTTTTCATACATACAGATTGCTAATTATCAATTATCTGTCCTCCAGTAACTCCTTTATAAGTTTATTAGAGTAAGAAAAGATTTTTTCATTAAAATGTGAAGTTTCCAGGCCAGCATGAGCTAACTTCTATTTTAACCAAATTATACCTTTAAACACTGATCTAATAGCACTGCTTCAGGCACTCATCCCAGATTTTAATGAGAAAATACATTCTGAGCTGCAACCTCAGCTATTAGGAACTTGTAGTCTCTGCCATCCCTGCCTCCAGAAGGAAGAGTGGAATGCTTCTACCCTCTGTTCTTGCCTAACCAGTGGGAGGACTTGAGTCTGTCATGTAAGTGGAACTGAGGGGAAGGTGAACAAAAGTGGTCTGGCTAAGAGGCAAAGGTAATCACAACAGCCCAGGGAAGCAGAAGGGCAAGTGAGGAAAGTTGAAGGACAAGGAGGCTAAAAACCATCCATTCATAAACTTGTCAAACACTTATGTGTTCATAAACACATAAACCAGAAGTGTTTAGTCTGGAAAAAAGACTAAAGGGAGACCTAAGAGATATCATATTCTTTTTTTGTTTGTTTACTTTTGAGAGAGAGAGAGGGACAGAGTGTGAGCAGGGGAGGGGCAGAGAGAGAGGGAGACACAGAATCTGAAGCAGGCTCCAGGCTCTGAGCTGTCAGCAACAGAGCTCAACACAGGGCTCGAACCCACGAACCATGCGATCGTGACTTCAGCCAAAGTTGGCCGCTCAACTGACTGAGCCACCCAGGTGCCCTGAGAGGAATCTTATTTTTGCAGATGATAGATGTTATAAGGGCATAATTTTTACTTGATATGAGAAAAATATTCTTAATAGAGCTTTCCAATAATGAATTTGGCTGCCTCATTAGGATGTTAAACTGTGAACAGAAGGATAGATGACCATCAGATAGTGATGTGCTAAAAATAAATTCCTACAGTTGATTAGAAATTGGGTTTGCTGACTTCTGAGGTTCAGATCAACCCTAAGAAGAGGTAAAAGCTACTTTAAACATTTTTAAATAGATACCTACCCTTCCTTTTCAGCAAGGCCTCCATTAACTGCTACTTCAAGAGGTCTATTTTTAAATAGAGTTTCTGATTAAATTTGGCTTTTGAGATCTGGGGAAAACTGGTTTTGAGATCAGGGAAAACATTTTTTCTGGTAGCCTTGGTCCCTTTATTTCTTGTATTTCAATGAGACATTTTCTCATCAATTGAGGTTTTTCAGGCTTTGTAGATCTAAAGCCATACTGCTTGGGTTGGAATTTTAGGACTTTGGGCAAGTTTCCATTTTCTCATAGGTAAAATGCAATTAATTATAGTCCCTACTTCATAGGGTTTTAATCAGAACTGAACACATTTATACACGTATGGCATTTGAAACTCTTCCTGACACAGTAAGGTGCCTAGCACATCTTAGCTATCACAGCATTATTATTGACAGAGTGATTCTTTGTTGTTTTAACCATAATGTGAAACCAATATGCATCATTGGAATCCAGGAGCTTTCCTGAAGCCTTCTAGCTGATGTCATGTTTCACCTCTCAGTGTAGGTACTCTGCTCCAAGGATTTCCAGAGCCCATCCCTGGCTATTAAGAGGAAGTAAAGACCATTAATTGGGGGGGGCAATACCAAGAGATTTCAAGTACTGGTTTTTATGAGCAACCCGTAGGCACTTTTCTTTTCTGCCTTGATTTCTTTTCAGCCAAAACGACCAACACCCCAGCTCTGCACATTACTAAAACCATGCTGATTGATCTGGCATGAAAGAGATATTACATCAAGTAAACACCTGATTTCCTTGTTATGTTGCCAATTAAAGTGATGATGTAGATATTACAGTGGATTAGGAGGTAAAAGGCCTAGTTTTTATTTTTTTTAAGTTTATTTATTTCAAGAGAGAGAGCAAAAGAGAGCAAGAAGATGCCAGCAAGAGAGGGGCCGAGAGAGAGAATCACAAGTAGCCTCCACTCTGTCAGCACAGAGCCCAAACAGGGCTCAAACTCATGCGCCATGAGATCATGACCTGAGCCAGAGTCAAGAGTAGGATGCTTACCCAATGATTGAGCCACCCAGGTGCCCCAGAAGGCCTAGTTTCTTGTCATAGGTCTCCCCTTTTACCTGTACATATACATGTAAATAGGACTGTTTCATGCAGTTCTGGTTTTTAACTGATTTAATAGGTCCCAGTAGAACCTAATGACAAATGGAAGTTTACACATTCAGAAGAAAACTTGCTGTTTCACAGCCTTGCTAGTGGATTAGTATTACTCCAGTGTGACCCTTCCAGTAGGTGCTCATTTCACTTCCTGATACCAATTGATTCTTATATACTTATTTCAGTGTTTTTGATATATACTTACACTTATAAGTTATATACTTATTTAAATGTTTTATTTTCATTTTTGTGTAGGTATAAATATTCTTATAGTGCTAACTATTAGAATACTGTTTTATTTAAAATTTTCTAAAATTAGCCTAGAATTTTTAAATCTTTGATTTGATTTTGTCCCGTCTTGCATTTTTATATGATCTATTTTTCTAAGTTTGCTTATTTTGAGAAAGAGAGAGCAGGGGAGAAGCAGAGAGAGACGGACAGAGAGAGAATCCCAAGCAGGCTTCACACTGTCAGCACAGAGCCCAAAGCCATTGAGATCATGACCTGAGCCAAAAGCAAGAGTCAGATGCTTAACTGACTGAGCTACCCAGGTACCCCTGATTTATTTTATCATATCGGGTTAAAAATAGTGGGAAAAGTTAAACCAAAATAATTTTTAAATAGGCACTCATTCATTAAAAATTACAACAAATAAACTATGCATATCTAGACCTGGACAAAAGAACTCTTTATACAAAGAAATATAAAATATAGAGTCCATGAGTAATTTTAAATGGAGGACATTTTATGGTATTCTTACCTTAGAGCTTGGTCAGAGAAGTAGTCTTTCTTGTAAATACTACAAATTTAAAGACAACCTCTTGATTCTTTTAATAAAAGGTCTGTATCTATGTAGCTTTACTGTAGTTAATCAGAAAACCAGAAACACTGTTATTTTTCCCCAAGGATCTTGCTAGTAGAATATTTCTGAAAACATCACTCAGAGGCTGTCTCCATCAAAATTACCAGAGGTACTTATTTTGAAATATGCATTCATGGACCTTATCCCAGACTTATTAAATTAGGATCTCTGAAGACGGGGTCTGGAGCATGTACTTTATTTTTTTTTAATATAATTTATTGTCAAATTGGCTTACATATAACACCCAGTGCTCATCCCAACAAGTGCCCTCCTCAATGCTTATCACCCATTTCCGCCTCTCCCTCACCCCCATCAACCCTCAGTTTGTTCTCTGTATTCAAGAGTCTATTATGGTTTGCCTCCCCTGGAGCATGTACTTTAAACAGGTTCCCCAGGGGCACCTGGGTGGCTCAGTTGCTTAAGCATCCAACTCTTGGCTTCGGCTCAGGTCATGATCTCATGTTTTGTGAGATCAAGGCCCATGTTAGTCTCTGTGCTGACAGCACTGAGCCTGCTTGTAATTCTCTCTCGTGCTCTTTTTCTCTGACCCTCCCCTGCTTGTAATCTCTCTTTCTCTCAAAATAAATAAATAAATTAAAACAAAACAAAACAAAAAAAACAGGTTCCCCAGGAGATACCTATGTACACAAAGTGTGCTTTATTAGAGTCATGGGAAGGGGAATAACTATTTTTCTAAGTATTTATTAATTATCCAGCCTTGCACCAGGTAGTTAATGTAACTTATAACATCTGATATTTTTGAGCATGTTATTTATCCAACACACTTCACTTTCTGTGAAGAACATCTTTATTAGGAAAATTATATCAGAATCGCAAAATTTTACAGTATACTTAGTTAAGAGAAACTCTTCTTTTAAAATATAAAGAATATGCCCAATGTTCACAGAACACTGGAGAATATCTAAGGCCTTCCTTAATTGGACTTAAATCTGGGTTGGAGTAATGATTCATCAGGCAATAACTATAATTTGAATACTGGCAAGTGGCTGATAAGATATCTGTAAGCTATTAAATGAAAGGAAATAGATAATTCAAGTAGTTTTAAGCCTTAAAGGTATATGAATGAATATATGACAGGAGTAGGTGATCTTTTTAAAATTTATTCCATAAATGAAGTCGTTTAAGATACCATTTCCTTCCCTTAAGGAGGCTATCATCTTGAAAGTTTATTTTACAAGTCATATATGTGATATATCACATATATGTATAAAATAATTTATGCCCAAACATATGTGATGCCAGTAACCTGGAGGTCTATTTAAAACTCAAATGTTTGATCCCCATTTTCTGAAGACTGATTCAGAGGTTTATGTACATCCCAAGCATTTGCTTCCGATAGGAAATCAGGACTGAGAAACACTGCTATATGTAATAAAGAATGGAAAGGTATAATATTGATTTTAAAAAATATTGTCATCCAAAATGCATTAAGATAAAATTAAATTTGCACTTAAGAAGGGTTAAACCTTCAGCTCTTTAGGAATTTTGTGTATCTAGAATGGTCCATTCACCATATTTTGCAGGTAAGTTGGACCTTTTCAGGCATAGATGCAAGAGATATGTTGTATATATTGCAGAACTCTTGACTCAAATATGTACCATATTAACCCTGTGACCTCAGAGATAGTCTGAAGATTTTGTTTTCTTCAAAAATACTCAATATTGCAAAAGTCGTGGCACTATGGTCCCTTCATTCAACCAATACTTGTAGGGATCTGCTGTGTGCTAGGCATTAGAGTTGGAATTCCGTGAGTCTGTGGTAGGTACACCATCTTAGAGTTTACATTTCATTTGTAAATTATTTGATTATTTGATAAACACGATGAAAGAAAAGTATCCTGTTTCCTTACAATGTTAAAGTATCGGGGCGCCTGGGTGGCGCAGTCGATTAAGCGTCCGACTTCAGCCAGGTCACGATCTTGCGGTCTGTGAGTTCAAGCCCCGCGTCAGGCTCTGGGCTGATGGCTCAGAGCCTGGAGCCTGTTTCCGATTCTGTGTCTCCCTCTCTCTCTGCCCCTCCCCCGTTCATGCTCTGTCTCTCTCTGTCCCAAAAATAAATAAACGTTGAAAAAAAAAAAATTTACAATGTTAAAGTATCAAAGTTTCCAGGTTGAAAAAAACACTTAAGGACCTAGGTTCTTTGATAGACAAATTTACAATAAAATTCATGGTTTGTCTTATTTGAAGAGAGAGGGATGATTTTCATAATAGACCCAGTATATCTCCTCTCTTTCCAAAAGACCTCTTTTCATTTTCCTAGTTCAGGGCTCTGATAGTCTTTTCAGAAAAGAAATTCCTGAAACTATTCCTAGTTCTGAGTTTAAGCCAACAAGGGGAAAACAAACTATGATTTTAGGTTCATGGCATTTTTTTGGCCCAATATGGCAAAATGGACTTCCTATCTCCCCTTCAGGCCTCCCCTTCCTTCAGCTTTTTTCTACAGTTTTGAGTGTGTGTTGCTGCTGCTTCTTAGGATGTAGTATTACCAAATACATGGTATAGCATTACCAAAATCTTTCAAGTTGAGTATGGTATTTAAAATTCACTGCAGTTCTGCAAGGTTAAGTATTTTCATTAAGCCCCATTTTATAGAAGACAAAATTGATCTTGGGCCTTGCCCAAGATCACAAGAGTCAAGAAATGGCAGAGTTGGAAATTAACCACAGATTTAATTTGACCCATCCCCTGTATCTTAAACACATACACCCCGGCCATTATATACTCCCATTGCATTCCAGAGTGCTCCCTAATGTTCTTCTTTTATCCATTCGTTTAATAGGATTTGGGGTCATATCTTAAATTATCTCCCAGTTTAATCAGTAAAAACTTTACTGCTATGTAAATCCCCTCCCTAAATTCCATATTTTAAACTCATTGCGCCACTCCAATTAATTGTCCAAATTACTGCAATCATATTTTCTTTCTTCTTCCTTTTTGTGACTCTTTTTTGTTTATCCTCACAGTGGCTAGAACAATAGTCAAATATGAAAACTTTGTTTTTTACTGTCAGGATGTCTCTAAGGGTCGCAAAAGTGAGCCTTTTAAGTGATGCACTTAATCACTCTTTCTACAACTTAAAATCAAAGATTCTACTTCCAGATACCAACAGGAAAGACAAATTAATGCATGTGATATATCATCTCTGGAACCTTAAAGTCATGAAAAAAGAAAGCTCCTCTTCTTGAAGAGAAATGTTCTTTCAGCTGCTTTTGAATTGTTCAGCATGTTTTTAGTTTACTGAGCTGGGGTCTTACATGAGAGAATGCCATTAGAACAATTTTCTTGGCAATGAAAGCAACATGTGGTGCGAATCTATTGCCTTTCATTTTTCTGACATCTTGGGCACGTAGTAATGCTGGTCGTGTTAATTGATTTTGAGACTGTCAGAAATCCAATGTTTTCTGGTTTTTTGTTATTTAAGAAAATTATCACCAGTCTACTGCTTGGCTAGCAAATATATTTGCTTTGAATTTCACTGTTTTCTTGTTTCACAGTGAATGTGCTAGTGAGTTTTTCTGATAATCTGTGTATTTACTAGGAACATTTTTTAAAATACTCCAATGAAGATAAAGGTGTTTTTTCAGAGATATGTCTTGGAAAACCCAGTCTGGTGTGAAATAATGTTGCCAACTATTCTCTGATGTAAAACTTGTTTGTTTGTTTTTTTAAAGGTACCACTGTGGCACTCATTATTCTTGCCTTGGGATTTCTGCTATCAGCACAGGTTTCCCCACGCATCACGTTTAAACCAGTAGCTCCATCAGGACAGAACACTACTTGCACAAGATACAGGTGAGTTTTCAGAATGGTCCCTTAACCTAACTCTAGTACCTTCTACTAGTACCTTTTTGTTTACTTTTAACTTTTCTACAATTTGAGAGATAAGTAGAAGCTTGCATACAGAGGAAGGTAAGGGTGGGAAAGGTGACGGGGAGGGACCACCAGAAGGAGGAATAGCATTTGCAAAGACACGAGGGTAAAAGTGGTTAAGGAAAAAGGGAGTTTGACACAATGTTGATGATGTTTTTCTGGAAATTAAAAGTTGGGATTGTTAGGCAATCTAAGCAGAAATACTGTGAAACCATTTTAGATTATATACGACTCAGTGGCATCTATATTCCAGGTAAAATAAATAACTTTAGTGAGCAATTAAACTCTTCTATGATATACATGTCTGATATAGTAGATTATAATCTGCATATTCTAACAGTCTTCACAGAGTTCCACAGGTATCCCCTCATTCATGTAAGCAGAAAAGGAAGTTTTCTTTCACTGCTGGGGTTCTTCTAGAGCATTAGAAAGTAGAAAGAGATGGTGGAAGAAAGTGAAATATATTCTGATGGCCAACTGCAGGTGTAGGGGCTCCAATGTTAAGTCTAATGATAGACACACTGTGTGATTAGAAGTTGGAGAGATGGATGGATAGACAAGTGGACTGAAGAATGAACAAATGAATTAATTAGAGATTGAGCAGAACAATTATCTAGCAGCAGAGTTTCAAAGTTTATAACTTCATTTTAGTGGTTGAAAAGGCTAGCAGCCCCTTTAAAATATATGGCTAGAACAAGACCTAGCTTTAAAAACAAAATATGATATTCCATCAGCCTCAATTAGATGGACACAGTCAATAGGTGAATGATTTGTTAATTTATTAACTTTTAGTCAGATACTCCTGTATGAAATTAAAACATTACATGGATATACTGAAATCCGCTTGGGATCCACTTGCAAGTTCTTATTGAGCAGGTATTATATTTATGGTGGAATTCTCATTACAATAATGAGGAAGCTATATATTGCTATGCCTTCCTCGTCCAAAATTCTGATACTCACTTTCCTTTAGAGATAAATGGTTATACTCCTTCTTTCTCTTACTAATAAGGTTACTTATTCATTGGCTTACTGATTTTTTTAGTAGTCTTTATCTTGTTCTAAAGAAGACTTAAAGATAAAAGAAGTTAACTTTAGATAGACCATTCCTAGATGTAGTGATGTTTACTTTCTTTGGACATCCCACATCAACTGCTAGATGATAGAGCCATTACCAGAATTCTGCGTGCTCTACTTTTTTTCTTTTTTCTTTTTTTTTTTAATGTTTATTTTATTTTTGAGAGAGAGGGCAAGTGAGCGGGGGAGGGGCAGAGAGGGAGACACAGAATCCAAAGCAGGCTCCAGGCTCTCAGCTGGCACAGAGCCCAATGTGGGGCTCAAACTCAGGAACCAGGAGATCATGACCTGAGCCAAAGTTGGCAACTGACTGATCCACCCAGGTGCCCCTTCTTTTGTTTTTCTTGATGGATATTTTAAGTAAAATGTTTTCAGCAGTTACTTCTGACAAATTGTTTAAAAAATCACTGTTGTTTGAGCAACAACTCTAGTATGATATCTGATTTAGATGGAGTAGTTTAGATTCAGAGTAAGACTGATAACATGCATGGTCAAATCATCTAAAGATAGAAAGTCAGCTGGAGTATGAGAAAAGTTTTATGAGCTTCTGATACACAAAAAGAATAAATAACTTTTGAATGATTTTCATAATAAATTAGTTTTCTTGACATCAACTTTTAAAGTTTAAATAAAAATACTTATTACCCTAATATAGTATGCATAGAAGTTTATGATTATCAACCTATTAATCCTTCTGTTCCTTCTAAGTTGTCATCTACCTAATATCTCAACACCAAGGTATAATGGAGTAGGAGAAGTGATTCAGCCTACTTTTATTCTCATCACAAAAATGGGCAGCAGTTTTTAAAGCGGAACCAAATTTTTGGTGTCCTTTGGGAGTTGGTAAATGTGAAAAACGGTTATATATTTTGTGCCTTCTTTCAGGGTAACATATTAGCCTTTGTGGTTATTTGACAGTGTGTATATATAGTCTGAGTGATTTTATAAAATAGGCCTGCATTCCCTTTTACTTATTTTATTCTGTTATCCTTACTGATTTTGTTCTTGTTTTTGTTAAGACTATGTATACATTTTCCCCTTTAAGATAAACATGAAAGTCATGTTTGTAATACAGTACCATAGGATGAGTAATGTTTAGGCTGTAAATGTAGGTGCTGTGCTTTTCCCATGGAATTGAGCAAATAAGACAGATTTAAAAGGGAAATTGATTTAATATCTATATTAAAAATATTGTATACTATTGATGGAAGTGTAAATATTTATTCTTCATTTCAGAAAGAATACAGTTCTGCCTAATAAAAATTAAATGCCTATGCCCACTGACTTAATACTTCTATTTGTAGAGATCTGTAGACTGTAGTGATGCGTATGTAATCCATTCCAATTAGAGTCCAGTAGATGATTTACAAAAATGAATGGTTCAAGAATGGTGGTTCTTTTTTAGTTTTATAGATATTCATTATGTGGCAGGCGTTAATGTAGGTTTGGGCCCATAATATTGTAGGTTGAGGGTCACTAAGTATTTGAACCCAAGAGATTGACGATTCTAAATATTTTCCAGTGTGAACTTCCCATTTTTGGATTGTTTTGATTTTTTTTGTTGAAGTATAATTAACATGCAGTGCTATATTAGTTTCAGGTATACCTTTCACATTGGTGACTTATAACTGTGAGTCTGTTCTTCTTCATTCCCTTCACCTATTTCTCCTATTCCTCCATCCACCTCCAATCTGGTAACCACCTTTTGCTATCTATATTTAAGAGTCTGTTTGGGCTTTTTATTGTTGTTTCTTCGTTTTGTTTTTTAGATTCTACACATAAGTGGAATCATATAATATTTGTCTTTCTCTGTCTGACTTAATTTCATTTGGCATAATGCCCTCTAGGTCCATCCATGTTGTTGCAAATGTTAAGATACCATTCTTTTTTATGGCTGCATAATATATAAATACTGTATATTCTTTGTCCATTCATTTACTGGTGGACACTTGGGTTGTTTCATACCTTGACCATATGTATAATAAACATAGGGGTGCATATATCTTTTTAAATTAGTGTTTTTGTTTTCTTTGGGTGAATAACCAATAGTAGAATTATTGGATCACCTGATATTTCTATTTTTAATTTTTTGAGGAGCCTCCTTCCTGTTTCCTGCAGTTGTTGCACCAATTTACTTCCTGCCAACAGTGCAGGAGGATTCCCTTTTCTCCATATCCTTGCCAACACTTGTTATTTCTTGTCTTTTTATTTCTAGCCATTCTAACAGGTATTAAGGTGATTCCTAGCTGTGGTTTTGGTATGCATTTTCCTGATGATTAGTGATGTTGAGCATCTTTTCATGTGTCTTTTGGCCATCTGTATACCTTTTCTAAATTTTTTTTTTCAACATTTATTTATTTGTGGGACAGAGAGAGACAGAGCATGAACAGGGGAGGGGCAGAGAGAGAGGGAGACACAGAATCGGAAACAGGCTCCAGGCTCTGAGCCATCAGCCCAGAGCCTGACGCGGGGCTCGAACCCACGGACCGCGAGATCGTGACCTGGCTGAAGTCGGGCGCTTAACCGACTGCGCCACCCAGGCAGGCGCCCCATTGTATACCTTTTCTAAAAAAAATGTATATTCCGGTTTTCTGTGCATTTTTTGATCAGATTGTTTTTCTTTAGTGTTGACTTGTATAATAAGTTCTTTATATATTTTGAATATGAATACCTTCTGGGATATGTCATTTGCAAATATCTTCTCCATTCACTGGGTCACCCTTTTGTTTTGTGGATGGTTTCCTTTGCTGTGTAAAGGCTTTTTATTTTGATGTAACCCCAATAGTTTATTTTTGCTTTTGTTTTTCTTGACTGAAGAGACATTCATAAATATGCTGCTAAGGGTGGTGTCCAAGAGATTACTACCTATGTTTTCTTCTAGGGGTGTTTGGGTTCCAAGTCTTACATTTAGGTCTTTAATCCATCTACAGTTTATTTTTGTGTATGGTGTAAGAAAGTGGTCCAGTTTCATTTTTTTTTAATGTAGCTGTACAGTTTTCCGAACACTATTTATGGAAAAGACAGTCTTATCCCTTATTGTGCATTCTTCCCTCCATTGTCATTAGATGATTGACCATATAAGTGAAGATTTCTTTCTGGATTCTTTTTTTTTTTTAAGCTATTTATTTGAGAGAGAGAGAGAGAGAGAGAGAGAGAGAGAGAGAGAGAGCGAGAGTGTGCACACACTGCAGAGGAAGAACAGAAAGAGAGGGAGACACAAAATCTGAAGCAGGCTCCAGCACAGAGCCCAGCATGGGGCTTGAACCCACGAATCGTGAGATAGTGACCTGAGCCAAAATCAGATGCTCAATCTGCTGAGCCACCCAGGTGCCCCAAGGACTCTCTATTTTGTTCCATTGATATATGTGTCTGTTTTTGTGCTAGGACCACACTGTTTTAATTACAATAGCTTTGTAGTATATCTTGAAATCTAGGATTGTGATACGTCTAGCTTTGCTCTTCTTTCTCAGGAAAGCTTTGACTAGGTCTTTTGTGGTTCTAATACAAATTTAGAATTATTTGTTCAATTTATGTGAAAAATGCTGTTGGTATTTTGATAGCATTGCATCAGATCTGTAGATTGCTTGGGGTAGTATGAACATTTTAATGATATTAATTCTTCCAGCGTATGAACATGGTGTAACTTTCCATTTGTGTTGTCTTTAATTTCTTTCATCAGTGTCTTATCACCTTCAGTATAGGCCTTCAACCTCCTTTGTTAAATTCATCCCTAGGTATTTTATTCTTTTGGTACAATTGTAAATAGAACTGTTTTTTTTTAATTCTCCTTTTGCTACTTCATTATTAGTATACAGAAAATGCAAGAGATTTCAATATATTACTTTTGCATCCTGCAACTTTTCTGAATTCATTCAGTTGTAATGGTTTTTGGTGGAGTCTTTAAAGTTTTCTATATGTAGTACCATGTCATCTGCAAGTAGTGGTGGTTTTATTTCTTCCTTACCAATTTGGATACCCTTTATTTCTTTTTCTTGTCTGATCACTGCCATAGGATTTCCAGTACTATGTTGAGTAAAAGTGGTAAGAGTGGACATCTCTGTCTTATTACTGAACTCACTGGAAAATCTTTCAGTTTTTTACCATTCTTAACCATTTTTTTTACCATTAATATGATGTTAGCTGTGGGTTTTTCATATATATGGCTTTTATTATGTTGACATATGTTCCCTCTAAATCCACTTTATTGAAAGTTTTTACCGTTAATGGATGTTACATTTTGTCAGATGTTTTTTCTGCATCTGTTGAGATGATCATTTGGTTCTTATCCTTCCTCTTGTTAATGTGACATATCACACTGATTGATTTGTGAATATTGAACCACCCTTGGATCCCTGGAATAAATCCCACTTGATTATGGTGAATGATTTTTTAAAATGTATTGTCGAATTCAGTTTGCTAATATCTTTTTTTTAGGATTTTTGCATTTGTGTTCATCAAAAATACTGGCCTGTAGTTTTCATTTTTTGTAGTGTCCTTGGTTTTGGTATCAGTGTAGTACTGGCCCAAGTTTTCCTTCCTCTTCTATTTTTTTGGAATAGTTTGAGAAGAATAAATATGAACTATTCTTTAAGTGTTTGGTAGAATTCACCTGTGAAGCCATCTTGTCCTGAACTTTTGTTTGTTGGGAGTTTTTTGATTACTGATTCAACTTCATTACTAATAATTGTTCAGTTCATATTTTCTGTTTCTTCCTGATTCAGTTTTGGAAGATTGTATGTTTCTAGGAATTTATCCATTTTTTTCTAGGTTGTCCAATTTTTTGGCATATAATTCTTCATAATATTCTCTTATAATCCCTCTGTATTTCCTTGGTATCAGTTGTTATTTCTTATCCTTCATTTCTGATTGTATGTATTCATGTCCTCTCCCTTTTTTTGTTGATGAGTCTGACTAAAGGTTTATTATTTTTATCTTTTGAAAGAACTGGGTCTTGGTTTCATTCCTCTTTTCTATTTTTTTTTTTTAGTCTTTATTTCATTTATTTCCACTTGAATCTCTATTATTTCCTTCCTTCCACTTGCTATGGGATTTAATCATCTTTTCCTAGCTCTTGTAGGTGTAGAACCAGGTTTTTGAAATTTTTTTTGTTTCTTGAAGCTGGCTTGTATCACTGTAAACTTATCTTTTGTAACTGCTTTTGCTGTGTCCCAAAGATTTTGGACAGTGTATTTTCATTTTCATTTTTCTCTGTATTTTTTGATTTCCACTTCTATTCTTACTTGACCCATTTATTGTTTAGTCTCCATGTGTTTGTGTGTGTTCCAGAATTTTTTCTTGTAATTTATTTCTAGTTTCATACCATTATGTTTTTCATACCTACCATTATGGTAGGAAAAGATGCTTGATAAGATTTCAGCCTTCTTAAATTTATTGAGAATTATTGTGTGACCCAACATATGATCTGTGCAGTTGAAAAGAATGTGTATTCTGTTGTTTTTGGATGGAATGTTCTGTATCTATCTGTTAGGTTCACCTGGTCTAATGTGTCTTCAAAGCCACACTTTTCTTATTGATTTTTCTGTCTGGATAATCTATTTATTGATGTAAATGGGGTGTTAAAGTTCCCTACTCTGATTGTATTACTCTCAATTTCTCCCTTTATGTCTGTTAATATTCATTTTATTTTGGTGCTCCAATCTTGGGTACATAGATATTTACAATTGTTATATCCACTTGTTAGGTCAATCCCTTTATGTCTCTTGCTAGCTACAGTGTTTTTAAGTCAGTTTTGTCTGTTGTAAGTATTGGTACCTTGGCTTCTTTTTGCACCTCCATTTTCATGAGATGTTTTCTGTCTCTTCGTTTTCGTTCTGTGTCTTTAGGTCTGAAGTGAATCTTATGTAGGCAGCATATAGATGGGTCTGATTTTTCATTTATTCTGTCACCATATGTTTTTTGATTAGATCATTAAGCTCATTACACTTAAAGTTATATTTGATAGGTGTTTCCTGATTGCCATTTTGTTCATTGTTTTCTGGTTATTTGTACTTATCTGTTCCTTCCTTTTTACTCTATCCCCCTTATAGTTTGATGGTTTTCTTTAGAGTTATGCTTGGGTGCCTTTCTCTTTCAATTTTCTGTATCTCTTGTAGGTTTTTGATTTGTGGTTACCTTTGGTCTCATATATATCTGGTGTGTATAGCAGTCTGTATTAAGTTGATTGTCACTTAAGTTCAAACACATTCTAAAAGTATTAATTCTTTACTCCCCCGCAGTGTCTTATGTATATGAAGTCATATTCTGCATCTTTTTATTTTGTGTATCCTTTGACTAATTTTTGTAGGTATAATTGATTTTACTTCTTTTGTGTTTTCATTTCCATACTGGCTTTATAACTGATTAATCTACTTCCTACCTTTACGATATGTTTGCTTTTTTTTTCTTTCAGAATTTTCTTATTTCTCATTATTTCCACTTAAAGAATTCCCTTTAAGGTTTCTTGTAAGGTTGGTTTAGTGGTGATGAACTCCCTTAACTTTTGTCCGGGAAACTCTCTATCTCTCCTTCTATTCTGAATGATAACATTGCTGGGTATTCTTGTTTATAGGCTCTTTCCTTTCAGCACTTTCAATATATCATGCCACTCCCTTCTTGCCTGCAAAATTTCTGCTAAAAAATGTTGTTAGTTGCATGGTGTTTCCCTTGTATGTAATGGTGTTCTTTTCTCTCATTTTTTTCTTTGCATGCATAATTTATATTTATTGATTTCCTGGCTTTCATTAGCCTATGGATAACAGCAAAAATGCATTACAGAAGAAAATGAATAGTGTGAGAGCGAACCTTGGCATAATGGATAGATCAACACATGCTTGGGGTAAATATAAAGCTTTGTTAATTATCATAAGCAGTTACAATTGATGAGTGATATTTCACTACGTATCTTTCAGCTGATTAATGGCATTTTTAGAGTAATTTTAATGGGAAGCTGATAAGTTGGCTACATTTACATTTTAATCAGAGTATTTATGATAGAGGCAGCCCCAGAAACTCATTGGCAGATGATCAGGCAACATTCCCTGAGGGATTGGGGCAGGGAGTCAGCTTTGGAATATGGCCACTCACCTATTACTTCTGTTATTTATCCAAAAGTGTCTGTATGAGGATGGGGATGAGAACTCTAATGGCCTCCTCACCACTGGCCACACTCCTACACTCCAGTTAATCTCCAGGAGAAAGGGCCAGATGCTTGTAATGCCCAGAGAATGGAACCCCAGTCACACTTGCATGTCCTCTGTCACTGGGTGTCACATGTCAGTGCCATGGGCAGTAGCAGCAGCTCCTAAGCTTCCTCACCAAGGATTCCACATGTGAGGGAGAGATCTTGGCCTGAGGAAAGACAATACTCTTGGGGCCTGCTTCCCCTATTTCCTAACTGGGTTGACAGCCAACTCAACAAGCTCCCAGGAGAGCACAGAAGAGACCACAGCTCAGATCCAGAGGAGCATCTACTCACATGTATTACTCAACAGCTCCCATTTTAAACCTAGAAGCAGGGCCTGCACCTGAGTTGTAAGCCATTAAACTCTGGTTCTATTAAACAAGAACAGGAGTTAGGATGTGGAACAGAGAAAAGTTCTTGAAAGGAAGTAAAGAAGTAAATCCTCATGTAGCCATACCTTTCTGCTCCTTTTGGAGGAGAGGGGAGGATCCCTCCTCTGGAATTTCCATTAGAAGAAGAATAATATGGAAGCTTCCATTATCCTCCTGAGCAATTACATGTTCAGAAGTCAGGAAGAGGCAAAAGCTTTCTCCTAAGCTAATAACTTTGTTTCCTTTTTTTATTTTTCATTACTTAAAACTTCTCCCTTTATCATTACTTTTTGTCATTTTAATGGCTATGTCCTTTGGTGTGGACCTCCTTGGGTTCAACTTGTTAGGGACTCTCTTTGCTTCCTATACCTTGATGTCTGTTTCCTTGCCCAGATTAGGGAAGCTTTCAGCTATTATTTCTGCAAATAAGTTTTCTGTCCTCTTCTCTCTCTTCTTCTTCTGGGATCCCTGTGATATGAATGTGTTACTGATTATTTTTTATATTTTTATCTCTTTGTTGAAGTTCTCACTGAGCTAATTCACTCTTAAGTCTAGTGAGTATCTTTGTGGTCATTACCTTGAATTCTTTATCAGGCATACTGCTTATCTCTGCTTCATTTAACTTTTTTGCTGTGATTTTGTTTTATTTTTTCATTTGGAACATATTCATCTGTCTCCTCGTTTTGTCTAACTCTTTATGTTTGTTTCTGTGTATTAGAAAAGTCAGCCACATCTGATCTTGAAAGTAGTGACCTTGTATAGAAGAGGTCCTGTGGTGCCCTGTAGTGCAGTCCTTTATGGTCACCATAACCAGGTCTCAAGAGGTGTCCCTTGTGTGGGCTGCATATTCCTTCATATTATGACTAAGCCTTGATTGATTTCAGCCTGGCCAGTTGTAATGACCCACTTTGCCTGGTGTGGGCACACTGGGCCAGTAATGATTCCTAGGCTGTTAAGAGGCCAGTCTGTGGCAGCTATGGGCTTTTTGGTGGGTAGGGCCAGCAGCCAGATGAGCTGTCTGCAGTTAGCCCTCACTGAAAGGCAGTGCTTGCTCCCTTGCGCCTTGCTCCCAGGCTCTTACTGGTGGTCGGAGCCAGCAGTTAGCCTGGTTCTTGGCAGTTAACAAGCTCTGCCATAGCTGCAGGTGCACCAAAGGGCAGCAGCTAAGAAGCTCAGCTGCTGGAACTGCAGATACTCTTGTGTGTGGGGTTATATCTCCTGATTCCTCATGGTGGGAGTAACTTGGATGTAGCACCAGTCTTTGCCCAGGTTGCTTGCAGGGTCTGGTGGAGCAGGAGACAGTTTGGAGAGAAGCCTGCCTTTGCCAAGGTGGGCAGGTTGTATGGGGTCCACAGAAAAGTGCTGGGATGGGGCACACGGTGCTAGCAGAGTAGATGGAGAGTATTAGAATTGGGTCCTCATGCATCCAGCTATCTAGGCTGGGGGATGGGGAAGAGAAATGGTACCTGCAAGCACTTTTGTTCTCGAGAAATTTCCTGAAGGCCCCCGAAATTTCCTGAAATTACCTCTTCAGCACATGTTCTAAGATAAGCCAGTAAATCTTCACATACACCTCTAGGTGCTTTTCAAACTGCTTCTTTGGTTGTGTGTCTCAGATAGAATTATTTTGCTGACTCTTTCAGCGAAGGGACTCAGTTTCCTACCACCTTCTGCTCTCCTGGAGGTAAGCCTGTTGATTGTTAAAGTTCCCAGAATCAAACCCTGCTTATTTTTTTTAATGTTTATTTATTTTGCAGGAGAGAGAGTGAGAGAGAGCACAAGAGCATGCAAGCGTGTTGGGGAGGGGTAGAGAGAGGGAGAAATAGGATCCCAGGCAGGCTGTGCGCTCATGAACCATGAGATCATGACCTGATCCAAAATCAAGAGTCTGACGCTCAGCCAGCTGAGCCACCCAGGTGCACCAAGCCTTGCTTATTTTTAAAGCTCCCCAAGTTAAGACCACAGCTGGGTGTAATGGGGACTCATATTCACAGTGAGGGTCCCAGGGACAGGTGTGGCTAGTGTGGTGGTATTCCTTCCATTTTTTTTTTAACGCTTACTCATTTTTGACAGACAGCGAGTGATCAGGGGAGGGGCAGAAAGAGAGGGGGAGACACGAAATCTGAAGCAGGCTCCAGGCTCTGAGCTGTGAGCACAGAGCCCGTTGTGGGGCTCAAACCCACGAACCATGAGATCAGGACCTGAGCCAAAGTCAGATGCTTAACCAACTGAGCCACTTAGGCACCCCTCCTTCCATTTGTGATTAGTCTCACTAGTAGGCTTGATTTCCAACATTCATCCCTCTTATGCTTTTTGATGTGGCCTTCTCTATGAGTAGCTGGACAGTCCCTTCTGCCAGTCCTCGGGTTGTCTTTAGTTAGTTGCAAAGATGTTGCTGTTATCTCAGTGTGTCCATAGGGCAAGGTGAGTGCAAGATTCTCCTACTCTAACATCTTTCTCCAAACTCCAGAATATTTCAATTTTTTAAATTATTGATATTTTATTCCAAGACCTGGTTCTATTTGTGTGAAGTGAATTTAAAAGACATCTTTCAGATCTTCTTTTTACTGTACAGAGATGGAGATAGAAGCAAGTTGCTGTAGTCAGATATTCAGCCAACTGAATAAAAGCTCTCACAGGGTACTAACCATGACTGGGAGAAGTAACTCCTTTGTGGGTATCATCCAAATCCTATATCTGTATAAGAATATATATACATATACTGCCAATACAGCCTTTGGCTTCATACTCTCATATTACTAATGTACTATTTCTTCTGTATCCAATTAAACATATTTTCTTATGAGAGCTATCGAAGCTTTGAAGATTCATACTTTTGCTAAGTAACACTTTCGCTGAATCTTTGACAGTTTATTATTTTCAAGTGTGGTTTCAGTATATGTAAATCACTATCATAAAATCCTTCAAAGTAGACAGATATTTCCTAAACTGCATTTTGTAGAATTTCAAGGTACCCTTGCCCTAGGACTTTCATCTCATTCATTCATTCATGTATTCATGCATTTACTTAAAAATATTTATGGAACACCTCCTTATAAGGTTATAGTAAGGGTGAATTAATATAAGAAAATGGTGTCTGGGACATAATAAGCATTCAGTAAATGTTATAGAATTGATACAATGAGTAAAACTTATAATTGGAGATGACTTTGGGATAATGGGTCGTCTTTCAGAAAAGATTACCCTGTGGATAGGATGTTTGAACTGAGCTCTGAAAGGGGGAGAGGAGCATGCCTAGCAGAAGAAACAGCAGATGCAAAGGTCATGCAAGGCACAGGGAACTTGGCAAGTGCAAGGAACTGAAAGAATGCTAATGCAGTCAGAGAAGCATAAGAAAACACTGGTAAAGTAGGTGGAGCCAGATAGTGCAGGACCTCAGAAGTCATGTGAGCTACTCTGATCTTCAGTCTAGGAACATGAACCCATTGAGAAGTTTCAAGCAGGGTAGTGGCTTGGCCAGATTTTCAATTCTAAGCTTTCTCTCTGGGGGTGGGGTGCACAGAGGGCAGGCATAGGGAGATTGGTTATTAGGGTTGTCTATGAGAGAGATAATGGTTGCCTGGACTATAGTGGCAATACTGAAGATAAACAGTAATTCTAGATAGACTTAGGAGAGAAAAATCAAGAGGAATTAAATAGTAATTGATTAACTATGAGCAACTAGGTAGAAGAGATCATGGAAATAAAGTGGGGTTATTGGGTGAGACAATCACTATATTTTAGTAGGAATTTACAAAAGAGAATGGGCCTCTGATTCATTTTTATTTTCTCTTTTAAAATTTCCTATTTGAGAGCCTTACTTAGAATCATCTAAGGAAGTGTTTAAGCTACCCATCCCTCATTCCCATGGATCTGCCTCACCAGAATAGTGGAGGATAGGTTAGAAATTCTCCCTCAGGTGATTCGAGTACATCTTCCATTAAAAACCACAGACCATAATGCTTCAATTTTTTTAAATGCCAGCTTCTTTTCTTTTTTTACTCCCTTGAACATTGTTAAAGCAATAGTACAAAAATAATCAATGTGGTCCTTTTTCTGTGACATACTATTTTCATGTTTTCCTGTCCAGATGAAGTTTACAAGCATTGAAATTGACAAACTGTTGCTTCATTATAGGCCTCCCTACAGTGATGACGCTAGTTTTGAGAAACTGTATACGCCTAACTAATTAGCTCCTCAAGGTTTATTCACAGTAAAAACATTTTTGCATTCCCTACCCTTTTCCTTCTCCTTTCACCAACCTTGTGTGATTTAGCATACATTGTTGGCATGACACTACAAAACTATTAGATTCAATCATAAAATTTAGAAATGTGCAGAAACCCCAGTAGCCCCTAATTTTTTTCTCAGCATTTAGCATCCTGGTGAAGATGTGTTCGTATCCAGTAATTTTTAGCAACTTGACAATGAATGTAGTATTACACTATAAATTGAAACATTCCATTTTGGTCAAATTTTGTTTCTCGCCTAGTGATTTCCTTTAAAATTAATCTACTTTAATTTTTTTTGGCCTTGTTATACAGGCTAATATGCTTTGAAGTTACAGAAGAAAATATGTCTGTTGAATAATATCCATAGACCTACTTCAGATGAAGATAAATGTACATAAAGGGAAAATAAGCATTGAAATAGAAAGCCCATCATATACCCTTGTCTCCAAATAGTTATACATGTCTTTTGGTAACATTTAAATACCCAGGCATGAATTTGACACCTGGATGAGAATTGTGCAAGAGATTCTTGGAAGTAGTTGTCCACTTATGGGACATTTTCATTTTCTTCATGACCTTTTTATCTTCATGCCTTGGCACTTGGCCAAGGACCTACAAAGCCCCCACAATAGCAGGATCCTGTGTTCAAACTTGTGTTTTCCACAGTCAAGCAGTGTTTCTTGGGAAACCAGAAAGACAAAAAGGAGGACTCTAGCTGTGCAGAGCAGGGAAACAATATCGCAGGAAGAAGGAGCATCGTGTGGACAGGCCCTCCCTAGGGAGGGCTTCTTCAAGGAGTGTACCAGGGAGGTGAGGCATAGCAGGTCAGCAGTAGAATGGCCCAGAGATAGACTGGATGGCAGGCCAGTGACAGACTGTTCTGGGGCCTCATAAACCATGAGAATTCAGAACATTGTGTTAGATTACTGAGATGTCTTTGAAGGGTGTTGAGGTGAAATAATCTGATTTGTGTTTTTAAAAGCTCGCTCTGGCTGCAGAGTAGATAACTGATAGAGAAGGACCAAGGGGGCTAGAGGGAGATGAAGTAAAAGAGCTCAGTAGCCTAGGCAGGAAGTAATGCAGGGTTGACACTGACTATGAAGACATAGAGACTTAGTAGGTTGGAGGGGAGTGACAGGGCTGGGTGCTCAGGTAGATGACATGCAAGGACAAAAGCTTTACACACAGTTAGAATCATACTCAGGTGAGAGGAGCCCAGGGATCTGAAACTTGACTCTCGTCCACCTCTCGGAAACAATGTTCCAGGGGTGTAGGTCTGCAGACTTCCTCGTACTTGCCTGTTAAATATAGCAATAACGTAGTAAGAACAGTACTTAGTGTTTGCTGTCACTTCTAGTCTTCTATTTTCATTCCTTCTGGAATTCAGAAGACTCTTTGAGAAAAGCTGTTCTGAACTTGTCCATTTAGGTTTGAAGTAACAGAAAAAGGTAAAGGGAAAAACATGTATCTCTGATAACCCATAAGGACCCTTTGTCTCATTCAAGAGCTCTGGTCATTGTAATGAATAAATAAAATCAACCTGGAAGAGTTCTGTTCACATTTCAAGCCAACCTACCTTAGATTATCATCCCTACTTTGTTCTGTGTAAACAAAAGGAATGCACCATCCAGTACTGTGACAGCAATAGACTACAGCCATAACCACTGGGGTATTTCCCTATAATAAAGGCCAAGGGCACTGCAAATAAAATGAGTACTAAATGGAGTTTCCAAAAAACTTAACTATTCTCCAATTAAGTTTAAATAAAATAAGATCACCTTCTTATAGATTATGATATTGAACGAGTGATGAAAACAGTTCAGGGATTAACATTTAAATATTCTGGTTTGTTGGATTGCAGCAGCATTTCCATCACAATGTAAAAGCATGTTACATACACCCTACTATCTATGTTTTCCCTTTATGTGAGGTAGGGAAATACCTTTTGCAGTGGGCCATTCTTTTATTTTGTTTTTTAAGCTTATTTGAGAGATAGCATGTACACAAGCAGGGAAGAGGCAGAGAGAGAAAGGGAGAGAGAGAATCTCAAGCAGGCTCTGTACTGTCAGTGCAGAGCCTGACATGGGGCTTGAACTCATGAACTGTGAGACCATGACCTGAGCCAAAGCCAAGAGCTGGCCACTTAACTGGCTCAGCCACCCAGGCGCCCCTGTTTTATTTTTTAATACAAAGCATAACAATCTGGTTAAAAGATTCTTTTTAGTGAATGTAACTTCAGAAACTATTTTGGTTAACCAGGTGGTTGGTTGGTTGGTTGGCTGGCTGGCTGGCTGGGCAAGAGAGGGGTTCGCTGGCTGGCTGGAGTTGGAAGAAGGTAGGTGACACTGACTAAAGGAAGTTTCATGTATAGTTTCATAATCCTGGAATTTAGGTATATTTGGTAGAAAATTTGGTAACACTTTGTTGCTAAAAAATAGTTGTTAATGTAGGAAGCTTCCAAGCCTTTGTCTCTTCCAATCCTGTCTACAGCATATTTAGTGATTCATTTGTAAGCATGCCAACAGACACAACAGTTGAGATGGGATGATCTCTGGGCACACAACAAGTCACGCACTTGGTCAGGCAATGCTTCAATGAGTTTTTGACACTGTTTCTTGGTAATAACAAGAGAATGTTATCCTAATACTAATGAGTAAATAGTGAAACAAGATAGTATGACACATGCCTCTTGGATTATAACATCAAGGTTATATGGTGAATACATTGGAAGACTAGAAAAATGAAATCTTGTATCCTAAGCAGCCTGGTTTTAGAAAGCAGACATCCAGCAATTGATCATTGCATGATTTCATACACTTTAGCAAATCAAAGAATACCACACTTCAGAAAAAAAATATTTATATAGTTTTGGAATCAGTTCATTTTTTAAATAAACATTTTTGAGAGTGGCAATAGGTCAGGGGATATTGAGATTAAAAGGAAAAAAGGAAGCCTTACTCCACATTCAAAGCTAGAAGGGAGAAAGATGCAAATAAATAACTTCAAAGTAGTGTGGTAAAGGCTGACAGATGTAGCAGAGCCTGTCCTTGCATAATTCACTTCTCCTAGGGCTGTCGTAGAAGGCTTCACACGGTTCTTAACCTTAACATTATTCTAGATGTCTTCATAGAGTAATGTTTCCAGCCGCGTAAAATCAATTATATAAGAGTACAAAGGAAATCAAGTATATTGAAATACAGTTGCCAAAGTATTTTGCTAAATAAATTTGTTAACATGGTGATGTGTGTAGTTCCTCACTAACATTGAGTAATAGATCTGGCTGCAGAGCTAATGCCAAAGTTTCAAAACCATAGTGAATATAAATGGTTTTTGAGATTTCTATAGCTACTATAATGGGATATGGAAATATACATGATTTCTATTATCGTAGTTTATTGCCTACATTCATAATTGAAGGAAAGGCTAAATTTTAGTGAAAGGCTAATGAAATAGAGGTGAATTTTTTTTTTTTTTCTCATCCAAGTTCACAGGCCCTGTATTAAGTCCTCACATAGGAGTGAGCTTGATCTGATTCTCCAAGGGTGAGTAAGAGTTTCTCAGACCAGGGAAGTAGAGAAAGCCCCCAGGTCAAACAGGTTAGCTCTTCATGGAATTCTAAAGTTTGATAGTGCTGGAGAAAGGGACACCAGTCAGGAGATGAGGTGGAAGGAAGGGCAGGGCTTTATATACTAAACCAAGATGTGTAATAGATGAGAGCCATTCAGTGGCATGGGGCAAGGAAGTAACATAATCAAATCTGAGCTTCAGAAACAGTTTTCTGTATGAATTTTGGAGGGCCTCTTGAAGGCGAGGACAAAATCTTCTGGAAAGAAATAACAAGAGTCTGAAGTTATTGCATGATAGTGAGCTTGAGGACAAAGGTATCTTTGGAGATATGATTGAGAATAGGCTGGTTAGATAGTCTCCAAACAGTAGACTGTTTGAATAGTTCAATATTACGGATATTCAGTTGGGGATTAAGTGACCCCAGGGGTCAAGGCCTTGGGCCTGCTCACCCCAAAAACCCAGCATGGGGGCAAGGGGTGAGGAAAGAGAAGGGCTCGCCCGGAACCACTGCTGGAAAGGAATTAACTCTCCAAAGGTCTCCCCTGCTCCCTGCCTAGGTCAGGCCTTTATGGTTTCTGCTCTGAGCCCCCCATGAGCAGGCATCAAGGGGGTACTTTGGGAAGGGGCGGACCCCAGGGGAAAGCAAAGGGCTTCTCAGGGAACCCCCCACATTCTCTCACTGAAGTTTCCCACCAGGATGGTCCCATGGCCAGAGCCCCTTGGCATCCCCGAGCCCCCAAGCCCCCTTCAAAGGAAAAAGAGGCTCAGGGTCTGACTTCATGAACAGTGAGTGACCTGGCTGGCATGGCATGGCTGAGGCCCACTTACCTGTTGTTGGCCCCCCCTCTATGTCCCTCACCCCAGGTCTGAGGCTGGGGACCTAAGCTCTCTTCCCCATCACAGTTCCCATCCCTGAAAACCCCTTTGGAGAGTTAATTGTCTGTGTGAGGTGCTTAACCTATTAGCCCTGAGAACACAAAGCAATAATCTTTGTTACTGAGATGCGCGGCTGTTCATGGTTGTTTTTTTTTGTTTGCTTGTTTGTTTGTTTTTTAATGTTTCCTAATAAAAGAGAAGCTGCATTTAAAAAATATATATACCTAGGAAAATATATGGACCATAATTTCAGGCATGCTTTTTATTTTAAAATAATAATAGTTTTGTTTTTTAATTTTTATTTTATTTTAGAGAGTGAGCTGGGGAGAGGGACTGGTGGGGGGGTGGGGAAGGGGGAGAGAGATTGAATCTCAAGCAGACTCCATGGTTAGCACAGAGCCCGGCTTAGGGCTTGATCCCACAACTCTGGAATCATGAACTGAGCTGACATCAAGAGTCAGACACTCAACCATCTGAGCCACCCGGTACCCCCAAATAATAATAGTTTCTGTGTTAATTAATTCTTACTATATGCAGGCATCATTCCACATGAATATTAGTTCAATTACCTTTTAAGTTTCCCTAAGTGGGAGATGTTGTCATTACTTAATTTTATGGATAAGTGTATATAACTTGCTGAGGGTGGTGGAACTGGTAAGTTGCAGGGCCCCCTTGTTCTCTCCACCACCACGCCCTTTGGTCAGACTAATGGCCTTTCTCTGAACATGTGTTATGACTACTCATCTATGAGTATTAACGAAACTAAAGAAACTCTTTAGTCTCTATTACCTGAGAAGCAAAGGGAAGGGCTTTAAATTCCACACGTTTAACAGCCAGGTATTCAAATACTAAGTTTTTATTTAACAAAATGATTCCCTGAAAATCAAGTATCAAATGATGAAAATAATTAAAACAACGATGTAATTAAATTTTATCATCACTTAATGTGCCTTTTAATTGAACTAACATTAAAACTCTTTAAAATCACTGCCAGTCATTTCACCTTTTCAGCAGCTCTCATCTTGGCAAAATAAGGTATACCATGATAAATACCATGCTTTTGTGGCCTGAACAAAGTCCTTACTGACTTCTAGGAGAATCATTTATGAAAAGAAAATGATGCCCAGCATAGAGGTATTAAGGACTAGGTTTATAAACCCCTGCCTCTGGACCTTATCACAATTAGAGATGACTCCCTTCATCCTCTGAAGCTTGCTTTTGATTCTTTTATAAAAGAAAGAAGTCAGAAGTTTTGGGACACTGACCAAGAAACCAGTCATAGAGACAACGTAGTATAAGCACTGTTCTCTTTCCAAAATAATGCCAAACAACATTTCGATACCACCCACACGGGTTCAGTCTTCTTCTGGTGAGGTGAAATTTCCAGATTTTCCAAAAAGAATGTCTAGCCCTGGACCCCCACAGAGGGAGCACAGTAGAACACCGAGGCAGTTGCTTGCAGTTCAGCTCCATTCTTTATGTATCCAACTGAGCAGTTGCTTCAAGTGGACAAAACAGTCTAACCCTTTTTAAATATTTTTTTTTAATGTTTATTCATTTTTGAAAGATAGAGACAGAGCACAAATGGGGGAGGGGCAGAGAGGGAGACACAGAATCTGAGGCAGGCTCCAGGCTCTGAGCTGTCAGCACAGAGCCCGACGTGGGGCTCAAACCCACGAACCGTGAGGTCATGACCTGAGCCGAAGTCGGATGCTTAACTGACTGAGCCACCTGGGTGCCCCAAGTCTAACCCTTTTTATTACCTTCTACTAGAGAATGATTGGCAGCAGTGGTCAGCCATTGGTCCCTAATCTTCTTTGAGCCACATTCATGGGACAAGTCCTCTTTTTTCTCTAAAGCAGCACTGAAACATTGAACAGGACAATAACTTCTTGACACAAATTTTTCACAGGCATTGTATAGCATTTTATGTTCTATTTGTTGCACTGTGGAAAGTGCATGTGAATTTTGGGCTTACTCGAGCAATCGATTGTAATCACAGTTTGTACTGTCATGTTAACAGGGCCTTAGGCCCATAAAGGGAACTTTGGCCAGAATATCCCCCAACAGTTCCAGAAACTGATTCATTATTATTACTTCCCAATGGACTTAGTTATTTCTCATGAAAGAACTAACTTATATGAATGAATGAATGATGAAAAAAGCATGACTAACCAAGCTACTTATTTTATATGAAATTTGTAACAAGTAGTATTAGAATCATTAATAACCACTTTATGCACCTTAATGTACCGAAAGCCACACACTTCTGTGTTGTAGTCCTTTATAAACCATACTATCCCTTGCAATTGAAAACAGATTCTATAACATCTGTCAATACTCTCTTGTTCTGAGATGTCAGGGGACAAGAGATATATTGAATCAATATATCAATTTATATCCTTAGGGAAATTTGCATTTGTAGAAAAGAAAGATGCTTTTACCCAACTGCCTATAATCTGTATTTTAACAGAAGAGTAAGGAATATCATTCTTTCTGATTGTCAACATCGTGAAATAGATAATTCTATCATTTTTGGAAGGCAAACTTTGAAAATTTACTTTAAACTGTGTAGGAGTACTTAATTTGCAGCGATAAACTCAAAGGTTAGCATGTCTTGAGTATTGTATATTATTAGATATTTGATGATACAAATCTGTTTTTCATTCCACTGCTTTTTACTTGATACAGCCAGTATAACTGGTAGTTTTCTCCACATGCATCCATATTTCATAGTTACCCAGTTTTGTGGAAACTTGTTACATTTTGTCATTAGCATTGGTGATTATGTCCGTTTTGTGGTAATTTCATCTTAGAACAATTGAAATGATGTACATTAGGACCAGCTTGTCAGTAGATTAATGAAGGCTGTAACTTCCACAGAGGCCTAAAAAATGCACGACTCATTTTTACACTTTATCAGTGTCATAAAGGCATTGCCAGTAGCCTAGCTGAAAATAAGAATTTAACTTTTTCAGCTACTTTTCTTTTGTTTGATTTTAACCGTTATATCATAAATCCATGCTGATTAGTCTTGGGAAATCAGTAATAAAAGTTGTTTCATAGAACTTGTAAGGAATTTTTAATATTATCAGTTTTGAAAGCAAAGAAAAATCTTTATGATAATTGATTAATATTTATACAAATGTTTAACATTGTATATTAACTCTGATACTAAATACTGAACTTACTGATTTTTCATTTTTGTCTTTGTGTGATTAATATGCAACTGTCATGCATATCTTCACAAAAGCTTAGTGTAAAATAATAAACATTTGAAATCGAAGATAATAATTCAAACAACAAATATTGGTTAAGGTAATCAAATTTGGCAAGGATGTATATTATCCTCATTCATATATGCTATACAATTATGTATTGCACTGTGAATCAACAGAGACTTAATGAGTGGCAATTGGCATGTACTTATGTTGACACGGTTATAATTCTGTAATTTTCTTTTCATCTTTCACATTGTGTGTTGGGGGGGAAGGTGTTGGTTTACTGTATAGGATAAGAATAAACTTCAGAAATCTGAACATGCTAAATTAATATTCCTGTTCTTTGCACTTAGAATTCCAGTGTGTATACCAAAGTGGTCTCTTATTCTTACCTACATGCACTGACAGTGTTATTTCAGTTCAACTTCAGAAGAATTATAAGAGGAGTTAGTATTGTACTTTTTTTATATCTATTCTATTATTATCTGTAGGCTACCTTATTTTACTTAATACCTAGATTGTTGAGAACTATATATGTGCAATAGAGGAACTCTGTATTTTAAAAAGCCATTTGTCTAATTATATTTTAAAATAATAACTTTTTGGTTCCAGTAACTACCCATTGCCAAATCTGTTGACCTTCAGGATAATATGAAAGGTTTCCCAAATTTGGGCAGACAGCATTCCAGATTAGGGAGTAGGATGTGTGCAGAAACAAGAGGAAGCTTAATATTTTCTAGAAACTGCAAGTGCAGGATATTTTCTAGTTTCAAGTACTCAATTTCGCAGAATCCACTTTTTTCTTTCATTAAACTATGTGCCTTATATATCTAATTTTTTGGAAATGACCTGAGGAGCAGTAATTTAAGCTCTGTCATTTGGGGGCAGAGTGGGGTGGGGTAGGGGGAGCCACTGGCACTACAAATGTGTACACCATGGAACGGGGCCCGAGAGTTCTTAAAAATGTTTAGGTGTGCTTAGCAGAGCTGCACTGATTCTATAATTCTGATGGGTCTAAAACTGTCTCCTATCCCTTTCTCTTTCTCCCTGTTTCAGGCATAGGGAGCTTACTGGCATGTCAGGGTCAGTTATCGTCAGTGGGCATCCTTTCCCATGGCCTGACCCAATCACCTTCCCCATCTCCTGCTTCCATTAGACAGATGGACACGTGCCCAGCTTTGCTGGGAGTCATCTGAGTTTGTAGAAGAGAACAGCTAAGGCCCTGCCCCAGCAGTGGTCTTTGCTGTGGTGTCTGGGGAAGATAGAGACTCTCCCCACCCCCCAATCCCCCCAGTACCCTTTCCATAGCCCTACTCCAGGTGTCTGTCATAGGCCAGTTCACAAATTTGAAGAACTTGGTTTTTCTAGTCATCTTTCCAGTTCATGTGGCAGAGGGGCAGAAGCCTCTGGAAAGAAGACACTGTCAATGCCCCTAGATCCTAGGGAAGGCTCCTATGGTAGTTCTTCTGTTGGCAGATGTCTCTCATACTACCAGGCATTGAATTTCAGACAGATTTTCAAAAAATGGACAATGCCTATCAATCCATTCTGGAAACGTGGAGTGGGCTTTAAACAAAGGTAGGAAATAGGGAGAAATATACCTGAAGAGCCTGTTGGGAACTTAAATTGTAAGAAGTCATATGTACTAGAAATAAGGATTTTGAACTCACATTAAAAAACCTATATGAAACTATATTAGTAAGAATGTTATTATGAGATTTGTATTTTACAAAGATCTTCCTAGCAGCAAAGTAGAAATGGCAAAATAACAAACTTTTAAGAGCCTAAACTAAGACCCACAGTGAAGGGATGAGATTATTGTCAGATTTTGGTGATGGAATGACTTATAATGTTATTTGTTAATGCTTTTTAAATGTCCAGTTTTTATGGCTTGCCTTCCCAGATAGAAAGAAAGTTGTAACTTGAAAGCAGAAAGTATTTTTCTTCTCTTTTTCCCCCCTCTTTGCTTCCTTTCTTAAAAATACCTAGCAATCCGGGCGCCTGGGTGGCACAGTCGGTTGAGCGTCCGACTTCAGCCAGGTCACGATCTCGCGGTCCGTGAGTTCGAGCCCCGCGTCAGGCTCTGGGCTGATGGCTCGGAGCCTGGAGCCTGTTTCCGATTCTGTGTCTTCCTCTCTCTCTGCCCCTCGCCCGTTCATGCTCTGTCTCTCTCTGTCCCAAGAAATAAATAAACGTTGAAAAAAAAAATTAAAAAAAAAAAATACCTAGCAACTAACATAAGGTACTTCTACTTGTTACGAACTAACCAAGTACTGAGACCTGAAGTATGCATGACTGTGGTGTTAACTTGTATGTTTCCCTCTGTGACTGCAATAATTACATAAACTGATTTGGAAATCCAGTAAGATATTTTTCTGTCAATCTGATTACTGCCTCAGCAAATTGAAGGTTCTCCAGCAAGTTCTTTGCAGTACCCTATAAAGCCTGGATTTGCACTGATAATCCTTACTCTTCAATTGATTAGATTCTTGCATTTAGCTTTCAGCACTTGCCTGTTTTGTTCTGATAAACTCAGTGGAAAGACATGAGAATGTAAAGATTTTAAACTGAAAGAATAAAGTAAAATTATATATACCAATAACAAAAAGAAAATAAAAAATAATACTCCCCAGAGAGAATATTTTTTTCTAAAAACTCAACAGAAACTTGATATCTAACCAGGAAAACAAAAAGAAGGGAACAGCTATATAATTCTGAAAGTAACTTAAGATCTAAAGCAACTTAAGACAAAAGCAACAAATTGAACATACACTAGAACAAGCTAAGAAATTTACACATAAACTACACTCAAATAGACATGAATCTCTGAGACTCCAAGAGAGAGAAACTTAGTAATTATCCTGTCAGAGAGAAATTGGAGCAACAGAAATTGAGCACTAAAAAAAGAAGTTTAACTGCGCATTTACCCTGTTAGGAAGAGTCAAAAAGGAACAATTTACCACCTAACTCAGAGAAGTGCTAAGGTAAGATAGTTATGAGCACCTCAAAAATCTTTGCTGTATACTATCAAAATCACAAAGAAAAGTAACCCTGGTAAGCTAGCACACTCACCATCATCATCATGACCAAGCTCAAGCTTCACAAATAAGAGTAGTCCCCAGCCATAGAGGCTCAGCTGTTCTTGGGTGAGTGAAATTAATGGAGTGAGGCATCAACTCTTGAGATTTTTTTAGGTCCCCTTTCCTAGTGTCCAAGTAGCTTGAAAGAACCAGCTTGCTTACTAAATGCCCTCCTCATTGTAATTGAGGCACTGGGGAAGATCAGCATTACTGATTTACAGTCATGTGCACACACACTGTTATGGGCTTTTTCCCACTTTTCATTCTTTCACTTGACCTACATTGCTGAATACTATTTACCAATTCTTATGCCACCTGTTAAGGAAACCAAGCCCTTGTCAGGAGTTGGCAATATCTTAGATTGGCTTTTATTTACATTTTGAACCCATACTCAAGTTCCACATTTAAAAAAATTTTTTAATGTTTTTATTTATTTTTGAGACAGAGAGAGACAGAGCATGAGCAGGGGAGGGGCAGAGAGAGGGGGAGATACAGAATCCGAAGCGGGCTCCAGGCTCTGAGCTGTCAGCACAGAGCCCAATGTGAGGCTTGAACTCACAGAGTGTGAGACCATGACCTGAGCTGAAGTCGGACACTCAACTGACTGAGCCACCCAGGTGCCCCTCAAGTTTCACATTTTTAGAGAAATGTGGGGACTTGAGTAGAAGCTGATATGTCAGAATATATTTAGAAGTGAGCAAATATTTGCATTTAAGCTTTGAAAAAATACTTGAGCATTAAATTGTATTTGGCTGTATATAACAGAAGAACTCAAAGTAACCATCTTAAACAAGAAAGAAATTTCTTTCACTCTTATGTAAAATAAATTCAAAGGTAGGGAGTTTGGAGAAAATGTACTAGACCTAGTATCATCAGGGATCCAGGCTCCTGTCTTTTTGCTTTACCTACTACACAAGTATTCTTCACAAGTTCACAAGGATGGTCCAAAATGGCTCCAGGAGCTCTGGGCTTGAAGGAAAAAATATAGAAGGAATAATGCTTCCCAGCTGAATCAACTCCCCTTGACTTCTTCCAGAAAATCCCACACAGTGCTTCTCACAAGCCAGAATGAGTCCTTGACCATTTTTTAGTTGTAATGAAGACTGGGGAATGTATTATTTTATTCAGCAGTTGGAAGAGGAAGGGGGGGGGGGGCACAATGTTCCCAGTCAAGAATCAGATTCTCCTACAAAGGAAGAAACAAAGAATGGATGTAGGGATAGACTACTAGCATGTTTTGATACAGCAGCAGAGAGAGAGAGAGAGAGAGGGAGGGAGGGAGACAGAGACCATATTTATGACTGGTTTTGCTTGACAGCAGAAAAAATGGATTAATTAACCAAATAGGGTTCTACCCATTTTCATGGTTTAGTTCTCTTTATGGTGATTAGAAGTCTTAAGGTTAACTTTACAGGTGTCAAGAAAAATGGCTGTCTTCAGTAACTTACCTCCAGCTTTGCAAGAAAGAATCATTAAAATCTCTCATTTGTTTTATTTCTTTGCTCTTGTAAGCCAGTCAGATAGCTGTCCTTTGTCATGTTTGTTCGAAATAAATGATTTGAGTATTTTGTTCATCTATTCAAAAGCAGTGGTCATGGCAGCCACTATTTACTATACAGTCAGCATTACATCAGCTACTGTGCTAAGGGCTTTACATGGAACCTCTTTTCTATCCTTTAGCAAAACTGAGGTAGATGCTGTTATTTCCCCCATTTTGCCAATTACACTGAGGCTTAGGGAAGTTAAGGGAACATTAGAAGATCATATGGGTTAGCAGACACTAGAACTGGGCTTTAAGAACACAGCTCTTAACCACTACACTATTCATTCTGAAATTACCAATTAAGCAGTGGGATACTCTTGTCCAGAGAGTATGTCACATACCCTTTGGGAAGTGAATAATAATTCCTTATGATCAAAGGCCAGTAGGTTTAAAAATTGCTGTGTTTTCACTCATTCACTGAAATTGAGATGACTTTTCTGAGAAATCTTTTTTGTGAGTTGTAGTCTAAAGTTTTGGTTTTTTTTTTTTGTAATTTTGTTCACCTATTTCATTTACCTGTACTTATTCAGCTCAGAAAATTTTTTTCTGCTGTTTTAAGGATTATCATAGAATGTCTTTGGTATAAAAATAAGTGCTTAATTTAAAGTAAAATCATTCTAAAATATTTTAAACATTTCAACCACCTTGGGTTCCCTTAGAGCAGATATCTGAGCTACAAAGTTTTGAATATACGTATCTGATCCAAGTTAAGTTGTAGTTTTTATTTTGTTTGGATGAGTGTTGTTACACAAATAGATAAATATGGAAAAAGTAATTTAGAAGCAATTATAGATGAGATGCACTTACAAAGAAATACCCTTTAGACAAATTAGACTGTATCTGTACATTCAGATGAGAAAATGAAGGCCATGAAAGCCATTCTCTTCCTTGTTTCTTCCTCTAGTTATGAGATGAATTATACAAGAGAACCTGAATATTTTTCTTAAGGAGAATATTTCATGAAGAGAATATTTTTACCTCTTATCCCCAACATCACTTAACTGATTCCTATTGGTTTCATCCATCTTCACTTCTTCATAATTTTGTGAAAATTCCGTTAGTGTGGCAGGCTCTACTTTTAAGAGCACTTGAGTACACTAAATGGAGTTGCAGACATCAGAAGACATGATGATATCCAGGGAGATGACTGCAGGGCTATCTTATTTCATCTCTATCACACAGCACAGTTTTCAAATCAAACATCATTCTGGGACTCTGAGAGCTGATTCTTTCTCTCACTCTGCAAGCAAAACTCTCATTGTCCTTGACATTCAAACATATCATTTACTATAAAATAAAAAAATAACCACGGAAGAACTGATAAGCAAATCCATATAAGCCAGAATATATTTGTCCTTTTGATTTTGTTGTCTCTGTATGAAGCACTTACAGTATGATAAGCTTAGTGCCAAGTGTTGTAGTATTTGACGAAAAAAAGCAAAACAGACGTCACTATGTTTTTTAGTGCATAAGGAGATACTTGGGTAGTACTTAAAAACAGAACCATCAGGGGCGCCTGGGTGGCGCAGTCGGTTAAGCGTCCGACTTCAGCCAGGTCGCGATCTCGCGGTCTGTGAGTTCGAGCCCCGCGTCAGGCTCTGGGCTGATGGCTCGGAGCCTGGAGCCTGTTTCAGATTCTGTGTCTCCCTCTCTCTCTACCCCTCCCCCGTTCATGCTCTGTCTCTCTCTGTCCCAAAAATAAATAAACGTTGAAAAAAAATTAAAAAAAAAAAAAAAAACAGAACCATCAATTATCAAAGCAAACAAATGGACAAATATGGGGCACCAAAAGAGAGGCAGTTTTAAGAAGTGTTTCCACAGATAGGTTAAAAAAAAATTAAGTGCTCACGATAAAACAACCTATTTTTTGTGTTTACAAAAAGAAAATATATTAAAGCCAGTGTGATCATGCATTCACAAAGAATGCAGATACTGTATACTGAAATTTCAGTTTGTTATACTTAAAATAGTGAAAGTTAATAGGTTCAGAATAAAAATTGATTTCCCTTTTCCAAACTTGTAATCTATAAATCATTTGTAATTACTTATCAGGTGTGTTGGATTAATTTTTCTTTTTGATTTTAAAAGTCACAAATTTACATAACTGCATATGTAAAACCCGCATCATTGGATGAAGTTAGGAAGACCCTTAGTTCACCTCCTCGCATGGAAACACCAAATCCATACCTACATGTAGAGCAATTTCCCTTGAAGAACTAAGGGCTGATCGATCAGCTTCTGCACAACAAACGATAGAGGGACCTTACAGAGAAGGGTAGTAGAGATAGAGACAGAGTAACAACAGGAGCCATACCCCCAACACTGCAAACTGTAGCAGGGAGGGATATCACTGTGTGGCCCATGTGCAGATTTAATCACTATGGGGCATAGCAAAGAAAAACACAAACAGTGATTTAAAAGGCAACTAGACTATAAGTGAAGAAAATCCATGTACTAACTGTAGAGCAGTCACCAAATGGATGGGGAAGTGCTAGAACTCTCTCTAGGGTCAGAGTTGCTGGTGAGAGCCATTTTTGTATTTCCCTTCCAACTTGAAGAGCATGCAGGAGAAGGGTCCAGGCCCTCTAGCTGACCTGCTAGGACTTCCCCTTGGGCCCCACCTTGGGCTTCTCCACTGTAAGCAATGCAGCCTGCTTGAGATTCTCTCTCTCTCTCTTCCTCCCCTCTGCCCCTCCTCACCCTCTCTCTCTCTCAAAATAAATAAATAACATTTAAAATGGGATCCCAGACCCCTAGCCCACACCAGCTCCAGTCATCCTGCCAAGGCAGTGCCAGATAGTATACTTTGGCAGGCCCCCTGGCCTGCACTTGATCCAGCCATCCCACCAAGGTGGCCCCAATATGGCACACTTCAGGACCCATGTACTCCAGCCCCTACTGTCTCACCAAGGCAGCCCTGTCAAAGTTCATACCAGGATACCTTACCCCATTCTCATTCCCCTTGTCTCCCATCAAGGCAGTCCCAGAAAGGTATGCCCCAAGATTCTCAGCCCTTGCCCACTTGAGCTCCAGCAGCTTGCCAAAGCTTCCAAACTACACACAGTCTATGCAGGTGTCATTTCTATACCAGTCCTTTTTCAATACTCGGAGAGGTAACTGTTCTGCCTCATAAAAACACAGAAAGTCGAACAAAATGAGGAGATAGGAACAAAAAGAACAAGGTAAAACCCCCTGTAGGGGTGGGGGTGGGATGGGAGGGACCCTAATGAAATAGAAATAAGTAACTTACCTGATAAAGAGTTCAAAGTAATGGTCACAAAGATGCTCACCAAGCTTACTTAGGAAAAGAATGGAAAAGCAGAATGGGAACTTCTGAATCACTATGAATGAATCACCAGCAGATGAAATGTTAGAGAAGAATGGATCAGCAGTCTGGAAAACAGAGTAGTGGAAATCACCCATTCAAAACAGGACAAAGAAAAAAAGAATTTTTAAAAGTAAGATAGGTTAAAGGACCTTTGGGGCAACATCTAGCATACTAACATTCATATTATAGGTGTCCCAGAGGAGAAGAGAGAGAAAGGGGCAGAAAACTCATGTGAAGAAATAGTGGCTGAGAACTTCCCTAACCTGAAAAGGAAATAGAAATCCACGTTCAGGAAGCCCAGAGGTTCCCAAACAAGATGAACTCAAAGAGATCCACCAAGACATACAATTAAAATGGCAAAAGTTAGGGGTGCCTGGGTGGCTCAATTGGTTAAGCATCTGACTTGATTTTGGCTCAGGTCATGATCTCACTGCTGGTGAGTTCGGGCCCCACCTTGGGCTTCTCCACTGCAAGCAATGGAGCCTGCTTGGGATTCTCCCTCTCTTCCTCCCCCTCTGCCCCTCCTCACCCTCTCTCTCTCTCAAAATAAATAAATAACATTTAAAATGGCAAAAGTTAAAAATGGAGAATCTTAATGGCAGCAAAAGAAAAACAAATAGTCATATATGAAGGAAAACCCCATAAGTTATCAGCTGGGTTTTCAGCAGGAACTTTACAAGCCAGAGGAAGTAGCAGGATATATTTAAAGTGATGAAAGGAAAAACTTATAAACAAGAATATTCTGCCAGTAAGGTTATCATTCAGAATTGAAGGAGAGATAAAAGAGTTTTCCAGTCAAGCAAAATCTAGAGGAGCTTATGATCACTAAACCAGCCTTAGGAGAAATGTTAAAGAGCCTTCTTTAAGTGCAAGAGAAAAGGCCATAACTAGAAATAAGAAAATATATTCAAGAAATAAATCTCACTGGTGAAGGCAAATATATAGTAAAAGCAGTGGATTAGCCTCTTAAGCTAGAGTTAAGGTTAAAAGACAAAAATAGAAATATCAGCTGTAACTGCAATAAATAAATAATGGATACACAAAATAAAAGGTGTAAAATATGACATCAAAAATATAAAATGTGGTAGGGGAGAGTAAAAGTGTAGTGCTTTTATATATTTATTTTTTTAAGTAGGCTCCACGGCTTGAACTCAACTCACGACCCTGAGATCAAGAGTTGGATGCACTACCAACTGAGCCAGCCACGTGCCCTGCAGTGAAGTGCTTTTAGAACCTGCACAACTATCAGCTTAAAATAGACTTGTATATATATGTTAGTGTATATGAATCTCATGGTAACAGCAAAGCAAAACCTGCAATAGATAAACAAAAAATAAAGAGAAGACAGTCCAAACATAACAATAAAAGGGGGGGGGGGGGGCAGAGTGCAAGATGAGAAGAAAGGAAAAGAGAAGAATTACAAAAACAACAAGAAAACAAGTAACAAAATCGCAATAAGTACATACCTATCAGGAATTACTTTAAATGTAAATGGACTAAATCCTCCAATCAAAAGACATAGGGTGGCTGAATGGATTTAAAAACAAACAACGCCCCCCCCCAAACAACATCTATTTAAATGCTGCCTACAAGAGACTCACTTCAGATCCAAAGACATAGACTGAAAATGAATGGATGGAAAAAGATATTCCATGCAAATGGAAATGAAAAGAAAGCTGAAGTAGCAATATTCCTATTAGACAAAACAGACTTTGTAACAAAAGACAAAGAAGGACAGTACATAATAAAAGGATTATTCTGAGAAGATTTAACATTTGTTGATATTTATGCAGCAAACATAGGAACACCTAAATATATAAAACAAATAGACGTAAAGGGAGAAATTGATAATAATACAGTAATAGTAGGGGACTGTAATACCCCACTTACATCAATGGATAGATAATCCAGACAAATTCAGTAAGGAAACATTGGGTTTAAACAACACATAGACCAAATGGACTTAATAGATATATACAGAACATTTCATCTAAAACCTGCAGAATGCACAACCTTTTTTTTTTTTTTACTATTTTTTTCATTCTAGTATTAACATACAGTCCTTTATTAATTTCAGGTGTACAATATAGTGATTCAGAAATTCTATACATTACTCAGTGCTCATCATCATAAGTGGACTCTTTAATCCCCATCACCTATCCCACCTACCTCCCCTGTGATAACCAAGAGTTCTCTAGTTTTGTCTCTCTCTCTTCCTGTCTGTCTTTTCCTCTGTTCATTTGTTTCTTAAATTCTACATATGAGTGAAATCATACGGTATTTGTCTTTTCTGACTTATTTCACTTAGCATTATACTATCTAGCTTCATCTGTGTTGTTGCAAATGGCAAGATTTCATTCTTTTTATGGCTGAGTAATATTCCAGTGTGTGTGTGTGTGTGTGTGTGTGTGTGTGTGTGTGTGTGTGTGTGT
>NW_024412407.1:14297446-14325922 GCF_014898765.1 Herpailurus yagouaroundi
TGTGTGTGTGTGTGTGTGTGTGTGTGTGTGTGTGTGTGTGTGTGTGTACACATACATACCACCTCTTTATCCATTCATCAATCAAGGGACACTTGAGCTGCTTCCATAATTTGGCGATTATAAATAATGCTATAGTAAACATAAAGGGTGTGTGTATCCCTTTGAGTTATTGTTTTTGTATTTTTTTGGTAAATACCAGCAGGGCAATTACTGGATCATAGGGTAGTAGGAAAATTCCCAATAAACAATCTAACTTTACACCTAAATGAACTGGAAATAACAAACAAAGCCCAAAGTTAGTAGAAGGAAAGAAATAAAGATCAGAGTAGAAATAAATAAAATAGAAACTTTAAAAACCAACAAACAAAAGATCAACAAAACTAAGCACTGATTCTTTGAAAAGATAAACAAAATCAATAAACCTTTATCATACTCCTCAAGAAAAAAAGGTTTAAATAAATAAAATCAGAAATCAAAGAGGAGAAATTGCAACTAATGCCACAGAAATGGAAAGAATCCTAATACTTTATAAACAATTATATACCAACAAATTAGACAACCTCAAAGAAATGGGTAAATGTGTAAAAATATACAGTCTTGCAAGATTGAATCATGAAAACATAGAAAACATGAACACACCAATTACTAGTGGTAAAATTGATTCAGTATTTTAAAGCCTCCCAACAAACTAAAGTCATGTCCAGTGGCTTCACAGGTGATTTCTACTGAACATTTAAAGAGTTAATACCTGGAGCACCTGGGTGGCTTAGTTGGTTAAACATCCGACTTCAGCTCAGGTCATGATCTCACAGTTTGTGAATTTGAGCCCCACGTAGGGTTCTGTGCTGACAGCCTGGAGGCTGCTTCAGATTCTGTGTCTCCTCCTCTCTCTGCCCCTCCCATGCTCATGCTCTGTCTCTCAATAAAAAATAAGTGTTAAAAAATTTTTTTTAATAGTGAATACCTGTCGTCCTCAAGTCATTCCAAAAAAATTGAAGAGGAAGGAACACTTCCAAACTCATTTTATGAAACTAGTATTATGGTGATACCAAAGCAGACACACTACAAAACAAAACAAACTACGGGCCAATATTACCCATAAACATAGATGTAAAAATCCTTAACAAAATATTAGCAAATCAGATTTTAAAATAACATTAAAAGGATCATATTCATCAAGTGAAGTGGAATCTATTTCAGGATAATAGAATATTGTATGTTAACCATACTTTATTTAAAAGAAAAGAAAAAAGAACAATTAGCATAGCCTTTCAATTCCATTGTTCTGAGAAATATTTCTAAAGCTTATTTTGATGAAGTCTCCCCATAATATTTCAAGGAAAAATTAACTACATAAAAAAATAAGTAAAATTTTCCTTCATTTTAACCTGTCAAATGAAGAAAGAATGTAATTTCCAAAATCCATCAGACTCACACCCAGAACTGAGTTTACACCTCCCATGCCTATCTCGGTTCATTAGTCTCCCCCTTTCCGCTATGGATGTGTTCCAAAACCCACAGAGGGTGGCTGAAACTGCAGATAGTACTGTATTCTATGTGTACTATGTCTATTTTCTTATATAGACAGCACAGTAAGAGATGAACAATTACTGATAATAAAACAGAACAGTTATAACAGTACATTGTAATAAAAGTTACATGAATGTGGTGTTTCTCTCAAAATACCTTATTGCACCATACTCCCCCTTCTGTAGAGGACTGTAGTGCTCTTGAAACACCACCGAAAACTGGGTACATGACAGAATCTAAATGTGTTTATACAAGTGTTTGGTCTTCATGGATACTGAATATAAAATCCCTCAGTAACAGATACCTTGCTTTTTTGAGTACTTAATGTGTATTTTATATGTTAAACAAAAGAATGTTATTTCTTCTATTTTTTAAGTTTTTTTTTAATTTTTCTTAATGTTTATTTTTAAGAGAGAGACGGAGAGTGGAGGGGTGGGGGCAGAGAGAGAAGGAGGCACAGAATCCAAAGGAGGCTCCAGGCTCTGAGCTGTCAGCACAGAGCCCGACATGGGGCTTGAACCCACAGACCACAAGATCACAACCTGAGCTGAAGTCAGGCGCTCAACCAACTGAGCACCCAGACGCCCCTTTTAAGTTTTTTTTAAACCAACTTTAGTGAGATGTAATTTACATACCATGCAATTCACTCATTTAAGTTGTACAATTCAATAGTTTTTGTATGTTACAAATTGTCTTTTTTTATGTTTCAAGTTTTTATTTAAATTCTAGTTAGTTAACATATAGTATAATATTTGTTTCAGGAGTAGAATTAATGACTCATCACTTACATGTAACACCCAGTGCTCTTCATGTCAAGTACCCCCCTTAATACCCATCACCCATTTAGCCCATCCCCCCACCCACTCCCCTCCAGCAATCCTTAGTTCTCTATAGTTAAGAGCTTTTTTTATAGTTTACCTCCTCCTTTTTTTTTCTTTCCCCTATGTTCATCTGTTTTATTAAGTTCCTCATTTGAGTGAAATCCTATGGTTATGTCTTTCTCTGACTGACTCATTTTACTTAACATAATACACTCTAGGTCCATGTTGTTGCAAATGGTAAGATTTCATTCTTTGTGATGGCTGAGTAATATTCCATTGTGTGTGTGTCTGTGTGTGCATGTATATACATATGTGTGTTAGTACATACATATATGTACATACATATACGTGTACACACAGACACACACACACACACACCACATCTTCTTTATCCATTCATCAGTTGGTAGACATTTGGGCTTTTTCCATAATTTGTCTGCTGTTGATAATGCAGTTATAAACATCAGGGTGCATGTGACCTTTTGAATCAGTAGTTTTATATTCTTTGGGTAAATACCGAGTTGTACAATTGCTGGGTCATAGGGTAGTTCTATTTTTAACTTTTTGAGGGACCTCCGTACTGTTTTCCAGAGCAGCTGCACCAGTTTGCATTCCCACCAACAGTGTAAGAGGGTGCCCCTTTCTCCTCATCCTCACCAACATCTGTTGTTTCTTCTGTTGTTAATTTTATCCATTCTGACAGGTGTGAGGTGATATCTCATTGTAGTTTTGATTTGTATTTCCCTGATGATGAGTGATGTTGAACATCTTTTCATGTGTCTGTTAGCCATCTGAATTTCTTTAGAAAAATGCCTATTTCTGTCTTGTGCCCATTTCTTCACTGGATTATTTGTTTTTTGGGTGATAAGTTTGATATGTTCTTTCTAGCTTTTGGATGCTAATCCTTTATCACATATGTCATTTGCAGATATCTCTTCCCATTCTGAAGGTTGCCTTTTAGTTTTGTTGACTGTTCTTTCACTGTGCAGAAGCTTTTATCTTAATGACCTCCCAGTAGTTCATTTTTACTTTTGTTTCCCTTGCCTGCAGAAACGTGTCTGGTAAGAAGTTGCTATAGCCAGTGTTAAAGAGGTTGCTGCCTGTGTTCTATTCCAGGATTTTTATGGTTTCCTGTCTCAATTTAGGTCTTTTATCCATTTTGTACTTATTTGTGTGTATGGTGTGAGAAAGGGTCCAGTTTCATTCTTCTGCACATTGCTATCCAGTCTTCCCAATGCTTTTGTTGAAGAGACTTTTTTCCATTGGATATTCTTTCTTGCATTGTCAAAGATTAGTTGATCATAGTGTTGTGGGTCCATTTCTGTGTTTCCCCTGTTATGTTGATCTACGTGTCTATTTTTTGTGTTAGTAGCATACTGTCTTGATGACTACAGCTTTGTAATATGGCTTGAAGTCCAGGATTGTGATGCCTCCAGCTTTGCTTTTCTTTTTAAAGATTACTTTGGTTATTCAGGGTCTTTTGCGGTTCCATACAAATTTTAAAATTGCTTGTTCTAGCTCTGTGAAAAATGCTGGTGGTATTTTGATAGGGATTGCATTAAATGTGTAGATTGTGGGGCACTTGGGTGGCTCAGTCAGTCAAGCGTCCGACTTCAGCTCAGGTCATGATCTCACATGGGCTCTGTGCTTACAGCTCGGAGCCTGGAGCCTGCTTCAGATTCTGTGTCTCCCTCTATCTCTGCCCCTAACCACTCGAATTCTGTCTCTCTCTCTCTCTCTCTCAAAAATAAACAAACATTTAAAATAAATAAATGTGTAGATTGTTTGAGTACAGGATATAAAATCAATGTACAGAAGTCTATTGCATTTCTATACGCCAATAATGAAATAGCAGAAAGAGAAACGAAGGAATGTTATATCTTCCAAAATGGATACCTTTACTTGCTTTTAAATTTTCATTTTTCTGGGGTGCCTGGGTGGCTCAGTCGGTTGAGCGGTTGACTTCGGCTCAGGTCATGATCTCGTGGTTTGTGAGTTCGAGCCCCGCATCAGGCTCTGTGCTGACAGCTCAGAGCCAGGAGCCTGCTTCAGATTCTGTGTCTCCCTCTCTCTGACCCTCCCCCGTTCATGATCTGTCTCTCTCTGACCCTCCCCCGTTCATGCTCTGTCTCTCTCTGTCTCAAAAATAAATAAACGTTAAAAAAAATTTTTTTAATAAATTTTCATTTTGTAATTCTAAAAAGTTTCAGAAGAGAGAATATGTATGACCATGGTTTCTATGGATGGAAAGGTATTTTTGAGGTGCTCAGAATTAAGAATTTTACTATTATATTTAAAAATAGTACAATGCTGGGCACCTGGGTGGCTCAGTCTGTTGAGCATCCAATTCCTGATTTGGGCTCAGGTCATGAGCCCAAGGTCATGGGATTTAGCCTACATCAGGCTCCGTGCTGAACATAGGGCTTGCTTGAGATTTCTCTCTCTCTCTCTCTCTCTCTCTCTCTCTCTCTCTCTCTCTCTCCCCCCCCTCACCCCTCCCTCTCTCCTTTCCTTCCCCCTTCCCTCCCTTTCTCCTGTTACCACCCCTTCCCTCCCTCCTTCTTTCTCTCCCTCTTTCCCTATCCCTGAATCATGTGCTCTCTGTCTAAAAAAATGTTTTAATAACAAATAGAAATAGTACAATGCTAATTAAAAGAAATTATCCCTCAGTTTAGTGCTCTTGTAGTTGTCACTATGATCCAAATTGCAAGGTTAACGAGGAGCCCTCTACCCACCATATGCCTTGAAATATCAGCAAGTTCTTAATAAGTAAAAGAGGTAGTGTTAGGAGCACAATGCAGAAATCAGCAGCTCCCATCAGGTAAGTGTGACTGGTGAAATGTATATTGCAGTAGGAGTGTGTATTACACAACTTTTTAGGGACCCATCAGTGCTTATACAAATATGATCACAAAGACATAAAATAAGGCTTATATAAAAAGAGTTTTCAAATGGTGGTGATAATAAATAAAATACAAAATAAAACTGGGGGGCACCGGGGTGGTTCAGTTGGTTGAGGGTCCAACTTCGGCTCAAGTCATGATCTCGCAGTTAGCGGTTCAAGCCCCACATCAGGCTCTGTGCTGAGAGGTTAGGGCCTGGAGCCTGCTTCAGATTCTGTGTCTTCCTTTCTCTCTGCCCCTCCCCCACTTGCTCTCTCTCAAAAAAATAAATAAATAAACATTAAAAAAACTGTGTTTTTACTCTTAATGTATTTACTGAAAAAGTTGTATATAAATGTCTTTGTATGGTTGTTCATATACTACACACATTTATCTAATACATATACATTTACAAACATGCATGTACATGTCATTTTATATTCGCAAAGCTACAGTTGAGATTTGTGTTTTTAACTATGTTGACCAAAGGTTCCTATAATAGAATAGGAAAATACTTAGCCCTATTGAAGGTGACAGTCTTGGCAAATAGAGCTCTCTTCTTTTTACCACCCCTTTAGAGAGTTTATTTTGCACTTTTCTGCGATAAGATGGGAGATCCAGTCCAAAAATTCATAAAATATTAGACAGTCACAAGAAAGTAGGGCCTGAAGTACCAGTAAATGTTAAAAAGGAAGGAAAGAAGGGAGGGATGAAACCCACTCTGACAAATAGGCTGAATTTGCCCTATTTAATAGTATATCAAGGAACCAGAGCCTGTGACTGCTTTTAATCTGCAGGCCTTACTGCTGTGAATCATTTTTTTACATCTAGCTCAGGAATCTATTATATTCTTAGGCTCAGTTTCTAAGGGAAGAGATAAGAAATCAGACTGTGTTCCAGACATTTGGAAATATGACTGTGTTCCAAAGTCCATTTGTGTATGGATTTGATCAGAAAGCCATGAATTCTAAGGAACAATTCATAGCTTGATGCAAGGCTCAATCCTGTGACCTTGTGGCTCAAGATATGGGGAATAAGGTATAACTTCTCTAATAGAACTACAGAGAGAACTACTAAATCTGCTGTCAATATAAGTGACACTCATTCTTCACTTTACTTATTCAGCAAGTATTTCTTGAACCCTTATGTATCAGGTAACATGGAAATCACTACGAATAAAAGATGTACCAGAAAAAAATCTCTACCTTGAGTAAGTCACAGTGCAGTAGAGGAAGGAAAACACATTATAAACCCTTAGACATATAATGAGATGGGAAGTAACGATAGTAGGCTTTTGTTATCCTCTGACAGCATAGTGATCTGATTTTGCTACAGTCAAGAAGATTTACAGGGGAGATGATACCGAATGTGAATCTTGATGCCTGTGTGTAGGAAAATGAAGGTGGAAAGTAACAGTCTAGACAGAGACAATAATATGGGAAAAGCATATTTGTCTGACCCTGCATTTCTTGTGGACTGGCCCATGGCACGTGGGGAGAAATAGCAAGAAAAGGTTGCCATGATCAGAAGGGGTAGAACGTGCCACAGTAAGGAGTTTGATCTTCATTGTACAGACAGTGGGAAGCTGTTGCAGCATTTAAATAGGGGAGAGATCTGATTAGGTGAGATTTCAGACAGTAGAGAAGATGGAGTGGAACTTGGCTGGGGGCAGGAGGACGTGTTAGAAGACTGTCAGAAGAGTTCAGATGAGAGGTGGTAAGGGTGGAGGGTGTAGGAACTGCACATACTTGTAGGACAGACTTGAGGGACTTGTGGCTATTTAAATGTGGGTGTTCTGGATCACACTCAGGTTTTTAATTATGAGACACAAAAGAACACTAGGTTTGACAGGAAACCCAGAGATTAAACTCTAGGTGTGTTCAGTTTGATGTACTTATGAAGCATGCAGAAAATTGGGCATTTGGAAGTATGGGTCTGGCTACAAACTGGAGAAACGGGTCACAGAGTCTTTGCATATCAGTGATAGTAAAGGTCGCATAGGGTGATGCTTCCCCGCAAAAGTGTGGAGTAATGAAGGACCATTGCCAAGAACAGAAACAAAGGAGAAACGACCAAGAGGAGAAGGAAAAGACTAAGGACCACCAGTCTGGGAAAAGGAGGAAACATAAAGGGAGTAGTGTCAAGGGATAAGGAAATGCCAGGAAAAAGGGAAACATTTTTAGTGAATTTTACCACAGAACAATAAATTAATACTAGAAAAGCACCCAGAATTAACAACAAGACGACCACTGGCAGTCTCTCTGAGAGCAGCTTTAGTGGAGTGGTGAGGCATGACTTGCCTCATGAAGTCAGTGCCAGTAGGTCCCCAGCTTTTTAAAATTCATTTACAACCATTTACTTAAGTCCTCCAGCACTTTTTTTTTTTTTTACATTCACACAAGTTCCCTACTTACACAGTCCAAATAAGACAGAGGGGTCGCCTGACATCCACACTGTGGCCAAGAAAGAAGGCAGGTGTCCTAGAGTTCTCTTTGTAGTGTTCGTGGGGAAACCCAGTCGTGCAGAGGGCTACAAGCAAGGCAGGTTGTTGTGCCCTCACCTCCCAGTTAGGGTAGTCTCTGGTCAATTTGGTTCCAAGTCACCTGCTGAAAGCAGCAGGGCAGTAAACAGAAGGGGATGGTAGGGAAAGTCTAGAGTAGTTGTCATGGGGCACATAGTGACATTAGTGCACAAAGTAGGGTGTTAAATTCATGCACGAGGAACAAGCGAATGAACACAGTTTCCCACAGAGAGTGGAAGTGGGCCTGTACCAGCAGATTACCGTAACAGCTGCAGTTGCCATCGCCAGATTGTCTGAAAGTTAGGCCACGCCAGCGAGAGGCATTTTAAGACCAAACACTGTTCTTAATGCTCCATCTCATTGGGCTTAATGACACATACTTAAAAACAAATGGACCATTCTCTAGAGGGCTGAGTTCACACTGGACTTCACAGAGTAGAAACTAAAAATGTTCTGAATTAACCCAAATCAATTTTTTAAAGATTTGCTGAGGAGAGAGGAAAGGGCACCTTTGGTTGAGACCCTGGCGCCATATGAAACATGTGAACACTTGATTAAATGAAAATAGGCCATCCCTTCTCTCCTTTAGACACTAAGCTTTTATCCTGCTCTTTTTTTTTTTACTTTAATTGGAAACATTTTAAAGTTTCAGAACCAGTTTTGTTCTAAATAAGTGAACACATTTTTCTCCCTTTCTAAAAACGTCAGAGATTGCAAGCGTAAATCTTTCTTCTCTTCAACTATCAAGTAATGAACTATTTGGTTCCAATTGTAATTATTATCTAGATTATATATTTTCCCATGTGTTGTTGGAATGTCTAATATGCTCTGCATTCAGTTCCCCTGGCAGTTTCTAGAAGAAGAACATCATTGGCCATCGTATAACATCCCCAGGTGAAAGTATCCACAGCCAAGAACAATAGCATGAATTCTAGGCACGTTTATTTACCACACATTATCTCCACATATCATAATGTCCTATTAAGAAATTTTGCAGGATGTGATTTAAAAGAGGACCCACTCGGCACCTGTTGGGATGAGCACTGGGTGTTGTATGGAAACCAGTTTGACAATAAATTTCATATTAAAAAAATAAAAATAAAAGAGGGCCCTCTCTTACTGTGGCTCTTTTCTTTAGGCTTCAAGGAAATTAGCCCTTCTAGCTGGTGTTTCTGAAAGTGAGTTATCAAAATTTACTAACCAATTTCATTTGGGTTGTGGCCTGAATGTTTGCAAATGTCAGCTTTAGCCTCTGGCAGTTTAAAAGCTGAGCTCAGCTTAAGGTATCCTCTAGCAAATTAGGTTTACCTTCTTTTTATTTCATTCTCATCATGACTCAGATATTCACTTCACTCCACCCACCCTCCCCAAATTATTCTCCAGAAATGGGCAGAACAGGCTAATGAACCTACAGTAATGCCTTGATTTATAGAGTTGTCATGCTGATTTATTCAATATACATGTATTGAGGAACCAGCCTACAATGGGGTGTAGCAGATAAGAGTTGATAAACATGGTCTTTTTTCCCTTGGGATACAGTCTTCACAGTCTATTTGTAAACCAGTCGGTAAAGAACATTGGAGTTCTATGATGGAGATGTGCACAGTGCACGGAAGTGGGCCATCTCTTCATCAACTGTACTACATATTGATTTGTAAAATAGTGTGTATCAGTAGGGAGGAATCCCCATTTTGTTTAATTCATTTGGCAATTCCTTTTATAAAGCACAGTCCTTTTGCAAATACCTTCTTAGTTCATTTCTCTTGTAAATCTAGAGCATCTTAAAGTAGGGCACACTTCTAATTCTTGTCCTTGAAATCAGCATGCAAGAGTAAATATTTGTTAGATGTCACAGCATTGTAATCTGTTTTAAACTGTTAAAGTTTGTGTGAATTAAGAGTTAGCGTATATGTATTTCATTTTCTTTCATGTAGAATCTTGCAGCTGAGTAGTTTCTTAGAGATCATATGCTCTTGAGATGGAAAACTTGAAGTCCAGAATTTAGGACTCACTCCAGTCCACAGTGTGAAAGAAGATAAGTGGGGCCTAATTTGCCAGTTTGCTTTTCACACAAAAATGTTTTCATCTGTGTTTAGAGTATTCTTAGGAGCATGGATCTAGCACCAATATATTTAAGTTGTCAGCTTTTATATGTATAAAACATGACGTAAATTCATCAGGTCATGTTCAAGAAAGCCTTACAGAATAAATTGTAAATTAAAAAATAGATGTTATTCTTTTTTCATGCCATTTGTTAGAGCCACAGTTATGATACATGCTCTCTAAAAGGTCAATTAGCAGATTCCTCAGGATATTTAAAGTTTCGTGTCACCTTCTAAATGTCATGTTGAAGATAGAAATATTGTTACATTTGGGAGAATTTTTTGCCATAAAATAGCCTATATGATGAAAAAAATGCAGGTCAAGAATGAGGGAGTGGTAGGGAATTTTATCTTGCTTCTGGAAGCCTGAGTGTCTCTAAGTCCAGATGACTGTCTGTCATGGCAAGGAAATGGAATACTGTTTAATATTTGGCCTCTTTTCCCTGACTGACCCACATGAACCAGTATGGAGGACAAGTATGGAGAGTAGAGAGGACAGCTTCTCGAGTTTTTCTCAACAAGGGAAGGGCTTCACATTAACTGTGGTGTATTCTAGAAGAGGTTGGAAAGTAGAAAGAGAAGAAAATAACCAATGGAACAGGGTGTTCATGCTGGTGAAGAGATCGAGATGAAAAGCCCTGGTGGAGGGATGACCTTTTGCAGAGCCTGGAAGAAAAGAGGTGAAGATAGACCTGGCTGTCGAGATCTTTGTTATGTCTGGATTTAAAGCTGAGAATGTTCCTTTCTCATCCCTTCAGTTTTCACTTCAAGCCAGGCAAGGCCATCTTCTAAGAGATGTGGGGGGTGTGGGAGGGATAGGTTTGGGGTCAGAGGAGAGTTGGTGTTTGGGGCATCAGTTGTGGAAGTGGGGAAAGGCACTGACTGACAGGTAAAAGTTCCCTGGTAGCAGTGAGGATCCAGCTGTGGTTGGCTGAATACTATGAATGTGTACTTTTATCGGTGGGCCTGGATGTGTTAATTCTCCATCAGTATGGAACAACCTAGATATAGAAGGAAAAGAACAAAGACGGCTGGAAAGTGTCAAACATTAAAGTGTATAGAGCGATGTATAGAAGGACCAAAATACAAAGATTTGGAGGGTCTGGTGAGAGTGGTAACAAGATTCACCATGAAAGTTTTGACAGATGAGGACAAAAAGCCATGGAGTGAGTGAAAGATCAGAAAGAAGGGAGTGTAGAAGGTCTCTGAGGTAGCAAAGCAGTTGTCTTAGAGTAAGGAAGTGAGATCTGTAAGGAAAGGAATGAGAAATATGCATGTGAGGTCAGAGTATGTGTTCCAGATCAGGGATCAGCAAACTTCCTATAAAGGGTCAGATAGTAAATATTTGTGGCTTTGTAGGCCACATGGATTCTTGGCTCTGCTGTTGAAGCTTGAGAGCCATCATAGACAGTAAGCAAACAAATGGGCATGGCTGTGTTCTAGTAAAACTTTATTTGCAAAAACAGGTGGTGGTAGTGGTCTCATTTGTCTCAAGGACTGTAGTTTGCTGACCTCTAGATTATGACAATTTCCAGTATGTGGGCAGAGTTAAGTAGAAGTGCATACTAGTAGAAAACAGGGGGCTAAGGTGCTTCAAGATTAGTTTATTGACTACAAACCATCCAGATCGAACAGACATTTAGAGAAAACTCCACTATCAACAGAATATACACTCCTTAAGTGCACAAGGAACGTTCTCCAGGATAGATCACATGCCAGGCCAGAAAACAAGCCTCAGTAAATTTTAAAAATAGGAAATCATACTGAGTATATTTTCCAATAGGATTGGAGTGAAATTGGAGGGGTGCATGAGTGGCTCAGTCGGTTGAGCATCCAACTTTGGCTCAGGTCATGATCTCACAGTTCGTGGGTTTGAGCCCCATGTCAGGTTCTGTGCTAACAGCCCAAAGCCTGGAGCCGGCCTCAGATTTTGTGTCTCCCTCTCTCTCTACCCCTTCCCTACTTACAGTCTGTCTCAAAAATAAACATTAAAACAATTTTAAAAGAAATTAGAAATCACTAACAAAGAAATTTGGGGAATTCACCAAGATGCGAAAATTAAATAATACTTCTTAATCTGGTGGGTCAAAGAAGTCACAAGGGACATTAGAAAATTCTTTGAAATGAATGAAAATGAAGACCAAACATACCAAATATGGGATGCAGTGTTCAGAATGAAATTCATAGCTATAACTTCCTACATTAAGAAAGAAGAAAGCTGTCGAATCAAAAAGCTAATCTTCCATCTTAAGACAGTAAACGTGTGAGAAAAAGGAACAATAATCAAAAGGGTCTGAAATGGGCTAAGGAGATGGAATAGAAATAAAGCCCAGATAGAGGAGAAAAACAATTTCTCTGTAATGGGAGCAGAGGGAAAGTAGGATGGTTTCTGTGTTTGCTGTAAGTGTATAAAGTTCCCATCTTTACCATTTTCATCTGTTTTCTTTGTGAAGCTGGATATGAAGTGACAAAAAGGCATAGAGCTTTGGAGATTTGAAGAATACTCCTTGTGTCGTATGGTTGGAAAAAGTCCTTGTATGGATGGAATTGACTAGAGGGAATTATTGAATGTCAGGCCATTGAGGATCCTTTTGAGGCTGCCAACAGTGTATTAGAGAGGAACTACTGATCTACCCTGTTGTGTGATGCCCTCAGCTGCACTTGAATATCCTGGGGAAGGCACAGAAAAGGCAAATGTTCGCACTCATATATGGCCAGGATTTTTGCTTGTCAGCGGAGATTTAAAGATATGGGCAGGGAAATTTAGGATGTTGCTTAGTCAGGCGAGATGGAAAGGTAAATGGGCAGGGAAATTAGGATGGTCAATAAGCTAGAGAAGGATGGACGTAAAAGTAAAAAGCTAATGAATAGGGAGCAAGTAGAGGGGTCAATTAAGTGGAGATCATATAGGCAAACCAGCTCCTCAAGGGTAGGGAATCTGTTTTGTTTACTAATGTGCCCCAGCCCTCAGAATATTCGCTGGCACATAAGTGGAAAATACTTGTACTGAATGAATCACCATGGCAGAGCGAGAATCATTTATCAGCAAGCTGGAAGAACAGTAGGTTGTGGTCAGGGTCAGAAGCTTGAATGGAGAGTCAGATGGAGGAGGTAAAGTGTCATGAATGAACATGTTGTATGTCTGACATGCACATGTAGTAGGTTTTTGGTAACTGTTAACCTTTATCATTACTTTATTTTGATAATGATACTTTATTTATCATTACTTTATCATTACTTTTATTTACTGTTAACCTTTATCATTACAGAAATAAAGTAGAGTCGTTTCTCTACAATTGGATGAGTTGACCTTTCCCAAATAACTATCACTTAAAGCCATTGGAACAATCAGGGTTGTTAGATTCTACTTTACCTGGGTGGAATCAACCAACCAAATACTAGTAGGAATTACCATCCTTTCATAATCAGCCTTCTAGCTATGAAGGCCAGAAGCCCAGAGTACTTCGAATGCTACCTGTTGTTCTGTTTAGTCTATCACAAGTGTGGACACTTTTATATTTATAGTGCTGTATCACCTTCCTAAAGTTATGTTGACCTTTCAGTGGGCTTTGAAAGGCCTTTTTTTTCCTTGCTTTTAGTACTGGCATAGCTTACTTTCATGAGTTTTTGCTTTATTGCATTTCACAGAATATTGTGTTTTTTACAAATTGAAGTTTTGTGGCAACCCCACATTAAGCAGGTCTGTCGGCACTATTTTTCCAGCAGCATTTGCTCCCTTTGTATTTGTCACATTTTGGTAATTCTCAAGATACTTCAGACTTTTTCATCAGTATCCTAGAACCAAATCTTCAGTACTTCCAAGCTATGCCTGAAGGAGTCTGAAATCTCATTTAAAATTAGGGATGGCTGTTTGCAAAGGAAAAGTTTACAGAAGGAGGCTGAAATGATAATCTTGTTTTTAAACAATGCTGTTGTTTTTCCATTTAGCTTAGTCAAAGAAGTATTTTGATTTTGAGAATTCACATCTTTTCTGAATAACTTGCCGTAGTTCTTACCCGGCACCCAGTAGTATAATTACTCGTACACAGTAAAAAAGTCTGTACTGACTGATCTTTAATTGTAAAATAAGCAGTCCTCTGAAATGCTCTTCTCTCTACTTCTTTGCCTGGTAAATTTCTTTTATGATCTACCTCAAATATCTCCTCTCACATTATCTCCAGTGCTTAACAGACAAATGAACAGGATTCAGTCCTTCGAGTCATTCACACTAATTTCTATTACACTGCCATTATTTATTTGTCTATATGTTCCTGCCCTTGCCTTTTATTTACCAAGGAGCGGGGACTTTGTTTTATTCATCTGAGTGTCTCCAGTGCCTGTGTGTGCCTGCCATGCAGGACATACTCCAGAATTGTCTGGCAAACGAGTTTGACAGCAAGAAAACACATTTACAAGTACTTTGCAGACTTGGGTTGGAAAACCTTGCCCTCTAAAGTATTTTGCCTCTTTAGGATTTTCTGCAATTAGGATACTGCTGTTAGGTGAGCAGTGATTAATTGATTATGGCTCAGTGATGCAACCAGTAGATGTAATTAACTTAGAGAAAAGTTAGCCTTTTATTCCTATACCAGCTTATTTTAAGTTAAGCATAACACACACTTGATACTCAGTGTAGGTTTGTTAAAAGTACAGACATCTACCAAGACATTAACAAGGGACCATTATTGGTGTGGTGTTTTTTAACTTTTTTCTTTATATTTTTTTCACTCTTTTTATTTTCTATTTCAGTATATATATTGGGAAATATATTTTCCATTTTTAAAGGATATGGTACGTAATAGAGACAAGAAATAAATGCTTTGGTACATTTTGGAACCAATCAGCTGGGTCAAATTGGGCCAGTCCATGATGCTTTGGCAACAAATCTCAGTGGCTTAGAAAAGCAAAAGTTTATTTCCTGAGGGACAGCTGGAGTTCTTTTATACCCAGTGTCTCAGATCCAAGTTTCCTCCACCTCTAAGTGGCTTCCAAAGTTGCTGCAGCCAGGGGAGGGACAGATGGAGGAGACTTGCCAGCTTTCACAAGCTTCAGCACACGTCACTTTGCCGTGGCTAAGACGAGTCACATGGCCCCAAGCTTCCTGCAAAGTACAGTAGAAAATGTAGAATACCAATAGTCTCTAACATGCTATTTGTCACATTTTGGTAATTCTCACAGTATTTCAAGCTTTTTCATTTTATTTTACAGTTACTGTAATGAATGTATGTTGGATCCAGACTGTGGTTTTTGCTACAAGATGAACAGATCAACTGTCATTGACTCTTCCTGTGTTCCAGTTAATAAAGCATCGACAAATGAGGCAGCATGGGGCAGGTATGTCATTTATTATATACCATAAGAACATGAAATAAGCTTTCAGAATGAAACCTTTTTATTACTATATTCCCTATGCTATACATTTCATCTTTGTGACTTATTTATTTTATAACTGGAAGTTTATACCTTTTAATCCCTTTCACATTTCACTCATCCCCTCCAACCAAACTCCCCTCAGGCAACCACCAGTTTGTTCTCTGTATTTAAGAGTCTGTATTTTTGTTAGTTTTTTTCATTTGTTTGGTTTTTAGATTCTACATATAAATGAAATCAAATGGTATTTGTGTTTCTTCATCTGACTTACTTCACCTAGTCTGATTCCCACGAGGGCCATTCTTGTTGTCACAGATGCAAGATCTCATTTTTTTTTAATATTTGAGTAATATTCCATTGTGTATATATGCCACATCTTTATCCATTAATCTTTTGTTGGACACTTGGGTTGCTTTCATATCTAAACTATTGTAAATAACGCTGCAGTAAACATAGGGGCGCATATATCTTTTGAAATTAGTGTTTTTATTTTCTCTGGGTAAATACCTCATAGAGGAATAACTGGATCACATGGTAGTTCTATTTTTAATTTTTTGAGGAAACTCCATGTTTTTCATAGTGGGCCGCGCCAATTCACATTCCCACCAACGGTGCACGAAGGTTCCCTTTTCTCCACATCTTTGTGAACACTTGTTAGAGCTTGTCTTTTTGATTCTATCCAATCTGACAGGTGTGAGGTGCTATCTCATTGTGTTTTGATTTGCATTTCCCTGATGATTATTGATGTTGAGCATCTTTTCATGTGTCTCTTGGCCATTTGTATGTCTTCTCTGGAAAAATGTCTGTTTTGATATTGTGCCCATTTTTTTTTTTACATCAGATTGGTTTTTGAGTATTGAGTTTTATAAATTCTTTATATGTCTTGGATGTTAACCCCTTTATCAGATATATATCACTTGTAGATATCTGCTCCCATTCACTAGGTTGGCTTTTTGTTTTGTGGGTAGTTTCCTTTGCTATGCAAAAGCTTTTATCTCAGGGATGCAAGTGTGGTTTAATACTCAGAAACCATTCATTGTGATATATCACATTAAAAAGAGGAAGGACAAAAACCATATGGTTATTTCAGTAGATGCGGAAAAAGCATGTGACAAAATACGTTTGTTCATGATAAAAAAAAAACTTTACACAAAGTGGGTTTAGAAGGAGCATACCTCAAACTAATAAAGTCCATATATGAAAAACACAGAGCTAACGTCATACTCAGTGGTGGAAAACTGAAAGCTTCTCCTCTAAATTCAGGAACAAGACAAAAATGTCCACTCTCACCACTTTTACTCAACACAGTACTAGAAATCCAAATTAAAGTAATCAGACGAGAAAAAGAAAAGGCATCCAACTTGGTAAGGAAGAAAACTGCCACTATTTGCAGATGACGTGATACTATAAAGATTCCACCAAGTAACTATTAAAACTGAAAAATGAATTCAGTAAAGTTGTAGGATGTAAAATTGATATGCATTTTTATACCCTAATAACAAAGCAGCAGAAAAAGAAGAAAACAATTCTATATTCAGTTGCCCCCTAAGAACAAAAGCCTCAAAATAAATTTTACCAAGCAGATGAAAGACCCGTACTCCAAAAACTGAGAGACAATGATGAAAGAAATCAAAGATGACATAGACAAAATAGAAAGTTATACCATGCTCATGGATTGAAAGAATTAATATCATTAAAATGTCTATACTACCCAAAGCAATCTGTAGATTCATTGCAATCCCTATCAAAATACCAATTGCATTTTTCACAGAACCAGAACAAATAATCCTAAAATTTGTATGGAATAAAAAAAGACTTCAAATAGTCAAAGAAATCTTTAGAAAAAAGAACATAGCTGGAGGTATCACAATCCCAGATTTCGACAAAGCTGGTCCTGGCACAAAAATACACAGATCATTGGAACAGAACAGAAAGTCCAGAAATCCACGTTTTCTGGTCAATTAATCTATGACAAAGGAGGCAGGAATATACAGTGGGGAAAGAGTCTCTTCAACAAATAGTGTTGGGAAAGCTTGAAAGCTGTATGCAAAAGAATGAAACTGGATCGCTTTCATACACCATACATAAAAATAAACTTATAATGGATTAGACACCTCCTAAATGTGAGACCTAAAATCATAAAATTCCTAGAAGAAAACATAGGCAGTAATCTGATATGAGCCTTAGCACTATTTATGGCTATGTCTCCTCAGGCAAGGGATACAAGCAAAAATAAACTATTGGGAGTACACTAAAATAGTAAGATTTTACCCAGCAAAGGAATAGGTCTTATTTTGTTGTTGTTGTTTATTTCTTTATTTTTATTTATTTTATTTATTTATTTTTTTTGAGAAGAGAGAGAGCATGAGCAAGGGAGGGGCAGAGAGAAAGGGAGAGAGAGAATTCCAAGCAAGCTCTGTGCTGTCAGCACAGAAACATATGCAGGGCTGGATCTCACGAACTGTGACATCATGACCTAAACCAAAATCAAGAGTTGGACGCTCAACCAACTGAACCTTCTAGGCACCCAGGAACAATTCTTAATTTTATTTATTTTTATTTTTTAACAGACTTTTTCTTTTAGTTTTATTTTATTTGTTTTGAGAGAGAGAGAGTGAGTGACTGAGGGGAAGAGAGAGAAGGAGACAGGGGGTGGGGGACAGGGGAGGGGAGGGGAATCCCAAGCAGGCTCTGCACTGATAACACAGAGCCCAATGTGGGGCTTGAACTCACAAACCGCTGAGATCAAGACCAGAGCCAGAGTCAGACGCTTAACCAACTGAGGCAAGTCTTATTTTTTAAACTTACAGAATGAGTATGTTTATAATCAGTGACTTCAATGACTGCAGTTCTTTTAAACTAGTCTTTTAAACAATCTTTTAAACTGATTTTCATAACAGTATTACTTTCCAGTGTATACTGGTGACAGAAGGGCATGAAACACTGCAGTTGTATGTTACACAAACTTAGAGTAGAAAGCACTCAAGCCTAGACTCCAGGAAATCCAGATTCCAGACCCAACTCTGTCCTAAGCTGTAGGAGTTTGTCTCTTGAGACAAATGTTCCTACATGTTCCAAGGCGATTTCTCCCACTGCACATTGTTTAACTGCACCGTAATTTTCAAACTCTGAAACTTAAGTAAAAGAGAATTTTGAAGTCAACATGAATATCACTTTAAATTCTTTCATGGAACTGTTGTTGTCTTTGAGTACTTTCCTGGAGTTTAGTGAAATTAAGCAATGTAATGATAAAAGTTGGCAGTCATTGGCATTTAATCAGTCTAGAAAGCTATAAACCTTTCTCTTTTTGACAGGTTACATTGTGGTAGGCACATAAATGAAATATTTGTATAGAACAAATATTCCCCACATTTATGAACTAATACATATATCTATGTATGCAGAAAATATGTAAATATTCTTTGATATGGCTTTAACTTCTTATAGTTCTAAATACCCATAAAAAGAATAATATGCTCTTTTCCTGTCTGCCTCATAGAACTGAAGAAGGCAATGAAATCTGTAAAGTACTTGTAGCTCCTCAAAGCTGTAAAGTATAATGTATCATTATTAATCGTAATGCTGTTGTCATTAATCATTTTATTAGGGAATTACTTCAAAGAAGAAGTAAATTATACAGTATTTGACTCAAAATCCCGACCACATTTTAAATATACTAATTACAAAGAAATATGTAAAAGAAATGCAATTATTACTTAAAATCAGAGCTTGAAAAGAGCTTCTTTTAAAAATACCCAGTGTATAATTTTCATCAGCCAAGCTTCATTAGTGAGTTAATTGATTAAATATTTCTGGATGTAATACTTCACAGTTTTAACCCTTATGATTCTTTTTTCAATAGACAAAAACTGAAAGTTTGCTTGTCTAAAATTATGAATATGTCATGAAATTTATCTATGTCATTTCCTGTACTTTGCAGAATTAACTTTAAAACATATTAGAAATGAATACTAATGATAAAGGAGCACTAAAATTAGGCATTTCTCCTGTCCTCAGTAGAAGGTCTTGAGATCAGAGGCCTCAAAAGAGTAGTTTTGTTCTCACTGTTTGCACATAACAGATTGTACGGGTTCTTAATAGAAATGTATATTATTTCTTTTATGTTAACTTATTCTTACGTGTTATTTATATATTTAGACCATTATTCCTTGATTGCACTCACTACTAGAGAAAAGTGAGGCACAGATTATACGTAGGGAAAAATACAAATAGTTAAACAGTGTGTACAGAGAACTTTTAGGTTTGTAGAATATTCTTAGAATGATCTCAAACTCTACCACTCCCCTTCAAAAAAAAAGAACAGGCTTTCTCACTCTTCTCTGTGTTGAGTGACAGGCCTCTTCTAGCTTAGCCACTGTGATTGGCTGCTTCAGTCTGTGCTAGGAAAAAGGCAGTTACCTTGAAAAATTCCTACAACAGATTTTCCATTTATAGGTAAATGACATTCATTATAGTTTTGTTGGTTGATATCTTTTATACAGTGCCTTGGGGTAGAATTCTCAGGGCAAAGTCTACCATTGTCTTGTATTTGCATCTGAGATATACTGTTTATAGATATTTTGGGGTCAAGAATTGGGGAAATTCAGAGCCATATATCCCGATCTCTAACTGTAGCTATTTCCTGAACAGACACCAGCTGGAATAGTAATACCACTCATGATGGAGATAGTATGATGATTTTGGTGAACTCAGAATTGTCTCAAAATAACGAAAACCACTTGCCTGTATAATCAACTATAATAAGCTGTAGGGGTGCCTGGGTAGCTCAGTCGGTTAAGTGTCCGACTCTCGGATTCAGCTCAGGTCATGATCTCATGGTTCATGAGTTCGAGTCCCGCATCAGGCTCTGCACTGATGGCACTGAGCCTGCTTGAGATTGTCTCTCTCCTAATTTCTCTGCCCCTCCCTGGCTTGTGCTTTCTTTCTCTCTCTCTCTCTCTCTCTCTCTCTCTCTCTCTCTTTCTCTCTCAAAATAAATAACTTAAAAAAATAAGTTGGAAATAAAACTTTCAGTCAGCTGGCATGCTTTTCTAATATCTATGTTGTTAAATTTCAATAGAAAGTTTTTATTTAATCAGTTGTCTAAAGAAGATACATAATTGGCCAATAGGCACATAAAAAACTGCTCAACATCACTAATCATTAAGAAAATGCAAATCAAAACTATAATAGATACCATTTTATACCCATTAGGGTGGCCACTATCAACAACATTGTTGTGGAGGATGTGGAGAAATTGGAAACTGGTACACTGTTGATGGAAATGTAAATTGGTGCAGCCACTATGGAAAACAGTGCAGTGGTTTCACGAAATTTTAAAAAAGAGAATTCTATATCATCTGACAATTCCATTTATGAATATACATCAAAATGAATTGAAGGAAAGGTCCTAAATAAATATTTGAATGCCTATGTTCACGGCAGAATTATTCATAAAAGCCAAAGATGGAACCAATGCAAGTGACAGGTGACAGATGCATGGAAAAAGAAAATGTGGCCTATGCATTCAATGATGTATCATTCACTTAAGGAAATTATGGCACATAGTACAACATGGATGAATCTTGAAGTGATAAGATAAGTGAAATGAGCCAGTCACAAAAATACATATGGCTCCACTAATATGTGGTACCCAGAGTAGTCAACAGAAAGAAGAATGGTCATTGGCACAGGCAGGGGGAAGTGGTGAATAGTGTGTTGTCGTTTAATGGGTGTGGGCTTTCAGTTTTGCAAAATGAAAGGGGTTTTGGAGATTGCTTCATACATCAAGATGAATATGCTTAACACTACTAAACCGTACCATTTAAAATGGATACAATTTGGAGCACCTGCATGGCTTAGTTGGTTAAGTGTCCGACTTCGGCTCAGGTCATGATCTCACAGTTCGTGAGCTCGAGCCCCTTATCAGGCTCTGTGCTGACAGCTCGGAGCCTGGAGCCTGCTTCTCTGTCCCTCCCCGCTCGTACTCTGTCTCTCCCTCAAAATAAATAAACGCTAAAAAAATTTTAATAAATGAATAAATAAAATGGTTAAAATTTTAAATGGCAAATTAAGATGCTAAGTTTTTGGGGCATCTGGGTGGCCCAGTCGGTTAAGCATCCGACTTCCACTTGGGTCATGATCTCGCGGTTACTGAGTTCGAACCCCTTATCAGGCTCTATGCTGACAGCTTGGAGCCTGGAGCCTGCTTCAGATTCTGTGTCCCCCGTCTCTCTATCCCTCCCCCGCTCATGCTCTGTCTCTTTCTCTCCCCAAAATAAATAAACATTAAAAAAAAATTTTAATGCTAAGGTTTTTGTTAATGTGTATTTTACCACAATTGAAAATAAAAAAGTAAAACCCATAAAAAATTATTTAGCATACTTCTAGAAAATACACTGAATTGATGGAAAACATTCTCACCCTATCATCCCTTACACTGCCATATGCATCCCCTACACATGCAAATACAAGTTTCATGCACAGGTGAATTTGAGGGAGATCCCCAAGTGCCACAAATAAGAGCAAGAGCAGCAAGCCACAGGGAAATCTGGGAGCCCAGGGAATATCAGAAGGGAAGCAAACCTTGAGAGTGAGAAGCCAGCATTTTAGCTGCTGAGAGAGATGGAGCCCCAGGCTTTGTCTGCGGAGCTTTGTCTGTGCCGTACAGGCTCTGAAATGGGGACAAGAAAATGTGTCGGGCTGGGCTGGGTAAGCTGTAAACTTCTCTGCTGCAGGATCTTGATTAGAAATAGTGTCACACAGGAGAAAGGAAAGCCAGGAGCCATTACTTTGAGGAAATACAGGTTCTCATGTCACAGTGCCTATCCGTAGAGCCACCTCAGAAATAAACATGCAGTGGTCAGAACCCAGGACTTCCATGGAAGGCAACTCAGTAAATGTGAGAGGACCATCAGAAGTTACAAACTATATCAATTAATGAGGGAAAGAAGCCAAGTATGACAGAACGGAGAATCAATACCTAAAGAAGCTTGCATTACAAAAGAGATACGAAATTTTAAAATCTGTTTGAAGAAATAAAGGAAATAGTGTAATTTTGTCAATTATACTGACAGTTGCACACTTGATGTGTGCAGTGTATGTATATGTGCATGTATATGTGTATACACATATATAACAAATGTCATACTTATGCAAATTTTGCTAAAAATAAAAATAAACCTTGGAAAGCTAAAATTCTAGATAAATAACATAGAATGGGGTATGGGAACTTTTAGAAAAAAAATCCATGTACATTCCTTTGTTTGCAGAAGGAAATGGAGATTATAATTAAGGTTTTCAGCTTGTTAATTATAAGTGTCAAAAATGTGAGTGTAGTCTCTTAAAAATATGTACTAGTGGGGGGGGGGAATAAAATCAAGCAAACTACTAAGAAAAGAGGAAAAACTATAGTTAAGGGAAATCACTAAAAAAATCAAAATTAAATGTAAATGCAGTGGTTATTATAATAAAAATAAACCAATTAAACAACCTATGAAAGGCAAATATTCTCATACTGGATTTTTTTAAATGTAATGCTATTTACAAGAGATAATCTTAGGAAGGTTGGAAATATAGTGAAACAAATTAGGTGTTAGTCAAGAAGACACAAAAAATACAGACTAGAGAATTTGGAAAACTAACTAATAAACTTAATGTAACAGAAATAATGAACCTCATATAAAGAAAATTTTATCATTTTCAAGCAAACATTGAATACTTAAAAAGAGTTACCATAAAAGAATAGGGGCACCTGGGTTGCTCAGTCAGTTAAGAGCCCAACTTTGGCTCAGGTCATGATCTCACAGTTAGTGAGTTGGAGCCCCACATCAGGTTCTGTGCTGACAGCTCAGAGCCTGGAGCCTGTTTTCAATTCTGTGTCTCCCTCTCTCACTGCCCTCCCCCACTCATGCTGTCCCTCCCTCTCCCTCCCTCCCTCTCTCTTTCTCTCTCTCTCTCAAAAATAAATGAACATTAAAAAATTTTTGAAAAAAGTATAAGTTTAATGAGTTTGTATAAATGCATATATAGTCTAATAAATTCTAAGTAAATTCAGATAATTGGTTTGTAAAATATCTTTTCTAGGGGCGCCTGGGTGGTGCAGTCGGTTAAGCGTCCGACTTCAGCCAGGTCACGATCTCGCGGTCCGTGAGTTCGAGCCCCGCGTCAGGCTCTGGGCTGATGGCTCTGGGCTGATGGCTCTGGGCTGATGGCTCTGGGCTGATGGCTCGGAGCCTGGAGCCTGTTTCCGATTCTGTGTCTCCCTCTCTCTCTGCCCCTCCCCCGTTCATGCTCTGTCTCTCTCTGTTCCAAAAATAAATAAAAACGTTGAAAAAAAAATTTTAAAATATCTTTTCTGAACAAAATGCTCTAATACTGCAATGCAACATAAATATATTTATTGCCCTTTCTGCTTTTCTTCAGAATCTTTAGGAAAATGATCTTAAAATCAATTAATTGGTTAAGAAGAAATCATAGTGGAAAATAGAACATTAAAAGTAATAAATGAAAACATCCACAAGAAGTTAGAACTTGAATAGAAAATTAGCATGTAGAGTAAGCAGAGATGGAAAATAAGAGAAAGAAAATAACAGAACGCAGAAAAATACTAGAAAGGATCAAAAAACAAAAGTTGGTTCTTAGAGAAGACTAATATAATGGAGACATCTCTGGCTTTCTGGTAGAGGAGAGGGAAGGCACAGAGAAGCGATACTTAGAATGAATAAAAAAGGTATATAACAACAGATAATAAAAATGTAAAAATCATGTGCAGTGCATTTGAAAACAGATAAACTGGACAGCTTTCTAGGGAAAAATACAACTTTCCAAAACCAAATCAACATCTCTGTGAAGTGTAATTTTCATTCCCATTAAACAGATGAAGACAGTGGAACTTAGAGGGTCTCAGTGACTTTCTCAAAATCAAAAGCCGGCCAATAAGTCCACCACTTTTAGGGGAGCAAAAATGGGTAGTAGGAAAATACACATTTTAGAGTCAGGTAGATTCTAATTTCAGCCTTTATCATTTACCTCATAAGTGGCACCCGGACAGTCTGGGCTTCTCTGAGCCCTATTTCTCATCTATACAATGGGAATAATACAGTTGCTGTGTTGAACAATATGGCTTTTATAACGATCAAGTAAGAGTCTATCTGAAAACATTTTTAAATGTAGCAGTAACCTGTGCAACTGTTAGTAGTAAGTATCCTGTACTAATTTTTTTTCTTAGATTCTTAGAATGCAATTTTTTTCTTAGATTCTTAGATTCAATAACACTTTTTCTAAATTAGAATAAACACTTCCTAACAGGTAAATACATTAAAATGCTTTCTATTTATTTCTGCGTCTCTTCATCCACCTCCCTATGTCCTGGCTCTCTATATACACAGAACCATAAATAATCTCTTCTGGAACTTCAGACATCCTGACTCTTTAAAAGTATTGCTAATGAGGCATACTTAATGTGCTGATTCAGTATTTGTTTCCTATAATACAACATTTTCGCTCTGTAATTAGCACACTAAAATAGCTAGATAGAGCCCCTATTTGGCAGTTCATTGTTCTAACTCACACTGAATGCCTGGTTTATTGTATTCATTCAGCAGAGATACTTTTCTCAAAGCTGCACTCTGATACAACACCCAGACTTATTTTTCCCAGCATCCACCCCACTCCCACATGGAAGTGTCGTCAACTGAAACCCTTGCTATTACCCTAATAGCCACTGTGATTTCCTACCTCTATGCCTTTCCTCAGGCTGTGCTTTCTGCCTAGAATTGACCCTCCTTCTCCCTCTTTTTGATCTCTGCCTAACTTCTAACCATTATATTTTGCCCAGATCAGATGTCATTTTTTTCCTTGCAGTTTCTCTGATTAGCCCCAGGAAACAATGCTTGTTATATCCTCTGCTTGGTCTCCAGCACTCCTCTGTTAACTTACATGATAATTATACTGTCTTATATGTTAGTGATTTGGGTTTGGATATAGCTTCGCTTCTAGATTGTAAATTCCAATGTCTGTATCCTGCTCTGTTTTTAATCCCTTGGTGCCTTGTACATTCAGGCATTCGACAATAACTGTTCACTGACAGAATGGAAAAGGCTGCCATCACTGGAAAATAGATAAGGGTTTCAAAGTACTGCAGTTCCAAATAAAAGGCTGTGGTGTTCCAACTGTAGTGAAATCTTCTACATTCATACCTATTTCCAGGAAAGAGAATCTCTGAAGGAAAAATGAGTGATGCTATTTTAATGAACAGTATTAAAGGTTTACCTGGTAGTAATTAAAACACTAAAAAAGTTTAAAAAATAAAACTCCACCACTGGCTTCAGGGATGCATCCTCTATATTGCATGTCGTCACACTACATGAAAAATAATTTTTAAAAATTATTGGAAGAAATATTCAGCACACTTCCTCCGGATAGTCACTGGTATGCAAGGGAAGCAGTGTATCTATGTGAGAGTATAGGATCAAGTGGTATTAGGAAGCCAGGCCAAATAGCCAAAAACAGGATTTTCCCTTCATCACCTCTTTTTTTTTTTTTTTAATTTTTAAAGGAGCATATGGGTACCTTTAAAAGGTACATATAAAGGTACTATTTTGCATTTATAAAGAGAAATTTATTTTATAATTAATAAACTATATCAGTATCAATATATTCATGTAGAAGATTGATGTTTTTATTAGTTATTAATATTAAGAATTTAAAATCCTCAGGTTGTGCTTCTAAATCAATGATCGCATAGTTCACAATTAATTTTTGCTAGCATACACTAAGCGAAGTAGAGAGAGAATCTAATATAGAATATTTTAATCCATTTTACTTTTTAAATTACACTTTTCTTCATGTCTTTGCTTAAATAGACATCAGTATGCTAGATACTGCCTTTAAGATCTGTAACTCTACACTATGTATTTGTAAGTTTCATCTATCCATAAGTAATTCACAGGTCTCTGGATTCTTCTTTTTTCAAGCCCAGAAACTTAGCCTATCTTGGATTTAGTGACCTTATTACACAGAATGATGCTGTTTATGTTGCAAAGTATACAATCAGAAAAGCAAAACATTTCTGAATAATTTATCTCCCTCTTCCATGTTAATTTCTCCAATTTCTTTTTTTTTTTTTTATTTTTTTAAATGGTTTTATTCTTGAAAGAGAGAGAGAGAGACAGAACTCAAGCTGGGAGGGGCAAAGAGAGAGGGAGATACAGAATCTGAAGCAGGCTTCAGACTCTGAGCTGTTAGCACAGAGCTCAGGCCAACCTTGAACTCGTGAACCGCGAGATCATGACCTGAGTTGAAGTCAGACACTCAACCGACTGAGTCACCCAGGTGCCCCTAATTTATCCAGTTTCTTAGTTGACATTTAATTGTAATGATAAGCACATTTTAACAGTTTTATCCAAGTAGTAATACTTACAATGTATTTGACTACACTTCATCTTAGGCCAAAACTTTACATTTCTAGTCCAGTCCTTGTTCTGTGTATGTTTTTAGTATTATTCTTCAGTTCATACTTCATTTGTAAAGGAGTCTGACAGTTATTTCTCACTAAAAAAGACTAAAGAAGACTGTGAGACTCAAGGCCAGAAACTGAATTGCACGTGCTTGGTAAATATAAAATACCAATGGCAGGTCTCGGTTCAGCAAATAATGGTGCATTTAAGCAGAAGATGTGCTGCTGCAGAGATGAAGTCTGGGGAGGTTGGGATTTGCCAAAAAGGGGGGGTCAGGGAACAGTGGGAACAAGAGGAAGAAAAATGCATGGCTGGAGCTGATACTGGATATGTGAGTGTGAATTCAACTGTTAGCCTTATTTAGGAATTTTAATTTGATATTTATAGGTATGTTTTATAGCTGTGGAAAGCATACTGGCAATTGTTTTAGGTAAATGACTTTATGTCATACCTGAATGTGGATACGAAATGTTATCACATAGTGAGAGAGAGTTCTTTTCCAAATATACTGAATAAATTAAGAAGAAAATCGGTTGGCACTAGTGTGATTTTAATGCTTGGCAGGAAACATTATCTAACTAGAAATTAATAGCATTGTGTTTTTTTTTTTACATAACTATCTTCTATTCTTGGCAACTGCGGTGGATTGTATTATTGTTCAGAATATCTGCTGCACTAGCTAGGGAAGGATTAGATTTTTCGGGCCCATTAAGTGTTATCCACATGATTTGCTCTGGCCAAAGAAGTGAGAGTGGAACCAATCCATGCCACATTTTTTTTTTTTAAGAGGGAGAAAGAAAGAGAGATGGTGGGGAGGGGCAGAGAGAGAGAGGGAGAAGGAGAGTCCTAGGCAGGCTCCCTTCTCCTCGTGGAGCCTACATGGGGCTCAGTCCTACAACCCTGGGATCATGACCTAAGCCGAAATCAAGAGTTGCACACTCAACCAACCGACTGAGTCACCCAGGCACCCCCAATCCATGCCACTTCTAAACTGAAGTTTTAAGAGCAAGGATTTCTCATGTCCTCTTTTTCTTCTGCAGTATAGTTGGCAATGTCCCTGAAGGGGACTATGCCCTAGTAGGTGTTCCATTAGTTTTGGTCACAGAGTAGAGAAAATGTGGAGTGGAAGTGTAACTGACCTCAGATGGACCTGTCTGTAGCATACAACATTTTAGCCCCAATTATGGCACTGGGATTTGGGGCTCTTTTCTTACCTCCGTATAACTTCTCTTCTGACTGAGAAAGCCGGATCAGCTGTACATCACAGTGGAAGAGGCATAATTTTTTTTATATAAGTTTTAAAAGGAAGCTCATTTCCACACACACACACAAAAAAACTTAAATAACAGTACAGGAAAACAATAAATATGGGAAACAATCACAAGGGGATTACAAATGCCTTCAGTTTGGGGAATACCTCTATAGGGGTAGAGGGTTGGTAAGGTTCTTAAGGAGGGACTAATGTAAATGGCTTTGGGTTTAAAAGATAAAATCCTGATAGAAAGGGAAGGAAGAATTTTAAAGAACAGGTGGAAGGAGGGTAAGGCTTTAATATAAGGGGTGTGGATGGCACAAAAACAGACACATAGACCAATGGAATAGATTAGAAACCCCAGAACTAGACCCGCAAACGTATGGCCAACTCATCTTTGACAAAGCAGGAAAGAACATCCAATGGAAAAAAGACAGTCTCTTTAACAAATGGTGCTGGGAGAACTGGACAGCAACATGCAGAAGGTTGAAACTAGACCACTTTCTCACACCATTCACAAAAATAAACTCAAAATGGAT
>NW_024412407.1:14326322-14385589 GCF_014898765.1 Herpailurus yagouaroundi
AAAAAATAATAAAATGTATTATATATTTTAATAAAGACATTTAACAGATTATACATGTTGCTATGATACAGAAAGAAGAACAGCATTTGAAATCCAATACTTTCAGAAAGTTTCCTGCCAGAGAGCACGTGTGAACTAAAATCCAGGTTTTCAAGTACTGTGGTCCTTCCTACACTCATGATCTCAGCAGTGGCTTTAAAAGAAATCAACAAAATTATTTTTCCACTTCTAAATCTGGGCTTGCAACACGTACCATTTGTACAGCCACGTCATAGCATTTGGAATTCGCATAGACATACACGAAGCAGCACCCTTTGGAATTCCCGTTGCTGCAAAACAGTGCCAGAGGGTTACCTATAATCTGTCGGAACACAGTACTCTGTACTGGGATTTTTAGGAAGTTTTCTCTAACGCCCTTCACTATATTATCACTTGTCCTCTCCTATGAGAAGTGCTGTCTTGTTTTATCTGAGAATATTATTTTTAATTTTTTTTATTTGAGAAAGAGCACATGCAAGCGGGGGAGAGGGGCAGAGACAGAGAAAGTCTCCTAAGCAGGCTCCACACTCAGCGCAGAACCGGACATGGGCTCAGTCCCACAACCCTGGGATCATGACCTGAGTCGAAATCAAGAGTCAGGTGCTTGACCAACTTAGCCACCCAGGAGCCCCAAAGAGTATTGTTTTTAAAATAAAGAGTTCCCAGTGTTAGCCACCTTTACTTTCAATTTCAGAGGTGCATGTGTCCTGGAACCCTCTGAAAAATAAAACAGATAAAAATTTATTTTAACTTTTGTTGTTTATTTGATGTGTGAGTTTTGGGGTAAAGGTTGGATATAGACCTGCATGAAAAAAAACTCATAAGTATGAATATTCTTGTGTTTAATTATTGGTATGTTGAATTTTATAACAGAATTCAAATTCGGTCCACATTTGTATGGCCTCTAGGTGGAACTACAGAGAGGCTTTTTGTGCATTCATTTTATAATATTAATATTTGATATCGTGCTACATGCTATTAGAAATGTATTAAAAATACACAGAGGTTACCTCAAGGTTTATAATCCAGGACAGATAGCAACTTTTAAACAAGTTTACTTTAAAGTTACTGTAAAGAAACTAATGTTTCTTTTACAAATACATAAAGAAAAATATTTACCAAGTATACTGCTTAGGGTCAATCGCATTTAAGGAGAGAAGGTTTATGAAAATGAGTTGTAGAATCTGCAACATTTTAAAACTCAATCCTGGCTTTTAGGAATCTCAGATAATGGAAAGCTTGAGGAATAAAAGTTTGTGGCAAACTGTAGGGCAGAGTATTTCACATACAAAATATAGACTGTAGATATTTACAAAATTATGTGTTCCTTCCTTAGAAAATATTTTTAAATAGTGTGGAATCCCCTCTCTCACAATGGCTTACTTGAACTGCCCGTGACATAACTGAGGAAAAAGTATCCAAACTATAAATTCACTTATAAATCATTAATTTATGAGCTTTTAAAGCTCATGAAAATGCATTAACATTTTTAGTTTTATTGAGGTATGAATAACAAAAATGGTATATATTTAGGGTGTACAACATGATTTTTTTAGGTGTCTAACATGATTTAATATATGTATACATTTACATTTAATATATGTATACATTGTGTACCATCAAGTTAACACATCCAGCACCTCACGTGGGTACTGTATGTATGTGGTGAGAATATTCAAGATTTACTCTCTTAGAAAATGTCAAGTATTCATTACAGCATTATTAACTATAACCACCATGCTGTACATTCCATCCCAGAATTTATTCATCTCGTAACTGAAAGTTTGTGCCCTTTGATCAGACTCGCATTTCCCCACCTCTCAGCCCCTGGCAACTACCGTTCATTCTACTTCCTGGTTCTGTGAGCTTGACTGTTTTAGATTCCACATATAAGTGGATCACATGGTATTTGTCTTTCTGCATGTGATTTTTTTTTAAGTTTGTTTATTTTGAGAGAGAGAGAGACTGAGAGCATAAGTGGGGGAGGGGCAGAGAGAGAGGGAGACAGAATTGGAAGCAAGCCGCATACTGACAGTGCGGAGCCTGTTGTGGGGCTCAAACTCCCCAACCACAAGATCATGACCTCAGCCAAAGTCAGACGCTTGACCAACTGAACCATCCAGGCACCCCTTTCTGCATCTCATTTATTTTACTTAGCATAATGACCTTCTGGTTCATCCATTTTGTCACAAATGGTAGGACTTCCTTCTTTTTATGTTTGAATAACACTGCATTGTGTACACATGTGTGCCCATTGACACACATGATATTTTTTTTATCCATCTACCTGTGGACACTTAGGTTGTTTCCATATCTTGGCTCTTGTGAATAATGCTTCAATGAAGTTATTTTTCTTGACAAAAATTTCATGGGAAGCTAAAAAATGAGATTGATATGTGATTCATGGATACCCATTACTCAAGACATCAAAACTTCTGGAGCATCAGGGATATGAAACTATTGTTCATGTAAACTATAATGTTTTGTCTTCTGTGGGTGCAGACTGGCTGACTGGGAATGGAAAATCACATTTATTTTAATATTGAGCTTTTAGGAAGTTCTTGATTATGCAGACCTATTGTTATTTTTTAATTATCTGGCTTAGGAAGTAGGTGATCAGAATTCTCAGGAGAATCAAGGGATGTGAGGAAGGGGCAGAGCAAAGTAAAAAAAAAAAATTAACGTTTATTTTTGAGAGAGAGTGAGTGAGGGAGGAGCAGAGAGAAAGGGAGACAAGAATCCCAAGCAGGCTCCACTCTGTCAGTGCAGAGCCTGATGCAGGGCTCGAACTCACAAGTGAGATCATGACCTGAGCTGAAATCCAGAGTCAGCCACCCAGGTACCCTGCAAAGTCAACGTTTTGTATGTCAGTAACATCTGAAACTTTTCTACCTCTGTGTGTTCAAACTGTAGTTATCATCTGGGAGAAAATGTGTATGAAACTTAACATCTACATTTATTCTGCACATTTAATTATTTAACATTGACTGAACTGCTTATAATCTAAAATAGGATTGTAAAACTTGGTGTTTGTAAAAACTTGGAGGAGGTCAACCAGAATAGATACATGCAAAAAAAGAATTCCAAAGGTGTCTACAAAGCAGAGAAATGCCCTTGCCCTGGGCAGTATTACACAGCTACATTTAGTAACACCAAAGTTAAACAAAGCATGCATTTGTCCAGAACATCTTCTTCCCTGTAATTGAGCTATTATTGTCAGTTCTTCATTGATTCATAAGATATCTGATACTTGGTAGCAGTGAACATTTTAGCAAATAGTTCTTGATCTGTTATTACAACTCTGCTCCTTTAATAGAAGTTAGGAAGGTACATAGAAATATTTCATGTCTCTTACAGTTAAAGCAGGAAACATATTTAGTAGTACTGCTGTTCAGTTAAGTCTGAGAACTTTAAAGTGATTACTTCTGTCTGCTCTAAGCCAGAAAGGAGGCAAGCTCTAGGGTACGACATGTGAATGTAAAGGAAGAATGTTTTTTCTCTACACATCTTCGGTTCTGGGCTGGGTTCTAGAATAAGACATTTTAACAAGGGAAAACAGAAGCTTGTCAGCCTGTGTGTATCATATATATGAGAGAAACTCAGGAACGAGTAACTCAAAGACATGACTTAGAATTCAGGTTTATGTAGCATCTTCAACAAAGAACAATAAATTATTAGAGAAGTGACAAGACAGAGGAAAGGACCTTGAGTCTCAAGAGGTGGTGAATTGTAGGAAGGCAAATATATGGGAAAGGAGCGGGAGATAAAAGCTAGTTTAGTAAAATTCGTTGTATAGATGTCTCTGGTGCCATCTCCATGCTGATGGGGATCTGAAGTTGCTCTGTGATTAAGTTTTGTCCTTCCAGGTAGGGAAGGAGGGACACCTTTGTAAATTTATATCCTGCTTTTAGGCACATAGGGTGAGGGCAGAGAGCTTTCCCTGCATTTACTCTTCTTACTTGCCTTCAGCTCAGAATCTCAAAGGCATATTTTGGCGAGACATATTCCGGTTACCTTCATTTGGCACAACTGGGAAGAGAAGGGGGATCACACACCCAGGGATGTCACTTGGATCAGAGTGGTGACCCAAGGAACCTCTCCAGCAGAGTAGGAATGCAGTCAATTAAGAGGCATGGGTAGATGAATAAAGAGACAGCAATTGTTATCACAAAGGTATCCAAATTGGAAAGGCAGAGAAGAAACTAGAGGAAAATAGAATTAAGATAAAATGAGACAAGCCTAGAGAAGTTCAAGGAACGTGTATCTTGAAATCATCTCAGAAAACACTGTGAGAACATAATCAGCCTTCCCTGTAGTGAGTGTTCTTTGCAGATCTCTCTGGACTGGGCAAGGAACTGACTTTGAAGTAAATAGAATTACCCCAGGCGTATTGACAAAGTCCTAATAAGACTGACAGCTTTGAGTTTTTCATATTGGTATCTATATACCCTGGAATATTTAATATATATAAAAAGCTGAAGATAAAATGGTGTATATAGCGTTAAATGTTACTATCTACTGTGTACAAATAACTCTTCTACTAATGTGCGTGCGGGGTGCTGTATCTGTGATTGATTAAACCCCTGAGCCGTCATCAGTTGCTTTCCTCAACTGGCTTCTATAAATATTTCATGTCCTGTAGTGCAACAGTTCCGTTTCAGGGAAGGCATTGTTTTCTGCATTAAGTGAGAAGCTAATTTATGCTTCTAAATTATTAAATATTCTGTATCTGTGGAGCAGATGATCCACAACCAGAAGCTGGCAGAGCCCATCCTAAACGGAAAGAGGGATGGAGCTGACCATCCTGTCTGTGGCTTTACTTGTGACTGTAGCAGCCCTGTGAACATGGCTAGCAACCTCCTCATCCCGCCCCAACACATACAGACACCACCTCCAGTATAAAAACATACAACCCCCTGATTGTGAGTTAGTATCATTCTTTAAATTTTTTTTTTCAACGTTTATTTATTTTTGGGACAGAGAGAGAGACAGAGCATGAGCGGGGGAGGGTCAGAGAAAGAGAGAGAGGGAGACACAGAATCTTAAACAGGCTCCAGGATCCGAGCTGTCAGCACAGAGCCCGACGCGGGGCTCGAACTCAGGGACCGCGAGATCGTGACCTGGCTGAAGTCGGACGCTTAACCGACTGCGCCACCCAGGTGCCCCAGTATCATTCTTTAAAAAGAGACTTTCTGGCCCTCTGAATTTGTTCTGAGTACTCCAGAGATGTTCAAAGAACTTTATTTTCCCAAATTTAGAGAACTCGTTTGTCTTATAGATCAAAGATTAGATGACATGTTCTGTGCATGCTGCTGTTTTAAAACAAGAAGGATAAAGTCACTCACTACCTATATATTCTTTTATTATATTTTTTCCCTCAACACGTTTGTGGGTCTTGGCTTTCTGAAATTGGGAATGAGCTAAACCATATCAGAATAATATGCTTGCCCCAAATAAAACAAATGATCAAGCGTACCTAGTATATTAGATATAAAACAAATTCAAAATACATGATCCTCTAAACATTTTTAAATTTTTTTTTTCTTTTTCAACGTTTTTATTTATTTTTGGGACAGAGAGAGACAGAGCATGAGCGGGGGAGGGGCAGAGAGAGAGGGAGACACAGAATCGGAAACAGGCTCCAGGCTCCGAGCCATCAGCCCAGAGCCTGACGCGGGGCTCGAACTCACGGACCGCGAGATCATGACCTGGCTGAAGTCGGACGCTCAACTGACTGCGCCACCCAGGCGCCCCTCTAAACATTTTTATTAAAGTCTTGTAAACTCTTAAAAACAGCAATATTCAGATTTCTGAACTCAGTAGAGCATTGCTTTTCACCAGCTTAACCAACCGCTAGAGCTTTAGTAGAATAAAGGCAAATGGGTACAAGTTCTGGCAGCTTAGCCCAGAGAGACCCATGAAAAGGCAGGTTTATTTGTTTTTTAATGTAGTACTTTTTCAATGTAGATGAATTTTCTTTTACATTCTAAAATAAAGCCATGGCAGTTTAGTATTTCTGGACAGCCCTAGCCCATTATGTCTCATCTCCTCCTTCACCCTCTGAGCAAAGAAAAAACATTTTTTTAATTGAAGTATAATTAACATACACTTCTATTATTTTAGGTGTACAACATACAATTCTATACATTCCTCAGAACGCACCACAGTAAGTGTAACCACCACCTCCTAGCACTTAATGTTACTATATTTCTTATGCTGTATTTTTCACCTCTGTGACTTACTTCATTACAACTGGAAGTTCATGCCTCTTCATTGCCTTGATTTATTCCACGCATCATGCCACCCACCCCCCTTCTGGCAACTACCGGTTCGTTCTCTGTACTTAAGTGTCTGAGGTTTCCGACTTGTGTCTACATTAGTTTGTTTTGTTTCTCCGTCCACCTATTAGTGAAATCTTACGGTATTCATCTTTGTCTGACTTATTTTACTTAGCATTATACCTTCTAAGTCCATATTGTCACAAATGACAAAACTCGTGTGTGTGGGTTTTTTTATGGCTGAGTAATATTTCTTTGTGCGCACGCGCACACACACACACACATTTTCTTTATCCATTCATCTGTCAGTGGACACTTAGGTTGTTTCCATATATTACCTTTGTAAATAATGCTGCAGTAAGCATACAGGCGCATATATCTTTTTGCATTAGTGTTTTTGTTTTCTCTGGGTAAATACGCAGTAGTAGAATTGCTGTATCACATGGTATTTCCGCTTTTAATTTTTTGAGGAACTTCAGTACTATTTTCCACAGTGGCTGTACCAATTTACATTCCCACAAGCAGTATATGAGGGTTCCCTTTTCTCACATCCTCATCACCACTTATTTCTTGTCTTTTTTATTCTAACCATTCAAACTGAATAGGAAGTGATAGCTCATTGTGGTTTTGACTTGCATTTCCCTGGTGATTAGTGACATTGAGCATCTTTTCATATGTCCATTGACCACCTATATATCTCCTTTGGAAAAATGTCTATTCAGGTCTTCTGCCTATTTCTTAATCAAATTGCTTGGAGGTTTTTTGTTTATGGAGCAATTTTAATCAAATTGCTTGCAGGTTTATGTTCTTACAGATTTTTGGATATGAGCTCCTTATCAGATATATCATTTATAAACATCTTCTCCCATACGGTAGGTTACATTTTGGTTTTGTGGATTGTTTCTTGGCTGTGCAAAAGTTTTTTTTTTTTATTTTGCCATATTCCCAAAGGTTTATTTTTGCTTTTGTTCCCCCTTTTCATGAGGAGACATATCCGTTAATTGGTTGCTAAAGATGATGGGCAACAGGATTACTGCTTGTGCTCTCTTCTAGGGTTTTTATGGTTTCAGGTCTCACATTTAGGTCTTTAATCCATTATGAGTTTTTTTTTTTTTTTTATGGTGTGAGAACATGGTCCAGTTTCATTGTTTTGCATGTAGCTTTCTAGTTTCCCTAACATAATTTATTGAAAAGAGTGTCTTTCCCCATTGTATATTCTTGATTCCGTTGTAGCACATTAATAGATCATATACATATGGGTTTATTTCTGGGTTCTCTTATCCTTTTGATCTATGTGTCTGTTTTTGTGACAGTACTCTGCGGCTTTGATTACTATAGCTTTACAGTATATCTTGAAATCTGTGTTTGTGATACCTCCAGCTATGTTCTTTTTTCTCAAGATTGCTTTGGCTGTTTCAGGTCTTCTGCGATTTCATAGAAATTTTAGGATTATTCTGTGAAAAATGCTGTTGGTATTTTGATAGGGATTGCAGTGAATCTTTAGATTGCTTTGAGTAATAGAAACATTTTAACAATATTAATTTTTCTAATCCTTGGGAATATTTTCCCATTTGGGTCATCTATTTCCTTCATCAGTGTCTTATCATTTTTGGAGTATATAGGTCTTTCACCTTTTCTTGTTTAATTTATTTCTAGGTATTGTATTCTTTTTGGTGTAATTGTAAATGGGATTGTTTTTTCAATTTCTCTTTCTACTACTTTGTTATTGGTGTGTAGATACTCAACAGATTTTGGTATATTGGTTTTGTATCCTGCAACTTTTTCAAATTTATCTATCAATTCTTAATAGTTTTTTGGTGGAGTCTTTAGGGTTGTCTATATTTTCTAAATATATTATTAGGGCATCTGCAAAAAGTGGTAGTTTTACTTCTCCCTCACCAATTTGGACGCTTTTTCCTTTTTTTTTTTTTTTTTTTTCCTTATCTGATGCTGCAGCTAGCTCTTCCAGTGCTGTATGGAATAAAAGTGGTGAGTGTGGACATCCTTGTCTTATTCTTGATCTTAGAGGAAAAGCTTTCAGTTTTTCACCACTGCATATGATCTTGAGGGTTTTTCATATATGGCCTTTATAATCTATGTTCCCTCTAAATCCACATCATTGAAAGTTTTTTTACCATTAACTAATGTTGTATTTTGTCAGATGCTTTTCCTGAATCTATTAAGATGATCTTAGGGTTTTTTATCCTGCCTCTTGTTAATGTGATGTATCACACTGATTTATTTGTGACTATTGAACCACACTTACATCATCAGAATAAATCCCATTTGATTGTGGTGAATAATTTTTTTAATGTAGTATTGAATTCCATTTGCTAATACTTTGTTGAGGATTTTTGCATCTGTGTTCATCAAAGATATTGGCCTGTAGTTTTGTTTGTAGTATCTTTGTGTGCCTTTGAAATCAGGGTAGTACTGGTCTCATAGTAGAATTTGGAAATTTTCCTTTCTCTTCTAGTTTTTGGAGTAGTTTGAGAATACAATACACCTTTGAAGCCATCTGGTTCTGGACTTCTGTTTGTTGGAAATTTTTCGATGACTGATTCAATTTCATTACTAAAAATCATCAGTCTGTGGAGATTTTCTGTTTCTTCCCGATTCAGTTTTGGAAGACTGTATGTTTCTAGGAATTCATCCATTTCTTCTAGGTTGTCCAATTTGTTGGCATATAATTTTTCATAATATTCTCATAATCCTTTGTATTTCTGTGATTGCAATTATCTCTCCTCCTCCTTCATTTCTGATTATTTGTGTCTTCTCTTTTTTTTAATGAGTCTAGCTAAAGGTGTATCAATTTTGTTTCTCTTTTCAAAAACGAGCTCTTGTTTTCACTGATCTTTTTATTGTTCTTTCAGTCTCTATTTTGTTTATTCCTACTCTAATTTTTTATTACATTCTTCCTTCAACTAGCTTTGGGATTTGTTCTTTTTCTAGCTTCTTTAGGTGTAGGGTTGGTTAGGTTGTTTTTGTGAGATTTTCTCATTCCTTTAGGTAGCATTGTGTTTCTATAAACTTCCCTCATAAAATTGCTGTTGTTTGTCCCAAGGATTTTGGACCATTGTGTTTTCGTTTTCATTTCTCTCCATGTGAATTTTTTTATTTCCTCTTTGATTCTTTGACACATTCATTGGTTGGTAGCATATTGTTTAGCCTTCACATTTTTGTGTTTCTTCAGATTTTTTCTATTAATTGATTTCTAGATTCATACCATTGTGGTCATAAAAGGTGCTTGATATGATTTCAGTCTTCTTTAACATATTGACACTTATTTTGAGGCCTAACATGTAATCTATCCCAGAGAATGTTCCATGTGCACTTGAAAAAATGTGAATCGTTCTGTCCTTGTATGGAATGTTCTGTGTCTATCTGTTAGGTCCATCTCATCTAATGTGGTGTTTAAAGCCCTGTTTTCTTGTTGATTTTCTGTCTGGATTATCTATTGACTGATGTAAGTGAGGTGTTAAAGTCCCCTACTATTATTGTATTACTGTCAATTTCTCCCTTTATGTCTGTTAATGTTCGCTTTATGTATTTAGGTACTCCAATCATGGGTGCATATATATTTACAATTCCTATATCCTCTTGTTGGGTTGATTGCTTTATCATTATGTAGCATCCTTCTTTGTCTCTTGCTACAGTGTTTGATTTAAAATGTTTTGTCTGATGTAAGTATTTGTACCCTGGCTTCTTTTTTTGCTTCAGTTTACATGGTATATGTTTTTCCATCCCTTGATTTTCAGTCTGCATCTCTTTGGGTTTGGAGTGAGTCTTCTATAGGCAGCATATAGATGGGTCTTGGGTTTTTTGTTGTTTTTTTTTAATCCATTCAGTCATCCTGTGTCTTTTGATTGGATCATTTAGTCCATTTACATTTAAAGTAATTATTGATAGATACGCACCTATTGCCATTTTGTTAATTGTTTTCCAGTTAGTTATAGTTCTCTGTTACTTTCTTCTTCTCTTGCTCTCTTCCCTCGTAGTTTCATGCCTTTATTACTGTTATGCTTGGATTCCTTTCCCTTTTTCTATATCTGTTACAGGTTTTTGATTTGTGCTTACCATTGGGTTCATATATAACATCTAATAGCATAGCAATCTATATTGACAACCCCTTGTCCTAACACATTATAAAAACACTAAATGTTTATTCCCCCGTGTGTGTCTTATATATTTGATGTCATATTTTATGTCTTTTTTATTTGTGTATGCTTTGGCTAATTTTTGTAGATAAAATTTATTTTACTACTTTTGCATTTAAACCTCCTTACTAGCTTTGTAAGTGATTAATCTACTTCTATTGTATGTTTGCTTTTTTTGCTTTTCATTTATTTTTATTTTTTTAGAGAAAGAGAGTATACATAAGCAGAGGAGGGTGCAGAGGGAGAATATTAAGTAGATCCATGCTCAGCACAGAGCCCAACATGGGGCTCGATCCCATGACCCTGGGATCGTGGCCTGACCCAAAATCAAGAGTTGGATGCTAAACCAACTAAGCCACCAAGGCACCCCACTATATGTTTGCTTTTATGGGAAATTTTTCTTTCTGTAATTTTCTTCTCATTGTGGCCTTTACTTTCCACTTAAGTAATTCCCTTTAAATTTTCTTGTAATGCTGGTTTATTGGTAATGAACTTTTAAAACTTTTGTTGGAGGAGCTTTTTATCTCACCTATTCTGAATGATAACCCTGTCAAATAGAATATTCTTGATTATAGGTTTTTCCCTCCCTCTTAGCACTTTGAATATACCACGTACCACTCCCTTCTTGCCTGCAAATTTCTGCTGAAACATCAGTGATAGCCTTTATGGGGTTTCCTTTGTATGTAACTATTTTCTGTTTTCTTGTTAAAATTTCTCTCTTTGGGGCACCTGGGTGGCTCAGATATCACTTAGCTAAAATAATGGCTAATTATTCTTCCCAGACTGGAAATGTAAGAAGTTATTTCACTGTAGCTAGGGTATATTAAGATTCTTTTTAGTTATTACTCCCAAAATACTATATCCTTACGCACGGAAGCACAACTACTATTTTAGTACTTTGTATATAAGCTTTAATTATTTTCTTTTATTATTTATGGCCATACCTATTTGCTTCTAACTGTCCCCAACTGGAAACTTCTCATGGACAAAGTTGGGATAGTATTGTTTTCTCTGTTGGGCATTATGCCTGACATATAGAAACATCTCAGTACATGTCAATATTATTGAAAGAATAGTAATAAGGAAAAAGAGAGTGCTCCAACCTCCAGTCCTCTAGATGTTTCAACAATGAATCCCTTGATTTTATTCTTCTGGATGATTTTGTGTCCTTGGAGAAGGCCAGATGCTCTTGAGAAACCTGTAGTGGAAATGGCAATAGTTAACAATAAAGGACAGACCATCACCATATCAGATACAGCTCACAGTTTTCCCTGCCTTATTCTATTTCCTCCATTTATATTTCTGACTTAAAGTTGGGTATATCATTTTCAGGAAATTTCTTTCAGAAAATCTGAAATCAATGTGCAGCTTAGCTCTTTTGTATAACAGAGAGTCAGAAAACTTTGATATGTGTCTGGACTCACTAACTGACCAGAGCATCACCTTAGGTCATTTATTTTACTGCTCTGAACCTCACTTTGCTGATTTTTAAAATAGAAAACAGTAATAGCACTGGTTCTTGCTTGCCATATGTGATCATTAAGGAAGTGAAATGAAAATACATGCGGAAAGGATTTCCACTTAACTAAATAGAAAACCCACCTGATTATAAATCTTATTTCTACAGTCTGTTATATCTTTCTGACTTAACCAGCTGTATAAATTGACAGGGATTGAATATCTAATTGGCAAAGGTAAAATTAAAACTTTCATTCTAAAGTATGCTAGCATTTAAGGATAAAGGAGGAGTTCATTTTCCTACAAATGCATTGTTAAGTTTGTAAAAACATTCATCAATACATTGTCATTAAGTTTTATACAATTAAAGTGAGGCATAATACTACCAGAATTTTGATTAAATTTCTTTTGTGAGTCAGTATGTTATTTGACATAATAAAATCCGCTCAAGCCTCCTTGTGTTTTTCTTAAAGTAATAGATGTTTCCACTTTTTCCTCTATTTGTAAAAAGTTTAGGCTGGTTAAAAAAAAATACAGTGCTGGAGCCCCTGGGTGGCTCGGTCAGTTGAGCATTTGACTTCAGCTCAGGTCATGATCTCACGGTTCATGGGTTTGAGCCCCACATTGGGTTCTGTGCTGGCAGCTCAGAGCCTGGAGCCTGCTTTAGATTCTATGTCTCCCTCTCTCTGCTTCTTCCATACTTGTGCTCTCTCTTTCTCTCTCTCTCTCAAAAATAAGTAAATGTTAAAAAAATTTTAAGTACGATGAGGAAATTATGAATAATTCATTAAATGTCTTTTATAAACTTATTCCTTAAAAAACTATCCATTGCTATTTACATCTGTAGCTCTTTTCCTTGGGAGATAAAATAATGACATAAAAATTCCAGTATTACAATCTACATCAAAATGGTGATTAATTTTTTATTAATTTTTTTGAAGCCTAATCCCTAGTCTTCACCTTTGAAGTTAATTTAACTCCTAATTGTCATAAAGAAATAACACAATGCAGACAGAATTTAAGAGGATGTTCATCTGCATGTTTTCTCCTTTTGGAAGATGTGATCATGGCTTTAAAGAATTTGGCGATATAATATTAATGAAGCAATGGGAAAATACTCATACTGGAAATTGTCGCAATTGAAGATTTCAGTATAGGCATCAGAGAATTTCCAAGAATGACACTCCTCAATATAAAACAGAAACTCCAATTTTAAAATGCAGGTAGTAACAGGAGCTCTGTTTAATTAATATGGCAAATTAAATATTTTTACTTACCATTTTTAATTTTAAATCAAATGAAAGTCATGTTGGGATTAGAAATGGTGGTAGCAGCAGCAGTGTTTTTAAATTTCCCTGAATCTCTTCATCCCCAGCACTCCAATAAAAATAAATAATAATAACTAATGATCTTATTTGAATATTAATTCAAACAAACTGTGGAAAAATCTTCTAAAAATATGACAGAAAAATCTGAACAATGGTTGGCTATTTAATGCTCTGAAGAAATTACTGTTAATTTTTTAATTGAAGTAATTATATTGTTTTTGTATTTTAAAAAATTCTTTACAGAGGGGTACCTGGATGGCTTAGTCAGTTAAGCTCCAGACTCTTGATTTAGGCTTGGATCATGATTGAGCCTCCCATTAGGCTCTGAGCTGGGCCTGGAGCCTGCTTGGGATTCTCTTTCTTTCCCTGTCTCTGTCTCTGTATCTCTCTCTCTCTCTCTCAAAAATTTAAAATTAAAAATTTTTAAAGTCCTTACGGAGATACATACTGAAATAGTTACTGATGAATTAATATATTTGGAATTTGCATCAAAATAATTTAGGAGAGGTGAGCGAGTTTAGATGGCATCAACAGCATTGGCCATGTTTTTATAGTAGTTGAAGCTTTGTTATGGGTTTAGGTTGTCTTTTTGATAAACTTGAATGCATTTGTAATAAAAGAAAGTTTTAATGTTATATCAAAATAAATGCTGGCCTCCATCTATGACTAAAAATTAAACCAAAAAAATGATAGCTAAAAAGCAAATAGAAGAGACAAAATGGAATGTGAAAATATATGCAGTTAAGGCAACAAATCCTAAAAAAAATAACAAATGTCAGATGGGATAAATGTAAAAGAAACAGATGGTAGATTTAAACCACTCTACTGAAGTGGGAGAGAGCCAAAGCATAAGAGACTGTTGAGAACTGAGAGCAAACTGAGGGTTGATGGGGGGTGGGAGGGAGGAGAGGGTGGGTGATGGGTATTGAGGAGGACACCTTTTGGGATGAGCACTGGGTGTTGTATGGAAACCAATTTGACAATAAATTTCATATATAAAAAATAAATAAATACACCACTCTACTGATAAATTACATTAAATGTAAATCAACTAGAAACTCCAAAATAAAAAGCAGAAATTGTCCAAGTGTATTTTTTAAAAAGCAAAACTTAACTATTTGCTGTCGGGAGTTGGAAGTAACTTAAATATTAAGACATGTATGGGTTAGAAGTAAAGAGAAACCGACATACCTTACAAATATGAATCTTATGAAAGATGGAGTGGTTTTGTTAATATTAGGTAAAGAAGACTGCAAAATGAGGAATGTTATCAGAGATAAAGGACACATCATAATAAAGGGGCCAATTCATCAAGAAGACATGAAATCTTAAAAGTATATTTCTTGGGATGCTTGGGTGGCTCAGTCAGTTAGGCATCCAACTGTTGGTTTTGGCACAGGTCATGATCTCACAGTTCACGGGTTCGAGCCCTGCGTCAGGCTCCATGCTAATGGTGTTGAGCCTGCTTGGGATTCTTTCTCTCTTCCTATCTCTCTGCCTCTCCCCAACTTGCCTGAGCTCTCTCTCTCTCACATAAATAAACATTTAATTTAAAAAGGTGTATTTTGGGGCACCTGGGTAGCTTAGTCAGTAAAACGTCCAGGTCATGATCTCATGGTTTGTGAGTTTGAGCCCCACCTCAGGCTCTGTGCTGACAGCTCAGAGCCTGAAACCTGCTTCAAATTCTGTCTCCATCTTTCTCTGCTTCTCCCCTGCTTATGCACACATGCTCTCTCTCTCTCATTAATGATATTAATGTTATTATATAATAAACATTATTTAATGTTAAAATAAACATTAAAAATAAATAATAAGTTAAAAACAAAAAATTTAAAAACTTCAAAATAATAAAGCAAAAACTAAATCCATAATTATCTTTGGAAAAGTTTTCACTGGTTTCTCAGTAACCAATATAACACAAAAAAGCAAAGACATAGAAGACTTTTAACAGCACTGTCAACCAATTACAGAATACATACTCTTTTCAAATGAACATGGAACGTTACTAAGATCTACAGTATACTGGGCTATAAAACAAGTCTCAACAAATCTTAAACAATTTAATTCGTACAAAATACATTCTCTACCATGGTAAAATTAACTTAGAAAACAGTTTTTTAAAAAACTTGAAACACTTCCCAAATATTTAGAAATTAAGTAGCACACTTCTAAGTAACCAGTGGTGTCAAGAAGAAATCATAAGGTGAATTAGGAAATATTTTGAACCCAGTGAAAATGAAAGTATATAAAAAATGTTGGAACTCAGCTGAAAGTAATGCTTAGGGCAAATGTATAGTTAAAGATAAGTATATTAGAAAATAAGAAAGGTCTAAAATCAGTGATCTAAACTTCTATTTATGAATCTAGAAAATGAAGGGCAAATAAAACCCAAAAAGTAAGTAGAAGAAAAATAATATAGAGTAGAAAGCAATAAAATAAAAATGGAAATGCAGGGGCACCTGGGTGGCTTAGTCATTTGAGCATCTGACTTCAGCTCAGGGCATGATCTCATGGGTTGTGATTCGGAGCCCCACATCAGGCTCACTGTTGTCAACACAGAGCCCACTTCAGATCCTCTGCCCCCCCTTCCCCTCCCCTGTTCGTGCTGTCAAAAAAAAAAATTAAAAAAAAAAAAAAAAGGAAATGCAGTACATATGAAATCAAAAGCTGTTTTTTTAAAAAGATAAGTAAAGTTGATTAAGTTATACCTAGACACATTGAAGGATAAAAGAGAAAGAGAAGACAGAGTTTACCGCTATTAGAATTAAAAGAAACTACTGGCTGTCTCAGTAGTTGAGCTTTCGACTCTTGATTTAGGCTCAGGTAGTACTCTCTCAGTTGATGAGATTGACCCCTGTGTCAGTTCTAGGTGACAGCACCAAGCCTACGTGGGATTCTCTCTCTTCTCTCTGCTCCTCCCCTGCTTTATTTCTTCCTCTCTCTCTTTCTCTCTCTCTCTCTCAATACATAAGTAAATAAACAAACAAACTGTAAAAGAGAGGACTTACCAGGAAATGGACAAAATCTTTGAAGACATAAATTTTCTAAAACTGACACACAGAAACACAGAAAACCTAAATCATCACATATCTACTTTTAATCAAATTTTTAATTAAAAACCTCCATACAAAGAAAATCAAATACTCAAGTGACTTCCATGATGAAGTACAACACATATTTAAAAAAGAAATATGGGGCGCCTGGGTGGCGCAGTCGGTTAAGCGTCCGACTTCAACCAGGTCACGATCTTGCGGTGCGTGAGTTTGAGCCCCGCGTCAGGCTCTGGGCTGATGGCTCGGAGACTGGAGCCTGTTTCTGATTCTGTGTCTCCCTCTCTTTCTGCCCCTCCCCCATTCATGCTCTGTCTCTCTATGTTCCAAAAATAAACGTTGAAAAAAAAAATTAAAAATAAATAAATAAATAAATAAATAAATAAATAAATAAATAAATAAATAAAAAAGAAATAATGCCAATCTGCACAGCGAAGGAAACAACCAACAAAATTAAAGGCAACCTTCAGAATGGGAGAAGATAATTGCAAATGACATATTGGATAAATGATTAGTATCCAAAATCTATAAAGAACTTACAAACTCCACACCAGAAAACAAATAAACTAGTGAAGAAGTGAGCAAGAAAACATGAACAGACAACTGACACTTTTCCAAAGAAGACTTCCAGATGGCTAACAGAGACATGAAAAGATGCTCAATATCACTCATCACCAGGGAATACAAATCAAAACTGCAATGAAACCAATCAAAACCACATGTGTCGGAATGGCTGAAATTAACAGCTCAGGAAACAATAGGTGTTGGTGAGGATGCAGAGAAAGGGGAACCCTTTTAAACTGTTGGTGGGAATGCAAACTGGTGCAGCCACTCTGAAAAACAGTATATGGAGGTTCCTCAAAAAATTAAAAATAGATCTACCCTATGAACCACCAATTCCACTACTAGGTATTTCTCCAAAGGATACAGAAATGCTGATTTGAAGGGGCACATTCACCCTAAGGTTTATAACAGCGTTATCAACAATAGCCAAATTATGGAAAGAGCCCAAATGTCCATCGACTGATGAATGGTTAAAGATTCGGGGGGGTGGGGGGGAGGGTGGAATATTACTCTGCAATAAAAAAGAATGAAATCTTGCCAATTCAACAACATGGATGGAACTAGAATGTATTAAGCTGAGCAAAATAAGTCAGAGAAAGACAAATACATGATTTCATTCATATGTGGAATTTAAGAAACAAAAGAGATGAACATATGGGAAGAGAAGGAAAAATAAGATAAAAACAGAGATGAAGGCAAACATGAGAGACTCTTAAATACAGAGAACCAACTGAGGGTTGCTGGAGGGGTTTTGGTGGGATGATGGGCTAAATGGATGATGGGCATTAAGGAGGGCACTTAATTGGTATGACCACTAGGTGTTATATGTAAGTGATGAATCACTAAATTCTACTCCTGAAACCATTATTATATGTTAAGTAACTTGGATTTGAATTAAAAATATATATATAGAAAGATCACTACACTAAGCCCTACAAAATATTCCTATGAATGAAATTGAAGAACTAAATAGAGAGGTATACCAAGCTAGTGAATTAGACTATTTAACACTGTTAAGATGTCAGTTTTCTCCAAGTTGATCTATATGTTCAAATAACCCCAATCAAAATCCTAATAAGTTATTCTTTAAAAAAAAAAAAAATGGCAAGCTGGTTCTAAGAGTTATATGGAAATGCAAAAGAGCTGGATTGACAAAACATTTTTGAAAAAGAAAAACAAGATTTGGCTTAAATGATTTCTGTAAAGTTACAGGAATCAAGACAATTGGTATTGGTAGAACAGACATATACATAAATGAAACAGAACAGATTTCACAAATGGATCCATACAGATAGGGCAGATTGATTTTTAACAAAGATGCACAGTTAATTCAGTGTGAAAAGGATATTTTCCATAAGTGGTGCCAGAACAATTGGCTGTCTGTATCAGGACAAAATGGGCCACAAGTCTTGTCTCCATAAACAAAAGATAACTCAAAATAGACCTAAATGTAAAAGCTAAAATTATAAAACTTCTATAAGAAAAGATAGAAGGAAATCTTTGTGACTTCAGCATTGGGCAAATAATTTTTAAATAGGCCTCAAGAAGCACAAGCAATAAAAGAAAGAAATGATATATTGGAATTGATCAAATTAAAATCATTTTACTCTTTGAAAGACACTGTAAGAGAATGAAAAGCCTACCAACTAGAAGTAAATACTTACAGAAGTAAATATTGGCAATATGTGTATCTGACAAATAATTTTATGAATAAAGAATTTTTACAACTTAACAAACAAAGCAACAAATAACTCCCCCCCAACCCCCCAAATAAACAGCCCAAAAGATTTGAACAAAAGACTTAATAAAATGCAATATAGTATGAGATGGCAAATAAGCAAATAAAGTGATGTTCAGCATCATTAGTCATCAGAGAAATGCAAATAAAAATCACAGTGACATGCCACAGCATACCTACTAGAATAGCTAAAACAAGAAACACTGATAAATGCTGTATTAGTGAGGTTGTGAAGCATGGTGTTGGGAATGTAAGAAGTTGGTACAAACCATTTAGAAATCAGCTTTGAGGGGTGCCTGGGAAGTTTAGTCGGTTAAGCATCTGACACTTGATTTCAGCTCAGGTCATGATCTTATGGCTAAACCCCGCATTGGGCTCTATAATGACAGTGCAGAGCCTGCTTGGGACTCTCTCTCTCTCTCTGCCACTCCCCAGCTTGTGCTCTGTCTCAAAATGATAAAGTTTAAAAAAAAAAAATCAGTTTTGAAGTTTCTTAAAAAATTTCTCCTGTTTTCTGTACAACCCAGTAATTTAGTACATATTTGCTCAAGTGCAACACAACATGCATCTAACAAAGTCTTCTATGCTCTTGTTTGTAGCAGCCTTATTTCCAGCAGGCAAAACTGAAAACTACTCCAAATGTTACTTCAATAGGCAGTTGGATAAACAAATGAACATACAGTTAAATACCACCCAAAAATAAACAAAATGAATGACTGATATGTCCAGTAACCTGGTAGAATTTTAGAAACATGCTGGGCAGAAGAATCTAGACACAAAAGAATACATAATGTACAGTTGTCTTTATGTGAAATTCTAGAAATGCATAACTAGTCATTAGTGACCTAAAGCAGATCAGTTACTGAGAAGGGCTGGATATTAAGGAACTTTTTGGAATTATGGAAATATACAATATTTTATTTTTAGTGGTGGTAGTTACATTCTCAACTCATTGATTTATATATCTTAAATGAGTTTTTTATTATGTATATTATGCATCAATAGATAGTTGAATTTCTGTATTATTTGGCTTCTAAAAATTACTCCTAACATACAAAATTATATTTTTCTGGCTGTTTTCAAAATGTAGAATAATTCTGTTTTTAGCAGGCAGCATTTGGTGACGCCATTAGCCACTGCAAGATTCTCTTGGTACTGTTATTAAAAGCCAAATTCTGAAAAGTTTTATCAGCTCATTTTTTGAAAGTGAGCAAGTAGCCAAGCTGATACACCTCCCAAGTCTTCTAGCCACCCTTTCCTTTTTTAAACTAAATTATTTATTTTTAAGTAATTCTAGAGTCATATGCAGTTTTGAAAAATGACAGAGATACCATGTACTTTCTGTTCAATTTCTATGGTAACATCTTTCATAACTGTACTACAGTATCCCATTATAATCCACCAGCACAGTCTCCATCCACTTGCATCACCACAAGGGTCCCTGGTGTTGCTGTGTTACATCCACCCCCTCCTTCCTTCCACTCCACTTCCCCCAAATGGCTCCACCCATGTCCTTAACCCCTGACAACTAATACATTTTCTGCTTCAATAATTTGGTCATTTCAGGAATGTTTAATCAATGGAATTATACAGTATGTAACCTTTGGGGATTGGGTTTTTTCCTAGCATAATTCTTGAGATTTATGTTGATGTATCAATAGTTCTTTTTTATTTCTTTTTTTTTTAAGCTTATTTATTTTATTTGGCGGGGGAAAGGGGGTTGTGGGGAGGAGAGAGAATCCCAAGCAGGCTCCAGGCTCCAGGCTCCATACTGTCAGCCCAGAGCCCGACATGGGGCTCAAACTCGCAAACAATGAGACCACGACCTGAGCTGAAGTCAAGTCAGAAGCTTAACTGACTGAGCTGCTCAAGTGCCCCTTTTCCTTTTTATTTCTGACTAGTATTGCATAATATTGGGTGTCCCACTATTTAAGCATTCACCTATTGAAGGACATCCAGGCTGTCTCCAGTTAACTTCTAAAAAGGTCATTTCCAAACATCTTGATTTTAATACTACATGATAAAACTTATAACTGTTAAATTATGTTTCCTATATATAATATAATAGGGAGAATTTTCAAATAGTACAATATTTACTTTTTGTGAAGTGTCTAAAGAACCTTAATTTTTTTTTCCCCTTGAGTCTGTTTAACTACAAGGAGGTTTGCTTGAAGAAATTACATCTGTTCACATTGGTGTTTCATTTGTGTAGCACCTAAATCTACCTTGGATTAGATTTTATCACAACTGAGAACATGCCTTTTTGTGGATGTTTTATAATTTGCAGGTAATGATAAATGCAATCAGCATCCTGTGAAGCCTCTAATTAGAGCCTAGGGGAAAATGTCTCCAGCAGCATTTAGGAGAAAGGGACAGAACACTATTTTATCCTGAGAAAGGGTCATTCATCAGGCATCTAGGGTCAGTTTTTTATGCTCTTGAACAAGACCTTAACAATTTGTTGGGCAAAGGTTTGGTTCTGACATATCCTTCATTCTTTTTTCAAGTGGACTGAAAGCTTTTGGTCTGATTTTTCAGCTTCAGAGGTTTCAGGCAAGATCAGAAAGTCAACTCTGAAATATGAACTTGTCAGAAATTTTTTTCTTAATTTTTAATTTGTGAAATCACATTCTCGAGACCCCTTGTGAAACTGTCACACCTTCGTACATGGATTGGTTTGTGATTCTGTATGACTTGTTGTACTGTAGTTAAGACTTTGCCACTCTACACTTTCTCAGACAGCAGTCCATATCAGAAAGATGGCTATAAACACTGTAGGGAACCTGCTGGTGGTGAGGAAAGTGTTTGATGAAGACAAGGAGCCATTAATTGTCTCTTGCTGGTTTGTCCAGTTACCTTGAAACTAGGCAAATCCAGGCCACAGCTTCCTGCTCTCTGCCTGCGTTTCAAAAATAGCCATTCAGCCATACTTACTTTTTCTGTTCAGCAAACAAGAATGGAGAAAGACCAGGGGTGGGTGCCTAGGTGGCTCAGTCAGTTGGGTGTCTGGACTTCGGCTCAGGTCATGATCTCACGGTCCGTGAGTTCCAGCCCCACATAGGGCTCTGTGCTGACAGCTCAGAGCCCGGAGCCTGCTTCAGATTCTGTGTCTCCTCCTCTCTTCCCCTCCCATGCTCATGCTCTGTCTCTCAATAATAAATGTTGAAAAAAAAATTAAAAAAAGAAAAGAATGGCGAAAGGCCACATAACTCCTCTTTCTCGGTCATTCATCTAAGACCTTGATTCTGACTTGCCCACTCAGATCCAGTTTCCTTGGTGCCTAAGTTACTGAGGAGGTGTCTCGGGACTCCCCAGTCCCTTCACTTCCCTTTGTCTTCTAATGAACATTTAATGCAAAATGTTTTTTTAAAAGAGGGCTCACAGCAGTATTACAACTTCAGAGCTATTGTTTTTAAGCACATCACAATAGATCTGTTTTTAAATTTAGTTGTTTCTGATCAATAGCCTTTGGGAATAAGGACTCTTTGAAAAGAAAAACAAACCAGAGGCATTAGGAACTTTCCAGAAAGAGTGTAAGGAGTGGCTGCTGCTGCCTATAAAGACTCATCATCTATCCTGTGGGCCCTCTTCATTGTAGTAGAATCTCTCCTCCTTCTCTGCTCTGTCTTCACCTTAGTATGGCGCCCTTACCTGAAAGTGCTGTGAAAATAGCCAACTACCTCCACCTGACTCTAGTCTTACTCTTCTTTTTTTTGTATTTGTATGTGTATATTTAACATGTAACATACACATCTTTGTATGTTTATGTTTTTTACGTGTGCCCGTGTAGAATATAAATTCCGCGAGGGCAGAGACCTTTTTTGTGTTTTGTACTGTGACACTGTCAACTAGAGCAGAGCCCAGAGCCTGGGACTCACGTAGTAGTAAATACTTGTTGAGTACATTAGTTAATTCACCAATCTGCATCCCCTTCATTTCTTGCTGCATTAGCAGAAGAGGCAGAATAAGTTAAGTGCAGAGGAATTAGGGAATACTAAAGCTACTTAGTGGGCATAACAGGAGTAGGGTAAATACATTGCTTTTGGCAGATCAGTAGTTAGGAGTAGTAGAAGAGTAATTGGAGTAGTGCTAGTAACCTACTCGCTGTTTCCGAGAGTGAATGTTCAGTTCTACCATCATGATTCTGAAGTTGTCGCATTTTCTTTGAAATCCTGCAGCGTTGCCTTCCACAGCTGGAAGTATATTGAATCAAGTGTTTGAAAGATTAGAATATTCTATTTCTCTGGTGAAACGAAGCTTTTATTATGTATATATCATTTATCCTTGATGACTATTTTTGCCTTGAAATCTATCCTGTCCATTGTGTAGTTTTGCCAGCTTTCTTGTTGTTACCATTTGTTTGTTATATCTTTTTTCCTCATAAATATTTCAGCTGTCTGTGTCCGTCTGTTTAGGCGTGTGTCTTCTAAACATAGTGTTTTTCCCGCCGTGCTAACCAGCTGTCTTTTCCCCACTTTACAGCGTGTTTACATTTGCTCACGTGCGCACCAGGTTTTTATTCATATTTCTTCTTCCTCTTCTGTATCCTGCAGAACCTTTTTCTGCAGGAGAATTAGCAGTAGACTCTCCTAAGCTTTGTCTGAAAGCTTACTTGTTTTCCTATCACTTAGGGTAGTAACCTGAACATAGAAATCTAGATTCACAAACTTCTCTCAATATAGTACTTTAGAAATGTTAGTCCTATCTTCTGAGCGACTAGTCTACCACCAAAGTAGTTACTTTTTTTTTTTTTTGAGAGACAGAGAGAGAAAGAAACAGAGGCAGAAGGGGAGAGAGAGAGAGAGAGAGAGAGAGAGAGAGAGAGAGAGAGAGAGAGAGAATCCCAAGCAGGCTCCATGCTCGGGGTGGAGCCCGACGTGGGGCTTTATCTCACAACCCTGGGCCAAAATTAAGAGTCAGATGCTCAATCAACTGAGCCACCCAGGCACCCCTAGTTACTCCTTTCTAAGTAGTCTCTGCTTTCTTTGGATGGTTAAGCCCTTGTCTTTAGAATTTTATATTCACAAGGATGGACCTCTATGTGAATTTAATTTTATTGACCTTGCTAAGAGGTTATTGTTCTTTCTGAATTGTTTTTTATCAGTTGTGAAAAATTCTTTAAATATTGTCCCCCTCAAATTCTCTCTCTTCTGTCCTTCTGGAATTCCCATGAGATGCATGTTAACCATCACATGCTGCCCTCTCTCTTATTTCTTCTCTTTCCTTGTGCCATGTCCTGGGGAATTTGCTTAGATCACTCATCAGTTTCTCTGATTTTCTTCATTGAGGTCTAATCTGCTGTTTGGTGCATCTATTGAAGGATTTTTTTCTATGACAACATTTTTTAAGTTGTATTTGATTCTTTTTCAAATGTGAATATTTTGTAGTGTTTTATTTTTTCATATTTTAGATATCTTGAAATCATTTAATCATGCTTGGGTTTTTTGGGTTTTCCTGTTGTTTTTGTTTATTTTTAAATGAGTTTACAGTCTAAACTTTTTGCTGCTGTAATTCTGCTATTTGTCATTGTCTCCTACTACCTTGTGGGGATTGATCACAGTAGATTGTTTCTTTATGTGTTCTATATGATTGTAATGGGTTCATTTTCAGCATGTGGTTTTTTTTTTTTTTGTGGCAGTCCTGTATAGCCTGAGTTAAGAGCTTGTCCTTCCAGAGAGTTTTTGCATTTGCTTCTGTTAGGTAATGCAGGGTTGTCACTAACCTGCAGGCTGGTCCCTTAAAAGGGCACCTAATGTGGCTGCCCTGTGCCCTGTACTTTAGATGAGGGTCCATGGGTGGCCGTACCTTACTCTTCTCTTCTGAACATCACTACAAATAAATTTAGAAATTTATGTCTTTTTAGTATCCCAGGGGGCTCATGGAAAATTCCTAGAGTGAGGTTTATTTTCAAATGTCATTACCTTACATAACTCCAAGGACATCTTCTAGTGGGTTTTACTGTCCTAGGACATATTTTTATGTTTTTTTTTCCTCTAATTGGACATTTGTAGATTATTCAATATACAATGAAAAATCTCAATCCGATATGATATTTGGGCTATGGATATATATTCACAGGAGATATAAACGTATGTATATACACATGTATATATATACGCACATATACTCACAGCAGGCACGCGCACACATACACACACAGAATGTATGTTGTTTCAACCAGAGTTTATACCAAAACATACAAATTTTCCATGTCCCTCTGAGCTTTACTTACGAACTTAAGCAGGTTTTACTACCTTGAAAATGTCAGTGATACTGAAATTTATCATGAATATATTCTCTTGTGGCTAGATTTCCCCATACCCTTGATCCAAGGATAATCAATCCACTATGATCAGATAACTTAGTGCTAAACCTAATAAGATATAATGCATTTGAATTTGTTAATTTCTGTGGTGCCTCATACTATTTTATAACTTCATCAGAAGGTATTTTAAGATATTTTTAATGAATTTATAATTCTTCTAAATTAACATGATTTAAATTGTTTGTAATTTGTTGTTTACTTAATGTACATGTTAAACTTAAGTTTTTGTTGATTCATAGCACTTGAGAATTAGGTTAATGATCTCCCCAGCAACAGCGGCAATACTACTGATTAAAAATGTGGCAATTGCCAGCTGTATTTCTTACTGCATTTTCTTTTCAAATTTAGGTTGTAAAGCCTATAACGGCTTTTTAAATGCTCCTCTGTTTAGAATTTTACAATGATGTGACAGACAAAGTAGAAGGAGTTTTAATGAAGAACTTGATATTATACCTGTGACAGTTCAGTATTGCTTGAGGCCTATGAAATGCAAAGCCATGTTTTCATCATGATCTAGGAGTTTTATCTATGCAACTTAGTGCCTACCATTAAATGTACCTCATTTTTTAATTGAACATCAATTGCTTTGATAAAGCCGTTGTTACCTACTCAAATTAACAGCCTTTCACAATAAAGAATTTTCTTTCTCTTCATTACTAGCTCTTTATATTTCCTATAAATGTGTAGCTTTGTTGAATTTCCCCGTCAAGGGGTTTTCTGGTTAGTTATGTTCAATGTAAATGATAGAATGTTATATCAACAGGTAACAACAGATAATAACTCTACACTTCTGCTTCCATTCCTCTACCATGCCTTGACCTAGTTGATTACCATCTTCTTTCGTAGTGGGTCTCCAAGCAGCCTGAAAAGCTTCCTCAACACAATACTGATTTTGCACAAACTAGTAAATATTAGATTTAGTCCAGTCCTTTCATGATACAGATGAGGAAACTGAATCCCAAGCATTTTAAATGATTTACTAAAACTCACAAAAACCTATTAATAATAGCTGGGCTAGGACAAGAAAATTGCTGACACCAAATGAAATCTTGCTTTTTTAAGCATGAGTACCCTTGATGAAATTTCCTGCTTGGTAATCTTTTTATGCAATTATTCGGCTTTTTAAATAATCTTAAAATGGAATATGACCACTTTTGAATTGTACTTTTGTGCCAAGTGGAAGTAGCCTGGGCAAAAAGTCAGCCCTCTCAACTGGACTGCCATCATCTGCGGGGTGCAGGGTGGGGGGGCTTCAGGTTATGTAGGACTCTGCTACTCTCAGCAGCCCCAGTTCTTCCAAGCCCTCTCTTGGAAATAGCCCTGTCAAATTTACTCAACATAAATTACATTCCTATTTATAGCATTCTCAGAAGAGATTTTAGGCACAAATTTTTCTTCTGTTTACAGTTTTCATCCAAAGCATGTCAGTACTAATTACTTTTCTGCAGAAATCCCAAGAATTTGAAGATGTGAGACTGGTTTGAGAAGCTCAATGGCAGGCTTAGAGTTGCCCTGATTTTCTCATGTACTAAGATCGTAATAGGGCTGAAGAAATAACACGTCAAATATCGTATATAAGCTTTTCCAGCCAAGATTGGTTTTCCATGGAACTGCAGAAAAAGCTGGGCATCAGTCTTCATCATATATTTTGTACATATCAACTGCTCCACTGCAGATCAGGAGTTCTTATTCTGAGAATTCTGAAGGGTTATAAATTATGCTGATATAAATTTGATTCTCTCTCAACCAATGAGCTGAAAGTTCTACCAAGTTTCTTTCTGAGTCAGTGTGAACTCATGGTCTAACCAACCCTCCACTGTTGTCAGACTTGAATAATGTGAAGGTATTATTCCTTTTTGTCTCTAAGCATGTTTTTGTTAATAGTCCTTACTATAAGAAGCACTCAATTACTGCATTTCAATCACATGTGTTCTTCACCTTTTAAATTTCTCTAGTTGAACAGACCAATTTGTAACTTTGATTTTTCCAATCGCTTCTCGGCCTTTTGGCTAAGATCAAGTGTAGTATCTGTTCTTATCAGATTTTTCCAACCTTTTTGACCCAGCTGCTAGCTAACCTCAGATTTTTTTTTTTTTTGAGCTGTCATACATGTTTCCTTTATTTGGTTTACTCTGCCAATGGCAGTGCAAATGAGGCTTATTTTTGATGTTGTTTTGGAGATTAGTCTGAGTAGGTTCCTATAAAAGTGTACCGTGAACGTGGTAATGTTCAAAATTAAAGAACATGACTTGCCAGGTAGTTCTACCTTTCCTCAAATGAGAATAGCAGGTAAGGGTTGTAGGATTGCATGTAGTTTGAAGGCAGGTGGTACCTTTATTTCATTACCTGACTTCTTTGGGGGACCATTAATAAAGTATTTTGAGCCTTATTTAGTACTTAAAGGAGTGAGAGATTTTTACGATTAGACAAAGGTATCATGAGAAGTGTCCTGAAAGCTTAGGAAAGCCTGGAATGGAGGTGATGTGTCCCAATAGTCTCCCCTTTACCTTAGCACAAGCCTGGAGGAATCATGGGAGGTGTATGTACATGCCTTGTTAAGGAGGCTGAAACGTGAGGCTTTAAGGCCTCTTCAGGAGAGAAGCACCAGCTTTACAGTTAGAAAAAGTTAGGGGCGCCTGGGTGGCGCAGTCGGTTAAGCGTCCGACTTCAGCCAGGTCACGATCTCGCGGTCCGTGAGTTCGAGCCCCGCGTCAGGCTCTGGGCTGATGGCTCGGAGCCTGGAGCCTGTTTCCGATTCTGTGTCTCCCTCTCTCTCTGCCCCTCCCCCGTTCATGCTCTGTCTCTCTCTGTCCCAAAAATAAATAAAAACGTTGAAAAAAAATTTAAAAGAAAAAGTTAAAGGACTCTTCTTACATGTAAAAGGTGTGGTGTATGTTTTTGATGAGTTAAAAGTTACTTGGGAATATAGATTTTAATTTTCTAGTAAGGTTTATTCTCTTGCTTTCAGATTCTTATTCAGGTTAATTGATCTTCATTTAATATTTGAAAGCCCCTGTATTTTACTAATACAAAGCTATTGCTTTGTAACAAATAGTCCCAAAAACTCAGCAGCTTCAAACAATAAACATTTATCATGCTATATAGTTTTCTATGGGTCACGAATCTAAAAATAGCTTAGCTGAGAGTTTCTGTCTCAGGTTCATTCACAGATCATTATCATCTGAAGGCTTGACTGGAGCTGGAGGATCTGCTTCCAAGGTGATTCCCCTAATATGCCTGGCAAGCTAATGCTGGTTATTGTCAGGCCTTAATTTCTCTTCACATGAAGCTCTCCAACACGCTGCTTGGTAGTCCTCATGAGATGGCAGTTGGCTTTCCCCAGAGCAGGTGTTCCAAGAGAGAAGCAGGCAGAAGTCATAATATCTTGCATTAACTGGCTTTGGAGGTCATACTCCATCTTTCCACAATAATAGTTACACAGGTTAACCCTATCCAGTGGGAGCTACACAAGGGCCTGAATACTAGGAGATGAGATCACTGGGGGACATCTTGCATCCTGACTCCCACAGCCCTGAATAAAAATCATATTTGAAGTAGATTGAATCAAAACAATAGCTTTTATATTCAAATGGTTGGGGTATATGAATTGAGTCATGACAGGTTTTCATCATGTGTCTTTGTATGTCTGTGTTTACCATAACTGGCATATAACATGTATCTGTTAACTTTTCTTTTTGTTTTAAAGTACACATGTGTCTTGGACTATGATTAGATTATCTGAGGTTTATTTATCATTTTCACAGAATAAAAGCTACCAATTTGAGACAACAAAACTTAGGGATGCAGTTGTCCTTCCTCATCATTTATGTGAGACTAATTGAAATATTTAGGAACTTTACAAGAGATGAGTTATTGGATTAGCTCCTCTTTGTATGTTAAATCTCCACTTACATATTTTTCACATATTGCTGATGTTTGTGAAAACAGAAAATAGAACTACAATACAAATGAGAAAATATTAAGCTGAAATGGGAAAATAACATAATTATAGCTCAGGAAATGCAAGTCAGAAATCCAAAATAAGTTAAATATATGCTGAAAATGTTAGCATTTTTTAATGTACTTAAAGACAATTATATTGCAAACATAATACAATTTTTACTATTGTTTCCCAGTTGAAGGGCAAAGGGATGCTTGCATGCTTACTTTAAATCACTTGAAGAGATATGTGTTGTTTTCTTAGCATCAGATCTTATACAAACAATAAGATCAAAAGTTTAGCTATTGATTACTATTATTTACTGTAGGCAAGTTATCAAAAACGCACTTTTTAGGTTTTTTTTTAAGTTTTGAAACTGAGCAAAAAGCACTCTTCACTGATGTCAAGAGTAAAGCATTTTTCTAAGTGGAAATTTGCCAATATGTATCAAGAGGCTTCATAATATCCACACCCTGTAATTAGCAACTGCACTTCTAAAAATGTGTTATAAGGAAAATTTGGAGAGGAAGCCAAAAATAGATATGTTTGTGGCAACATTATGACTATTAAAAACATTGGAATAAAATCCAGTAGGCAAATGATAAAATAAATGCTGCTGTATTCTAATTATGTTAGCATACAGGCTAAACTGCTATCATAAGACCTGTTTATTTCAGCATATTTCAGTATTTCAGAGATACTAACCCTTGTGTCAGTGCACCACAAAATGGACAGGGACCTAGATCTCTATTTGAAGAATTATACGTTCTACAGAGTTTTAGCCAAGACCTTGTGCCAGTCCACGGGAATGAGAAAGAGGAGAAAGTGGGCAAGAAACCTTTCTTTAAAAAAAAAACAAAAACAAAAACTAGAAGTCCTATGCCTTGTCTCTGCTCACATTTCAGTGGCCCCAGTCATGTAAAGTTAAAAAGTCAAGGGCTACACCTGGCATTATGAGAGTGAATGAAATATGAAAGTTGCCATGAATAGCCTTGAAAACATTATGTTAATTAAAACAGGCCACTTATAAAAGGCCACCTATTATAAGATTGCATTTATATGAAATGTCCAGAATAGGCAAATCCATAGAGACTGAAAGTAGATTAGTGGTTGTCAGGGGCTAAGAAGAGGAAGGATGGGGAAATGATTGTTAACGGGGATGGGGTTTGTTTGGGGGTGATGAAAATCTTCTAAAGTTTTATGGCATGTGAATTATATCTCAGTAAAGCTATTATAAAAGAAAGAAAAATGTTCCAGTGAAGAAGGGACACATAGGAAATTTTCCTTTCTCAACCCTGGCATGGATAGAGGGGAAACCACTCTCCCCCAAGAATTTAAAACACGAAGTCAGCCCTTGTGTGTGTGTCAGCCCGAATACATGCTCCCTGTGTCTGTAAAACCCTCCAGGTGTCTAGCAGAAGCACATGTAAATCCTCTGGAAATATCCAGCCTCTGTCAAAGCCTCAAACCATTCTGCAGATAAAACTGCAAGGAAAACAAGCCGTTCACAGTCCAAATCACAAAATACACAAGGGTATCAGGCACCATGAATGGAAATCGTTAACACATAAGACAGCAGTGATGGCCCTGTGGAGATTTCAGGTATTAGATTTGTTCATCAAATCTAAAATAACCAGAATTAATATGTTTTAAAAATAAAAGAGAATCTTGAAAATATGACCAAAGAATGGGAAGATTTGGGAAATAACTATTCTAGAAAAGAAATATGTGATAAATTAGTTTAAAATTTGGCTATATAGATTTACCAGCAGAATTGACATAGTAGAATCAATGTACTGGAAGACAGATATGAAAATGTTATCCTGAATGAAGCCTAAGGAAACATAAAGATGAAAACTGTGAGAAAGCAATCAGGATAGAAGAGGGGGTTGGGATAAGAAGTATGATGGACATACTTCACATCAGATTTTTAGAAGAAGAAAATAGAGGAAATGGGTTAGAGGCAGTATTTAAAACTACGCTGAGATTATTCCAGAATATTTGAATGCACAATTTTAAGAAGCCCAAAGCATCCTAAGCAGTAGTAGTAAGACCATATCCACACTAGACATATTAATGTGAAATTGCTGAACAACAAAGAGAGGGTGGACATCTTAAAAGCAGCTGAAGAGGGTGGGAAAAGAAATCATCTTCAAGGCAAGAGCAGTTAGACTGACCGCTTATTTCTCAACAGAATCTGGAAGAGAATTGAGTTCTATCTTCAATGTGCTGAAAGAATATACACATCAACTTATAATTCAATGCTCAGTGAAAATCTCCCTCCGGAATGAGAGTAAAAGTCTGTCAGTTTCTCAGAAATTCTCCAAGCCTCCAAATGCAACAGAAAGACTTTATTCAAGCAGTCGCAATAGGGAGAACACCAAAGGAGGGGTTACTCTGAACATGAAGGAGGTTTTATGGAGAAAGGAGACAAAAGCTGCTGAGTGCCAGCAGCAGGGTTGGCGGGTGTTGGTCAGGCAGGTTGTTGCAGTCTTGTAGAAAGTTGTTTTCCTTGGGGCGCCTGGGTGGCACAGTCGGTTAAGCGTCCGACTTCAGCCAGGTCACGATCTCGCGGTCCGTGAGTTCGAGCCCCGCGTCGGGCTCTGGGCTGATGGCTCAGAGCCTGGAGCCTGTTTCTGATTCTGTGTCTCCCTCTCCCTCTGCTCCTCCCCCGTTCATGCTCTGTCTCTCTCTGTCCCAAAAATAAATAAACGCTGGAAAAAAAATTAAAAAAAAAAGAAAAGAAAAAAAAAAAAAAAGAAAGTTGTTTTCCTTGCAGTTTGGCTCTTCCAGGCCATTACATCCTGTTCTAGGAATTGTTGGCTCAAATGGGGCATTTAGAGTGACTGGGTTAGTTTCTCAGTACCAGAGAACAGGGGAGTTGGTGTTAATTCAGAACAGAAAATGTTTATCATCCTCCACAGCACCTTCTCCTGGAACAAGGCACACAGAATCCAGTGTCTGCCAACCGTAACAGATCTGTTGGAGATAGAGGGAAAATCACAAGAATGGGGGTCCATTTTCGGGGTTAAATTTTTCTTTTGCTTCTGCCCTGAGATCATGTTCTGGGAACATTTGTTTTCAAAGTATGTTGCAGCTCACCTGAAAGACCCTACAAATTATACTTGTAATGAGAGGGATTCCTCCCAAGAAGGAAAGTAGGTGAATGAACAACCTTTGGAGGAATGTTCTGAGTGAAGACAGGATTTCTTTCAGGAATATCTGAAATAAAACGGAGGATATTTTGGTTGGCTTTACATAAGAGGGGTTCTGAGGCATGGAGCAGTCATCTGTACAAGAACCCTTCCTCTGGAGGCTACGATGGAGGCAAAGTTGCCTGGGCTCTTTAGCTCCCCTGCAATTCCATATGAATTTTAAAATCCATTTGTCAATTACAAAAAAAAAAAATGCCTGCTGGGATTTTGATTGGGTTGTGTTGACTGTATAGATCAGTTTGGGGGGAAAATTGATTATTTTTAACAATAAACCCGTAAACAAGGTGTATCTGCATTGATTTAGTTTTATTTTCTGCAGTATTTTCTAGTTTTTAGGTTACAGATCGTGTGTATCTTCCATCACATTCGTGGTATTTCATATTTTGATGCTGTTGTTAATAGAATATTTCTTAATTTCTCATGGTTTGTTTTCGAATGTAAAATGCAGTAAGTTGTTTTTAGAGTACAAAATTTATTTAAATTCAAGTTAGTTAATATACAGTGTAGTATTGGTTTTAGGAGTAGAAGCCAGTGACTTATCACTTATATACAATACCCAGCAGTCATCCCAACAAGTGCCCTCCTTAATGCCCATCACCTATTTAGCCTACTCCCCCCTACACACACCTCCTCTCAGCAACCTTTCATTTGTTCTCTATATTTCAGAGTCTCTTATATTTGTTTCCATCTGTTTTCATCGTATTTTTCCTTCCCATACCCTGTGTTCATCTGTTTTGTTTCTTAAATTCCACATGTAAGTGAAATCATACGGTCTTTGTCGTTCTCTGCCTGGCTTACTTTGCCTAGCATAATACACTCTAGTTCCATCCACTGCAAATGGCAAGATTTCATTCTTTTTGAGCACCAAGTAATATTCCATGGTATAGGTGTGTGTGTGTGTGTGTGTGTGTGTGTGTGTGTGTGTGTGTGTGTGTATTTGGGTTCTTTCCATAATTTGGCTATTGTCGATAGTGCAGGTATAAACATTGGCATGCATGTGCCCCTTCAAATCAGCATTTTTGTATCCTTTGGAGAAACACCTAGGAATGCAATTGCTGGGTCATAGGATAGCTCTATTTTTAATTTTTTGAGGAACCTCCATACTGTTTTCCAGAGTGGCTGAACCAGTTTGCATTATCACCGATGGTGCAAAAGGGTTCCCATTTCTCCACATCCTCGCCTGCATCTGTTGTTTCCTGAGTTGTTAATTTTAGCCCCTCTTACTGGTGTGAGGTGGTATCTCATTGTGGTTTTGATTTGTATTTCCCTGATGAGTGATGTTGAGCATCTTTTCATGTGTCTGTTAGCCATCTGGATGTCTTCTTTGGAAAAGTATCTGTTCTTGTCTTCTGTTCATTTCTTCACTGGATTATTTGTTTTTTGGGTGTTAAGTTTGGTAAGTTGTTTATAAATTTTGGATACTAACCCTTTATCCAATATGTCATTTGCCAGATACCTTCTCCCATTCCATCAGTTGCTTTTGGTTTTGTTGACTGTTTCCCTCATTGTGAAGAAGGTCTTTATCTTGATGAGGTCCCAATAGTTTATTTTTGCTTTTATTTCCCTTGCCTATAGAGACAAGTCTAATAAGAAGTCTCTGCAGCCGAGGTTGAAGAGGTTGCTGCCTGTTTTCTCCTGTAGGATTTTGAAGGTTTCGTGTCTCACATTTATGTCTTTCGTCCACTTTGAATTTATTTTTGTGTATGGTGTAAGAAAGTGGTCCAGTTTCATTCTTCTTCATGTCACTGTGCAGTTTTCCCAGCACCATTTGCTAAAGAGACTGTCTTTTTTCCACTGTATACTCTTTCCCACTTTGTCAAAGGTTAATTGGCTCTATATTTGTGGGTCCACTTCTGTGTTCTCTGCTCTGTTCCATTGATCTGTTCCATTGTCTGTTTTTGTGCCAGTACCCTACTGTGTCGATGATTACAGCTTTGTTATACAGCTCGAAGTCCGGAGTTAGGATGCCTCAAGCTTTGGTTTTCTTTTTCAAAATTACCTTGGCTATTTGAGGTCTTTTCTGATTCCATACAAATTTTAGGATTGTTTGTTCTAGTTCTGTGAAGAATGTTGGTGTTATTTTGATAACGATTGCACTGCATGTGTAGATTGCTTTGAGTAGTATAGACTTGTTGACAATATTTGTTCTTCTAATCGATGAGCATTGAATGTTTTTTTTCCATTTCTTTGTGTCTTCTTCATATTCCTTCATAAGCTTTCTATAGTTTTCAGTGTATAGATCTTTTACCTCTTTGGTTAGATTTATTCCTAGGTATCTTATGGGTTTTGGTGCAGTTGTAATTAGGATCAATTCCTTGATTTCTCTTTATGTTGCTTCATTATTGGTATATAGAAATGCAACAGATTTCTTCACATTAATTTTATATCCTGCAATTTTGCTGAATTCATGTATCAGTTCTAGCAGATTTTGGTGGAGTCTTTCAGGTTTTCCACGTAGAGTATCATATCATCTGTGAAGAGTGTAAGTTTGACTTCTTTTTTACCAATTAAATGCCTTTCATTTCTTTTTGTTGTCTGATTGCGGAAGCTAGGACTTCCAGTACTATGAGGAACAACAGTGGTGAGAGTGGACATCCCTGTTGTGTTCCTGACGTTAGGGGGAAAGCTCTCAGTTTTTCCCCATTGAGGAAGATATTAGCTGTGGATCTTTCATATATGGCCTTTATGATGTTGAGGTATGTTCCTTCTGTCCCTACTTTCTTGAGGGTTTTTATCAAGAAAGGATGCTGTATTCTGTCAAATGGTTTTTCTGCATCGATTGACAGGATCATATGGTTCTTACCCTTTGGTTTATTAACGTGGTGTATCATGTTGATTGATTTGTGAATATTGAACCAGCCCTGCGGCCCAGGAATAAATGCCACTTGATCATGGTGAATAATTCTCTTCATGTACTGTTCAATTAAATTTCTTAATATCTTGTTAAGAGTTTGTACATCCAGGTCCATCAGGAATATTGGTCTGTAGTTCTCCTTTTTTAGTGGGGTCTTTGTCTTGTTTTGGAATCAAGGTAATACTAGCTTCATAGAATGAGTTTGGAGGCTTTCCTTCCATTTCTGTTTATTGGAACAGTTTGAGAAGAACAGGTATTAACTCTTCTTTAAATGTCCGGTAGAATTCCTTGGGGAAGCTATCTGGCCCAGGATTCTTGTTTGTTGGGAGATTTTTGATAACTGATTCTATTTCTTTGCTGGTAATCAGCCTGTTCAAATTTTTTTTTTTAATTTTTTTTTTCAACGTTTATTTATTTTTGGGACAGAGAGAGACAGAGCATGAACGGGGGAGGGGCAGAGAGAGAGGGAGACACAGAATCGGAAACAGGCCCCAGGCTCCGAGCCATCAGCCCAGAGCCCGACGCGGGGCTCGAACTCACGGACCGCGAGATCGTGACCTGGCTGAAGTCGGACGCTTAACCGACTGCGCCACCCAGGCGCCCCACAGCCTGTTCAGATTTTATATTTCTTCTTGTTTCAGTTTTGGTAGTGTGTGAGTTTTTAGGAATTTGTCCATTTTTTCCACATTGCCCGGGTTATTGGCATACAATTTTTCATAGTATTCTCTTATAATTGCTTGTATTTCTGTGGTATTGGTTGTGATCTCTTCTCTTGTCATTCATAATTTTATCTATTTGGGTCCTCTCTCTTTTCTTTTTAATAAGTCTGGCTAGGGGTTTATTGTTGATTCTTTCAAAGAACCAGCATTTAGTTTCTATTCTGTTTTTGTGTTTATTTGTTTGTTTCTGTATCATTTATTTCTGCTCTAATCTATATTATTTCCCTTCTGCTGGTTTTAGGCTTTATTTTCTCTTTTCTAAGCTCCTTTAGGTGTATACAAGGTTAGGTTGTATATTTGGGACCTTTTTTACTTCTTGAGATTGGCCTGAATTGCAATGTATTTTCCTCTTAGGACTGCCTTTGCTGCATCCCAGAGGTTTTGGACTACCATGTTTTCATTTTCATTCACTTCCATGTACTTTTTTCTTTCTTCTTTAATTTCCTGGTTAACCCATTTGTTCTTTAGTAGGATATTATTTAACCTCCATGTATTTGAGGACTTTCCAAATATTTTCTTGTGGTTGATTTCAAGTTTCATAGCATTGTGTTCTGAAAATATGCATGGAATTATCTACCTGGTGAGGGCTGATTTGTAACCCAGTATGTGATCTGTTCTGGAGAATGTTCCTTGTGCACTCAAGAACAATGTGTATTCTGCTGCCGCAGGATGAAATGTTCTGAATGTATCTGTTAATTCCATCTGGTCCAGTGTGTCATTCAGAGCCATTGTTTCCTTGTTGATTTTCTGCGTAGATGATCTGTCCATTGCTATAAATTTAGTATTAAAATTTCCTACCGTTATGGTGTTATTATCAATGAGTTTCTTTATACTTGTGATTAATCGATTTCTATATTTGGGTGATTCAAGATGGGGGCATAAATATTTACAAATGTTAGATCTTCTTGATGGATATACCCCTTAATTATGATATAATGCCCTTCTTCATCTCTTCTGACAGTCTTTATTTTAAAATCTAGTCTGTCTAAGTATGGCTACTCCAGTTTTCCTTTAACCTCCTTTAGCATGGATACATGGTTCTCCATCCCCTCACTTTCAATATGCAGGTGTCTTTAGGTCTAAAATGAGTCTCTTGTAGGTAGCATATAGTTGGATCTTGGTTTTTTATCCCTTCTGATACCCTGTGTCTTTTGATTGAAGCATTTAGTCCATTTACATTCAGAGTGATTATTGAAAGATATGAATTTAATGCCATTGTGTTACCTGTAGAATTGGTGTTTCTGGTCATGTTCTCTGGTCCTTTGTAATCTTTGTTGCCTTGGTCGTCTTTTTTTTTTTTTTTTTTTTTTTCCTTCCACTCAGAGAGTCTCCCTTAAAATTTCTCGCAGGGCTGATTTAGTGCTCATGAACTCCTTTAGTTTTTGTTTGCCTGAAAAACTCTTTATCTCTCTATTGTAAATGACAGCCATGCTGGATAAAGAATTCTTGGCTGCATATTTTTCCCATTCAGCACATTGAAAATTTCATGCCATTCCATTCTGGCCTGCCAAGTTTCAGTGGACAGGTCTGTTGCTAACCTTATGTGTCTACCTTAGATTAAGGATCTAATCTGAGAACCTAACCTACATAGGTTAAGGACGTTTTGTCCCTACCTGCTTTCAGAATTCTCTCTTTATCTTTGTATTTTACCAGTTTCACTATGATATATCATGGTGTTGACCTGTTTTGTTTGTTTGCTTGTTTGTTTCTTTGGAGGAGTTTTCTGTGCCTCTTGGACTTGAATCCCTGTTTCCTTCCCCAGGTTAGAGAAGTTCTCAGCTATAATTTGTTCAAATAAACCTTCTGCCCCTTCTTCCTGCTCTTCTTCTGGGACTTCTATGATATGGATATTGTTTAGTTTCATGGAATCACTTAGTTCTCTAACTCTCCCCTCATGATCTAGTAATTTCCTTTCCCTGTTTTCAGCTTCATGATTTTCCATAATTTTATCTTCTGCTTCACCTATTCTCTCCTCTACTTCTTCAGTCCTCATTGTCACTGTATCCAGTTTGTTTTGTATTTCAGTTAAAGCATTTTTATTTCATCCTGACTAGGTTTTAGATCTTTGATCTCTGTAACAAGTGTTTCTCTGGTGTCTTCTATGCTTGTTTCGAGCACAGCTAGCTCGACTTATGACTGTTGTTCTAAATTCTTGTGCAGATAAATTGCTTTTATCTGTTTTGAGCAAGTCCCTGGCTATGATTTCTTCTTGACCTTTCTTTTAAAGAGAATTACTCCATCTTGTCATTTTGGCAGTTTCTGTCTTTTGTGTGTTTTAAATGCTTGTTGTTTTTCCTGCACCTGAGAGTACTACTGTATTAAAGAGGGGTCATACACTGTCCAGGGTCTGCCACTTCAGGAAGTGTTTCTGGTGTGTGCTGTGTGCACTCTGCTGCTGCGTTTTGGCTTCTCTTTCTCTCTTGTCAGTCCTTGTAGAGCTCTTCTTGCTTATGCTGGTAGAATGTTTCGATCTGTAACTCGGTGTGCTTTGATTTGTTTGTTGAAGTAACTACCCCTAGAAAAAAAAGGGGTGAGGGGTGAGCATGTGCCCCAAAAAAGAAAAAGGGAATGACAACAAAACAAAACAGAGAATCAAAGACTATAAGGCTGATTTCAAAGAAAAAGCAAGGGAAAAAAAGGAAGAAAAGAAAAAGGAAGGAAAAGAAAAGAACCAAAAAGACTGATTCCGAAAGAAACAAGGAAAAAACTGTAGGTGTCATTTTGAAGCACTTGATTTTCAGTGTACTTGGTGCATGGGGGAGCTGGCTGTGCTGGTCTGGAGGAGAGGCCAGCTGTGTTGGCAGAGTCAGTCCTGCCCCAGTAAATAAGCAATTGCCAGGCACAGAGGGGCAGGGTTTGGTGTAAGCAGGTCCACTGGGGGCCGCTGTGCTGCTCTCTGAAGTCCCACCATGTTGGTGTTGGAGGGAAAATGGCACCATTCCAATCCCTCATCCCTGGACCAAGAATCTCACACCCGTGCTGTTCAGACAGCCACCACAGAATAGCGAGGGCTGCACCACAATTCTCCTGCATTTTTCCTCTGGCGGGCGGCTAGGATTCAAAACCCAAAGTCTTAAAGGACTTGGCACTGCATGGATCTGCTCCCCTCCTCTGGAGTAGAGCCTCTCCACACCGTGTGAAGTCCTCTGGCCCTGAGAAATAGCCCCATGCACAGTACACAGAATCTATAGTGTAGCACCTCTAAAAGCAGCAAAGGTTACATTCGCTCTGGTTGCACCTCTGTCCCCTGCTGATGAAAGGCCTTTGGCTGGCACCTGCAGGGTCTTTTGTCCTTGGGGAGGCAATAAACCCTCTTCCAAAAGTACTCCAGGAAGGGAACTGTTCTCTCCCTATGCACCCTGAGTTCCCCACACCATGTTATGCACTCCAGGGTCAGCTCCTTCCTCCCCAGGAGTGTGTGCCACAGCTCTGCTCCAGAATAAGTCATGTACTTCCCAAACCTCAGAGTTTGAGCTCCAAAACAAAAAAAAAGGGGGGGGGGGGGTAACACTCAGTACTTCTTGCCTCCCCAGTCCGTGGTCCAGAGAGGTTCTCCTTTTGTACGAACTTGATACCATACTTTCTCCACCCCTCTCTCTTTCCCTTTTGTCTCTCCACAGAAAGGGGGTTCACTCCTCTCCATTGCACCACCATACTCCTCTCTCCCAGTTCACTTCCACACACCTCACACCTTCTAATGTGTCTCCCTCCAACTGTGGAGATCCTTCTGCCACTCCACAGATCGATTTCCTGGGTGTTCCAAGTAACCTAACCTCAATACAGCTGTGTTAGATGGACGAGGAAAGCCTAAGATCCCCCTACTTCTCCACCATCTTCACTCCCACAGTCAATTTTTATGTATTGATTTTGAAAAAAGCAACCTTACTATAAATTCACTTTTTCTAGTAACTGTTACTGTTGGTTTCATTGCATTTTCTACATATATGGCCATCTTATTTGTGAACTGTATAATTTTAAACATACAATATAGCTGTATATCTTTATGACCTAGGGGAAGTGAAGGATTTTTTTAAAGAAACCAGTCAGAATATGAAGACCATACGGGAAGTTATGGATACATCTGACTACTTAAATTTCAGAATTTTGATTTGTGAAAAGATACTTTAAAGAAATTTAAAGAAGCCCCACGTTGATAGAAAATATTTCTAGTATATATAACTGGCAAAAGCTTAGTATCTACAATTAGGCTGCCCACTGGAGTTAGCCACAAGCCACTGTGGCTTTTGAGCATTTGAAATATGGCTTGTCTCACTATTAATATGTACTGTAAGTGTAAAATACGCACCAGACTCCAAAGACTTAGTGCAAACAATATATTCTTAATAATGTTTATATTGAATACATGTTGAAATGAAAATATTTTAAATTCATTGGGTTAAATATATTACTAAAATTGATTTCATTTGTTTCCTTTCACTCATTGAATGTGGCTACTAGGAAATTTTTACCTGTGTATGTGGCTCACACTGTATTTCTGTTGGACAATCTTGATCTACAATATACCTAAATGTTTCTGTGAGCCAATGAGAAAAAAAAACAGTCCAGTTGGAAAATGCAAAACCTTAAACACAAATATTCAAATGGCCAATAAACGTAGAAAGAGGAGGCTCAAGGTCTTGGATGATCAAGAAAACGCAAATTAAAACAACAATGGAGTACCGTTTTCATCTACCAAATTAGCAGATATTTTAAAAATAAATAAAACTGGCAAGGTTGGAGTGCAACATTATCTCTTTATCTTCTGATGAGAAGAATCTAAATGGACCCAGACTGTCCTTAGGACAGTTTGTGTTATCTAGAAAGTTGACTGTGCGTGTAACATGTGACCCAACAATTCCATTTCTTTATATTTAGCAGAGAAATCCTTACACACACACACCAAGAGACATATTAAAAATAGGTTCATAGCAGCATTATATGTAGGTTTTAAAAACTGTAAACAATAGAATAAACTGTTATATTCATACAAGTATATACCATAGTGCACTGAAAATGAGAAGTATAGCTAAAGGCATCAGCATGGATGAATCTCAAAAGCATAATTTTCAGGAATGAAGCAAGTCCTGAAAAAAAGCATACAGTGTTCCATTATGTAAAATTCAATATCAGGCATAATCAATCTATCGATTCTTTAGGAATGCATACATAAATTACATCACAATACAGAAAGATAATAGTTAACACAATTAATGATGGTGATCATCTGTGGGGCCAGGAGAGGCATGCAATTAGAAAGTGAACTGTAAACAGCTTCTAAAGTCTAATAATAATGTAGTTTTTAAACAGGTTGGTGAGAATAGGGGTAATTATCTTACTATTGTTTATAGTGTACATATTTTATAAATTCTTTATATGCCTGACAAATTTTAATAAAACAGGCTATAAAACAATTATGTCATGAACCTAATTTTATTTGCACACACACAGAAACTTTGTTTTTAAATATGTACGAAGAAGGCACTCTGTGCTAAAATATTTATTCTATGATGATAGGATACATGTAGATGAGGAGTTGGAATTTGTAAATTTAGGTTGCAGGGCAGTTTGATCATCAGCTACTTTCTAATGTCAGTGTTCTGTTAATTGTGCATATCAAGAATATAAGCAGCATTATAACATAATTAGAATTTTTTTTTTTCTCATTGGCTCACAGAAACATTTAGGTATATTGTAGATCAAGATTGTCCAACAGTAACTTTTACTTTACAGGCAAAAAAAAAAGGGTTTATTTAGAATAACAGAATTTAAATTCGGGACAAACAAGCTACAGCAAAACCACAGGCCAGTCTATCAGAGGAGAAGAATGTTATTTTGAGGAGGAGGAAGTTGGGAGGGGTTGTTTTGAATGAAAGTCCATTCAAGATGGAGAAAAGCAAGAATTCAGGGTGACTGATGACAGTTTTCCATTGACTGAGTTGTAGTGGTTGATTTCTTGTAGAATATTTGAGGCATCTTTTCCTGTTGGGGCCTATAGTTGACTCTTCTTCCTGTAATCTATGTTGAATGGTATGGCTCCCCCTTCTGGCCCCCTACTACACTTAAGTGAAGTTTCCCTTCATTAAACAGGATTTTTAGAAAGGCTTTAGATAGTTCTTAATTCTTTTACACATACAGAAAGTCATAATTAGTCTATTTGAAAGTACATAAGCCTCCTTAGGAGTAGAATATTTTTGTATATGTACTCCAACAAATATGCATAATTGAATATTATTTTTATTACTATGCAGTTTTTAGGCTAGATTCTCCTTCTTGGACCAGATTTCTTTGATGGAATTAAGAGTATCATGTGTATTATATTAGTACCAGTAAAACTTGTATTGTGCATTTTTAGCTCTTGATGGATCTATGGCTAGCAAATTGTAATTTATCATCCATAAGCTTGGTGCATTTGCCCTTTTTGATTTTTAGACAGTGAGGAAACGTCAACTAAGTCTCCCAACTGTTTCCATTCACCTTGCATCATGATTTATTCATTCATTCACAGGCCACTTTCTCTTGTCTCTTATCTCTTACACCTTGCTATTTATTCATTTTCATTCAAAAAATTTATAATATTCCAAAAGGTACTTATATACTATTGCATAGAAATAAGAATACACTTATTCATGATTGCATGAAAAGAAAATTTGTTTCAGTGAAGACTAAAGAAGAAGCCAAGAAAGTATATCAAAATGCAATCAAACGATTAACAGAAAAGCTCTGACTGGGATAAGTAAATGAGCTGAGAAGGAACAAAAAAATATCCTAGGAATCCAGATGATGTTATTTCATTTCTTCTGTAGGAAACACATCATATCCACAAGGGAATATTGTAATGTATAGAACATTATACAAGAAAAAAAAATTCCTTTCTGTCTTTGGGGCCCAGGCCTGCAGAATACATGTGTTTTATTAATTAAACAATTAATTAAATAATTACTTTTGTTTTCATAATAATAGTTTATTACCTGCTAAGCATTTTTAAACGAAGATAGGAAGCCTCAGGTAGCTTAAATAACTTCCTTAAGGTCCTTGGTGGAAGCTAGTAAGTGGTTGACCAGAATTCAAATCCAGGTCTATTCCACTGTGAAGCTTGTGCTGTTAACCTTTGTATAAAACTGGCCCTTTACCCATTCCAACTCCTTTTCTTCTGAAGATTTGACCAGACTGAGTAACTCCAGATATATGGATCAGAGATTCACAACATCTAGGTTGATTTCACTGTTTTACTACATTACAATTTTATCTTTTTTTAAAGAAAACATTTGCAGAAAATTTATTTGTGGCTATGATTCTATTCATATAAAAATGTTCTAGCTATTATAGGCACCATGCCAAGAACAAAGTCAAGTGGGACCAAAAAAAGCTCAAAGTAGGCCATTTACTGAAATCTCAAATTTGATCGGCACTTTCTTCCAGGGAAAATATTCTTTGTACCTGTTACCAGAGAGAGAGGATTTAGATAACGTTTTTAACCCTCGGAGCCATCCCACACTCCACAGAGGGTAAAGACAGTAAAAAGGATGATCACTCACCAAAGTTGAGTCCAGATATAATACTCTCTGTTTGAAGTTTTCCCAACTCCTAAAATTTCATGACTCTGGGTTTTCTCTGTTGTGATTAGGGCAGCCAGACTGATCTAACATAACAATCCCTGAGGACCCACCTCTGAATTGTATGTTCCTCTCTATATGCCAGTATCTGCCTACAATATGCATTTCAGATGCTTCAGGACCCACCTTTCCTTTAAAGGGGTAGAACTTTGAGGCATATATATTATCAACTCCAGGTACCCTCAGGGAAAACTTCTACCCAAGGTAAACACGAGGTTTTTTTTTTTAATTTACTTTACAATAAAAGTATAGCAAGCCTTCCTTAAATTAGAGTATGCGCTTTTCCCTAAGATTTTTCTTCAGTCTCCTAAGGCCTTGACCTTATTTGAAGCATAGTTCCAGGACCATGGTTATCTTTTTTTTATGTTTTTTTTAACTTGTTTTATTTTTATTTTTTTTAATTTACATCCAAATTAGTTAGCATATAGTGCAACAATGATTCCATGAGTAGATTCCTTAGTGCCCCTTACCCATTTAGCCCATCCCCCCTCCCACAACCCCTCCAGTAACCCTCCACTTGTTCTCCATATTTATCAGTCTCTTCTGTTTTGTCCCCCTCCGTGTTTTTATAGTTTTGTTTCCCTTCCCTTTTGTTCATCTGTTTTGTCTCTTAAAGAGGACCATGGGGGGGCGCCTGGGTGGCGCAGTCGGTTAAGCGTCCGACTTCAGCCAGGTCACGATCTCGCGGCCCGTGAGTTCGAGCCCTGCGTCAGGCTCTGGGCTGATGGCTCAGAGCCTGGAGCCTGTTTCCGATTCTGTGTCTCCCTCTCTCTCTGCCCCTCCCCCGTTCATGCTCTGTCTCTCTCTGTCCCAAAAATAAATAAAAAAAACATTGAAAAAAAAATTAAAAAAAAAATAAAAAAAGAGGACCATGGTTATCTTAACCCCACAGAGTACAAGTTCATCTAGGATCCAAGATAGAGCCTAAACAGTGAACCATCCATAATCAAAGGTTGCCTGTGGCTTGTTCACATGTTCCGAATAGTCTTTATTACCAGGTGTTAGAGCTGATCTCCTGGACAACTCTAAACCAAAGGACATGTGCTAAGCTCCCTCTTTCAGGATATGTCAGGGTCTAACAGAAGACTATGCACCCACTTTGTCCATAACTACCATCCCTTTTCTCTCTCCTTGTGAAGAAAAAGGCCACAGATTCCATAATACCTCTTCTGCGGCTATGGGTGTTTGTGTGTGTGTAAAGAAATATAAAAATTTCTTACCTGCTAATAATACAACAAACATTTATTTGTTGAAATAGTAAGTTAATTCAAGGAGTGATTACTTGGAGTTAAAAGTCTATGTAACTGTACCTGCTATAAAGTAAAAAAAATCATAAAAATTCATCTGACAAATATATCACACTAATTCGTTCTCTCCTTACACAAAATTGCTTTAGAAATAAAGGAATTTCAGAATCGTGAGGTAGTATTTTGTTACATCGTCAAATGGTGAAAGTGACTGATTCATTTAACGTACTTATTGAGCACCAACTGTGTGTCACCGTGCCGGCCCGTGGGAGCAGGGGTGAGGATGGTAAGTGAGGTGGAGGGAGTGAAGGATGAGGCTGGAGCAGGGGACAGACCCTGTAGTGTGAAGCCAGTTTTTAGGATGGTGAGCCTGAGGGTGGGTGTGACACCATTTGCTTTGCTCCAGTACCAGGAACACAGTAGAAGGAAGGACAGGGTGGACAGTAAAGGACCTGTTAAGCTACTCATTCACCCAAATGGCAGAAAAACCATCTTCGATTTAGAAAGATCGCGACACATCTCTGTTGTACAGTTTTGTTTCATTCCTGGCGATCAGTAAGGTGTTTCAGACATTTCTATACAAATCAGAAAGTGAGAAAAAAGGCAATTGCAGTCAAAATGCTTAATTTATGAAGCTATTACATTTTCACTTTAGCAGCAATTTGAGATAAAATAATGTGAAACTGCCTTACAGTTTATAGTTTTATAATAATGAGTCCATCTCTTCACTATTTACAAAATTCTTATGTCAATAACTAATGGCACAATTTCTTTTTTAAGTAATCTGTGAGACATTCCATGTGTATTTTCATCCTTGTAAGCAACTTTCTGGGGACACCTTTTTTTTAATTTCCTTAATGACAGCTATATCAGAAAAAATCATTATGTAGCTGTGTTTTAGAGTATTATTTAAAGCCCGATTAACACTGCCATCTTGTTGCATTGGAATGATTGTTCTCCTTGTAATACATCTGTGGTGTTTACATCACTGCCCTCAAATGACTTATCTAGCTATTGAAATTGTTATGTGACATTTTAACTGCTAGCTCATATAAGCATCATTTCTATTCTGATTGTTGGTTTGTGCTTTGGGCAACATGGATATTGAGTCAAAAGAGAATGTATAAGACACAGAGGCTCAGATCTGCCAAGGTGCTGCTCATTTTAATTCCTAATGCTCTTTGGGAAGCATTTTATTCTACTCATTTTGGATAGAGATTTAGTGACTTACTTCAGTAGTGACCTTAAGGAAGAAAACTGGGTGGGTGCCTGTGTGGCTCAGTCAGTTAAGCATCTGACTCTTGATTTCAGCTCAGGTCATGATCCCAGGGTCATGGGATCGACCCCCACATCTCTCTCCCTTCCTCTGCCCCTCTCCCCCGCTCGCATGTGCTCTCCCTCTAAGATTAAAAAAAAAAAATTAATATTCATTAAAAAAATTTTTTTTTAATTTTTATTTAAAAAAAAAGAAGAACACTGACTTAGGGGAGATTTCAAACAGAGATTTCATCTCCTCTTTTTCTATTTATGTTTCATAAAAGATCAGGCACCTCAGCGGCACCTGCGTGGCTCAGTCGGTTGGGCTTCAGACTCTTGATTTTGGCTCAGGTCATGATCTCATGGTTTTTATGTTCCAGCCCTGCATCAGGCTCCACACTAATAACACAGAGCCTGCTTGAGATTCTTTCTCCCTCTCTCTCTGCCCTTCCTCTGATTGCACCATCTCTTTCTCAAAATAAACAAATAAACCTCAAAAAAAATAAGGCACCTTAAGAAAGAGGTTTTCATATATATATGAATGGGTAGGACTATCATGTTGAAGGAGAAAGAAACCGAGAAGACTGAGTTTCAAATGCTGCCCCTCCTGTGTAATCTTGGGAATGTTACTGTATTTTCAAAAGACTTGTCTCATATGCAAAATGAAACTATGGATGCTCCCTTACTTTGGATCATTATGGGATTTAAATTAGTTAATGTATATTAAGGTGTTTTGTGTATGGTAAAACTCCATACAAATATTAGTCAACTCCCTCAAGTGAAGATATACTGCTACCCAAGGACATTTCTGTTGGGAGCACAGCTTTCATAAAGAAGCCGTGGGACTCAACATTTGATGGAAGGCAGCTGTAAAACGGATTGAAAAGAATCCAAGAAACAAATTATGCCATTGTGTGCATCAAGATAGCCAACAGCGATAAATCAGCTACATTCATTCCCATGCACCTGCAAATAAAAATGAGCTGGGTGGATCCTGTGCAGGAACTCTCACGGTGGAAAGAAAATCAGCCCGGAGCAGTGTTATGAAGCTCTCACGGCTTCGGATGATACAGGCAGATTTCATGATGCTTATGTAAGGAAATATGTCTGTCTTGTATCACCACAGGCAATAACTTTTTAAATTAAGTAGAGATAAACTCTTATAATTTAAAATGTTTAATGCCAAATATATGTCTTCTCTAATACTTACAGTATAGTGGAGAGACTGGTATTAGATGACCAAATGTCAGCTTAAAATTGATAAAAGTATGTTTATTTTTTTGTTTAAAAAGCATGGAGCATTGCTTACGTATAAAATGTACTAGCCTATGAAGCCCCAGGGAAGGAAGAGGAAAGAGAGAAGTACTGTGTCCTTACTGGAGAAAAGTCCCAAGAAATGCAGGAGAGTAAAAGAGGTCAGGGAAGAGAGCAAACCCTGATGTGTGGGAAAACCTCAGGTCTCTGAATTGAAACTTGAGAACGATGGTATCTTTCACATCGTGAGACCCTTATCATAGCATCGTCACATGGGAGCCGCTTATAATCCTGCCCCATTATAAACTGCATTATTAATTTCATTTACTTTAGTATTGTCTTATTTGAAAAAGTAGTTTTTCATTATTAAATAGTTCTTATACTAAAGTATTAAATCCATAGCAATCAGCAAAATCGATTCTATTGAAATTTTTAAGCCTTTTCTTCATTTGTTTACTAATTTATTTAACAAATAAGCCTATACATTGTGCCAGGTATTAGACATAATCCAAGATCTCACAAGTGGCTTTCAATTTAAACACCATTGATGGGAGCAGTGTGCTTGCAGCACAACCCCATTTAGCAACATCCGCATATTTCTCTAGAGCACATGACAAACAACTGAACTTATTCTGTTTGTTGCTATTATTTCAGTTACACAGTTTCCTCACGTCTACTCCATTTGGTTCAGTCTCTTTTTCGTACCAAATACTTCAGACTTCCTCATATGATTGGCTCATAATGGCAAGAAATAAAAAAAAGGAGGAAGAGAGTTTGTCTTGAGTGACAAAGAAGTAGATTCTGAATATGATCCAAAAGAAACTCCAGAAAATATATGAGCAACAGAGTACAGCATAGTTGGAATAAGAGTAGCATCTCCCACAGTGCCTATACGGGGAAGAGTTATCTTCATATTGTATATCATATTTTCAGTATTTAAAAAAACATTGATGGGGCGCCTGGGTGGCGCAGTCAGTTGAGCGTCCGACTTCAGCCAGGTCACGATCTCATGGTCCGTGAGTTTGAGCCCCGCGTCAGGCTCTGGGCTGATGGCTCAGAGCCTGGAGCCTGTTTCCGATTCTGTGTCTCCCTCTCTCTCTGCCCCTCCCCCGTTCATGCTCTATCTCTCTCTGTCCCAAAAATAAATAAACGTTGAAAAAAAAAAAAAAACCATTGTTGCAAGAACAGAGCTGTGTGGCCATCGTGATACACTCTCTGAGGACCTGTGGAATTTTACAGATTGAAAATCAGGATCAGTACTCTATCTTAGAACATAGCCATCATCTTGTTAGAACTTTTCATTTTGAGAAGAACAGAGACACGAGATTTCCTGGTTAATGGAAGTTTTATGGTAAAGTTACCCAGGAAAGTAAGAGAACAAAATAGAAAGAAAGAAAGATCTAGAATACTATGCATCGGATTGGTGGTAGTCTGCTCTTTGCCTCTCTCTTCTCTACTCCCCCATCACTAACAACGATATGATCTTTCTCATGGCCTCTGCTTACCTTCTCTGAGTCTTTCCACTTCTGTATTGCTCTATTCACTTCAAATTGGTCGTATTCTGACCTCCTGAGAGAGAGAATGTAAATTCTTTGTGAAGTCATTCTCTGGTATGAACCATCTACCCTATGCCACGGCTGCTGGTGCAAACATAGTGTTAGCCAGGCAGGCAGTTTGTGCAGCACAGAACTACCATTTGCACGTGGGGCAGTCCTGAGCTGTGGACAGAGGCAGGCACTGTGAGACTCCTAAGAAGGGAAGCAGTGTGCTAATAGAAGAATGTAAATACGGAAACGAGAGCTTTGAGGCCTTTGGGGTGATACGAAGGAACAGCATACTGGAGGAGGTTTGTAATTCAAAGGCAAGAGTTCCCTTATTTCTGGTACCAGTTGAAGCAGGCGAATGGCTAATAACAGTAGCTCTAATGCTTGCCTTTACAATAGGAAAAAATTTAGAGTGAAACAAAACAATGGAAAAAGAGGCGCAAGAATAGTTGTCCATGAGTTATTAAAGTTGCTCCCATCTTGTCAAAGTGACATTATCACAACTATAAATTCAAGAGTGAAAGCAGTCATCATCGTAACAGATTTTTCTTTCCTCCTAGTTTTCCATATTCCCATTTACTCTTATTCATATAACCTTATATCACTGATTGCTCCCGCACTGCCAAGTTCATTGATATTTTCCATGTTTCCAGGTAATCTTTACAAAGTAGACCATGACCACTTGCTGTCGGTGTAATAATGCAGTAGGAAAAAGAATGATGAAGTATTTTCTTATGAAGTAAGAAAGTGGGAAATTTTTCTTACACAGAAATGGGGTTGAAACTTGAACGCTAATGTAGACTCTCCCCATGGCGGAGTTCAGGGCTCTTCTGACCTGGCAGGTTCTCTACATCGGCCACAGAACTTCAGGGCACAAGTCTGGGAGGAGCCAGGGAGCCAACTGGGGACCACATCCACTTATTTCTGTTTTTTATTGTGCAGACATTCATTGTACTGTTCGTTTGCCAATTTGGTATCAAAACAAAAGTAACCTACGTTAGATCTAAGACTTAATCTTCAAACCCACCTTTGTAATTTAGCTCAGCTTACTTTTAATAGTTATTTTAATGCCTACATTATTCTCTACAGTCACGTTGTACCTTAATTGACTTAACTACCCTTCATTGCAAATATTTTTGTTGTTTCTAATTACTTATCGGTGTTAAGCTCCTGGTAAATAAAAGTATAGTGAAGTATCTTTCAGCATGTATTTCCATTTAGAAAATTTCCTAAGAGGGGCACCTGGGTGGCTCAGTCGGTTAAGCGTCCAACTTCAGCTCAGGTCACGATCTCGTGGTCCGTGAGTTCGAGCCCCGCGTCAGGCTCTGGGCTGATGGCTCAGAGCAGCCTGGAGCCTGCTTCCGATTCTGTGTCTCCCTCTCTCTCTGCCCCTCCCCCGTTCATGCTCTGTCTCTCTCTGTCTCAAAAATAAATAAAACGTTAAAAAAAAATTTTTTTAAAGAAAATTTCCTAAGAATATTTCATTCCAGATTTCTTTCCAAAAGGAAATTATATCAATTTAAATTCTTACTAGAATTAGAGACTACACCAATGTCACTGCATCTGTATGACTTTAAATATTATTTTTATCTGTTTCCCATACTTAGGGTATATAAGCTAGCCAACATACTGGTAAATGGTTTAGATGCCATGTTTTATACACAAATAAAACTTTACTAACTCATTTAAAAAGAGACTTTGAGCTCCAAATATCTAATGCTATTGAAATTTTCCCATATCTGTGATTCATCTCAATAAGTTTAAAGGTTTTCTTTTCATCAGAAAATGATAACAAAAGAAAATCGATTATTTTTTTCAACTTGCCTTTATGTGACAGTCCTCTGCAGGAAAATTGTGAAAATCATGTAAGGCCAAGATCTTCAACCTGGTCTACATACTGAAAGCTAGGGAACCATACTTTTCTAACATTACTCAACTATATGTGTGTTAGAATTTAAATGCTATGTTGCCACCCTTAACAGAAGTTTATTTCCTATTGGATTATTATGTAGGAATTATGCTAGTACACAAAAATTAAAGTGAAAAGTAATGAGTCAAGTTTTTAACAGTAAGTTTTCCTGTTGCTTTGGTGGGATGCCTGAAAGTTAAAATTTCTCACGGGTTGGGTTGCTTGGAAAGTGACATCATCCTGGCCCTCTGAGTGATTGGCATTGTGTTTATTTCTCCTCAGACAAGAGCGAAGGGGAGATACTCCGTCGTTTTCTAGGTACCCTTCTACCACCATGCTCAGACTATCCCTGTAGAACCAGATTATAAATTCCTATAAAAAACTATTCGTGTTAACTCTCAGGTTGTCCACTTTGTTTTGAGATGATAGCTTAATGATGTTCTTCAAAGAAATCACAGACCTGCATCAGGAACTGGAGACGGCATCATGCTTCTTCACTCCCACTGCTCAGTAGTGAACCAGCAAGGAAAGCATGTGTGATAAACCCTGTAGAAGAATGGTAGATGTGTCGCTGTGGGAAAACCACATTGAGCTTTTGCTTCTCTTCTCCAAAATCCTACATCTTTTAGTAAAATCTGGGAAGGAGACAAAGTTCTCTAGGTTTCTCAGTGATTAGGATTGGATAAAAAGATTTGAAGTTTTGCGATTCAAATACAGGTTTGTATTTTCTCGCACCCCCCATGTGTGAACATGAAGCAGTTCATTTCATCACAGTGAATAAAGGAGCAATACAGAAAGAGTGTGTTGTAGAGAAAGCATGGAATGAGTTGCTTATGGTTAACTGTGGCAAAGCAGTTGCACCACTTAGTTCCTTATTTCTTTGGATATCTGATGGAGAGGCAACATACACACACAAAACAGGCAGAAGTAGCTCTATACATCTGAACTGGTTTTAGAGTGGGTGTCGAGTAGGCAAGGGAGAATTGTTCCACCTTCCAAGAGAGCTGTTGATTTCTAGATGCGTCATTAAAGGAAGCACTGTGGGTTCGATGGCTGGAACAGCGAACCCATCGTTTATGCGGTCTATGTATCAGGTGTCAGTCTAGTCATGCTCTTGGTACCAGTTAGTTCTCAGAGTCTGGCAAAGTCAGACCTGTTTCACCTGCTCACAGGATTCTGCTGCCCTGTCCACTGCAGTGGCCTCTGCGCAGCTCCTGTTAATGTAGTCCATTTCCTGGTTTTGCTGTAGAATGTGGTGAGGTGTCCCATCAGAGTGCATGACTCTTTCTAATCCCAACCCACACACTGATGTCCAAGTATTTTTTGTTCTTTCTCTGGAGCATTATGTTCTTCCACCGGCACTCGCTCAGCCAGGAAAACATGAGGGTATTTTGCAATAGCATTTGGAATATACATTTTTATCTTTTAGTTGGGATTTCTAGTGTTTGTATTTTAAAGGTCAGATGATGTCACAGTCTTAGTCATTAGCTGTCTACGTATTACTGAGTGTGTAACTGCCAAGTCAGAGCCTGCAGTGGTTTCCTAAAATCAGCACCAGGATTACAGGGAGTCACTCGCCTTTTTACGCACATACCCATGCACGGCCAAATGGTGAAAAGCTACATCAGACCTTGCACAGAGCCCACCCTAAATTTGCTACTGCCCATTGTTACAGAAAAATAGATCATGCAAGTAACTTTGATAATAATGGATGAAATAGTGAATAGAATTTTTCAGTGATTTTTAGTGATTTGAGTATTTGTAAGCATTTCCCTCCCCGGCAACCTGCATGCTTATCTTTTCTCCTTTCCTCTCTCTCCTCATCCCTTCTCTTATGTTCTCATTTTAAGATCTTCAGAACTCAAAAGACTATTGGTGGGAAATGAAGGTGAAGGATTATTGATCAAGAGATCTCTACTGCTGTTTTCTACTCAGGGTTTAGTGCAAAGGCTTCGTTTATGTCCATAGAGAATACTAATATGAACTAGAGGTTGGGATTTAAGAAAACAGGGGTGGGGGGTACAAAACTGGCTATTCTTTTGGCAAACACTTAAATCACTTTCTTTGTGCCACGCAGTTTTCAACTGTGTGTAATCTTCATAACGAGTTTCTTAGGGACTTTTACAGATTAGAAAACTGAGGTACAAAGAGGCTAAGCAACTTGCCCAAGGTTATACACCTGGTAAGTAACAGAACCGAGGTACAAAACCATGCGGCCTGACTCTAGACCCTGTGCCCTTAACCTTTGCACTGTGCTGCCTCGGAGGAGAGTCCAGGACAGTAAAAAAGAGAGGCTCTTCAGATAGGACAACACAGAGCCCTTCTGTGATAATGACGTAAATGAGGAAAATGAAAATGCATTGAGAAGAAAGAATTTCAGACGGGTGAATGGGTGGCATCTGTACCTGCAAGAGAGGGAGAGACTTCAGCGAAGCAGCACTGTCCTTATATACTTAGTCACGTGTGTCCTGTCACTTTGGGCACATTCTGTTAGAAGTCACAGGTCACTCCCACACTGAGAGAGGACTGGAGGAGTGCATGAACATCAGGAAACAGATCATGGGGAGGCCACTCTAGAGACTGCTGTAGAGACGCATGCAGGTGAGGAGACACACACTCAGAGTCTGAATTAGGGTGGTCTTGATGCAAATAGAAAAGAAGAGTCAGATCCAAGAAACCATGTCTAGGAGTATAATCGTGAATTCTTACCCATACCACGTGAAGGTCTTTGCATCCATTATCTCAGGTAAGCCTCAAAATAACTATTTGAGGTGGCTGTCAGGAGAATCCTTATTTCACAGATGAGGACACAGGCTTTTAAAAGTTAAGTTCCTAGCTCACATACATCCCAGCTTCAAATCTGGGTGTCCCAACTTGGGTTTGAACATAGGATGCCAGTCTCAGAGCTCCATAGTCTTCGCCACTCTTCGTTACTTGCACTTCACGGTATAGAGGATTTAAAGAGAGATGGGGAAGAAAACATTGAAGATTAACTGCAAGAGTTTAACCCATTTCAACTCAAAGGATGGTGGTATTATCGAAAACAGGCATGTCATGAGAGGCACTGGCATACACTGCCTGCCACGCAGTGTGCTAAGCCCTCAGTATGCATCATCACATTGAATGTTCCAACAGCCTGCAAGAATAGTGGATATTCAGCAGATACCCAGATTCCATTAGTGGAGACAAAAGTTAGTGCTAGAATAACCTATCAGGGAGTATCATATGGAGATCATAAATCTCTAAGATGAGAGGGTGTGAGGGTGATCTGGCAGTGACATCTGTCACTCCATTGGTCACCAGGGTTGATTTGGCTGATCTGGCTGGCTAGGCGATATCCCCTTCCTCCCTCACTGCTCTGTGTGCACCCCTCCTATAGCTGTGCACTCAAAGAGGGTGACCGTCCCGGATAGAGGAGGGCTGTTCTTCCATCAAGGGTATATGGGAATTGCGCACCTGTTAGAAACTCTGAACAACCTGTCAAGGTCGATTCATAGGAGAACGTAGGGTAGTCAAGATTCCAAGACTCCACACACATCCAAATGAGGCACTGCATGTGACAATCTGCGTTTCTTTTAAAAAATAATTAAAATAAAATTAGATGAGATGTTTAAGAGAGAAAGGACAGGCCCCACAAGAGAACCTTAGAAAACACCTATATTTAGCGGTTGAGGAAGGAAGATACAGTTAAAAAAGCAATGAAGACCTATACATCGGAGAGATAAGATGGAGAGATGGAGATCTAACTGTAAAAGCAAAGGGGAAGGAGAAGAAAAAGGGTTGTCAGCAAATACCACCAGAGAGTAATCAAAGAACCTCATAATCAAGGCAGGATAAAGGAATTTGGAGGTTAGGACGGAGGGAGGGACTGACTGAGGGTCAGACTTTTGGGTGAGCAGATTCAGGAAAACAGAGCCTAGCAGGAGTCCGCTGGCATCGAGGTGGATGGGCGAGCTGGGCTGTGAAGATAAGAGTGGGGAGTGAGGATGTAGAATTCACCAGTATAAACTTCTCTATAATTGCAGATGAACTAGTAGTAGTGAGAGGGTTTGAACAACTGAGTAGCAGTGATCTTGTGTGTTGTAAACAGAAGGGAAGGTTCAAGTCAGAAGAAACTGAAAATGGTGGAAAGAGACAGACTGCTGATGGAACGTGACCCCAGAGGAGACAGAAGGCAAAGAAGAAGAAGGTGCAGGTCCTTAGAAAAGGGAAGAGACATGTTACCAATGGAGGTGGGAGAAGAACTGAAAGAAACTGAAAGAAAATACAGAAAAACAGAGGTTCAGTAGGTTGAGTTTTCTTCTTAAAGAAGGACCCAAATTCATAGTGGGAAAGCAGAGGAAAAAATGTCAGTATTAGAAGATAGTACTAAATATGTTAATTAATGAAGCAACAGTTGACCAAAGTTTATTGAATGTCTACTCTGAAGCAGAGAATTCAGTAGAGAAGACTTTAAAAGATGTTTATTTTTGAGACAGAGAGGGAGAGACAGAGGGTGAACAGGGGATGGGCAAAAAGAGAGGGAGACACAGAAACCAAAGCAGGCTCCAGGCTCTGAGCTGCCAGCACAGAGCCCGATGCAGGGCTCGAACCCACAAACCATGAGATCATGACCTGAGCTGAAGTCCAGTGCTTAACCGACTGAGCCACCCAGGCGCCCCTAGCATGAACTTTTAATAGAACCAAGTAGCGTGGTTCCATAATTTTGCCCAGTGGTTTTTTTTTTTTTAATTTTTTTTTACCGTTTTTACTTATTTTTGAGACAGAGAGAGACAGAGCATGAACGGGGGAGGGGCAGAGAGAGAGGGAGACACAGAATCGGAAGCAGGCTCCAGGCTCTGAGCCATCAGCCCAGAGCCCGACACGGGGCTCGAACTCACGGACTGCGAGATCGTGACCTGAGCTCAAGTCAGACGCTTAACCGACTGAGCCACCCAGGTGCCCCTGCCCAGTGGTTATTGAAGGCAGTTAAATTCCCACTGCACAGGGCTGGAAACTGAAATAGAATGGCAGGTAAGCACGGATGAAAGAAAGATGGATTCTAGAGGCCAACAAAGAGTATCGGCATGGTCTCTACCCAGCCAGTGATGAAGGTAAGTGAATACTGAGAAGAGTTTAAAATCTAAAGATTTTTGGGGGGGGGTGTGGAGGAAATTACAGGAAATGAGGAAACAAAATGCTTGTTATCAGAAAAGGAATGCTCTGAGACCTTAAAGTAAAATAGTTCCAAATCAAGCAAACTACAGAGTGCCCTCTCTGCAGTTTCAGAGGCTAAAGAACTATGAAGCCAAAGTATTATATGGGCCAGAAGTAAAAATAAATGATTGTGGCAGAGGATGTGAGGGGGGGGAGAATATGACTGACCAGGCACCCAAATCACGAAGACAAGGTGGAGGGTTATGACAGAGGTCAGGGTTATGACAGCAAGGACAGGGCTTAGATGTTAAGGTTCAAACAAAGAGGTCGATAGAGGTGGAATACTAGTCTAAAAATGACAATGGAAGCAAGAATGTTTTTGAGACTGGTTGTGTCTTTTTGGGAAACTCCAGTTTTAATTAAGTTGAACTTACAACTCTTTACCTTGGGAGTCAGTCTAAGACCAGCGGAGACTTTGCTTCACAATAGAACTAGGAGGCAAAGTCATCAGGGAGTGACTGAGACATAAGTAAGGGCACCTAGCAGGAAGGGAAAGTGTTAGTTGGAATCAGATGTAAGCATTGTTCTCTGCTCACATCTATGCTATCACTTCCTTACAAATGACCCTTCTGATCCTTAAAATTACCTGTAAGGCATTATCCCCATTTTATAAAAAAAAAAAAAAATCTGGTTGGCTCAGTCGGTCTGACTCTTGATCCTGACTCAGGTCCCGATCTCATGGTCGTGGGATCAAGCCCCATGTTGGGCATTTTTTCCCTGGCAGCATGGAACCTGCTTGGGATTCTCTCTTCCTCTCTCTCCCCTCCCCCACTCACACTTGTTTGGTTTTTTTTTTGTTTGTTTGTTTGTTTCTTTTTTCCCCCCCTCTCTCTTTTTCTATTTTTAAAAAAAAATATCTGGTTTCAAGATTTGAATCTTGTCCTGACTGCAAACTCTAAGGTCTTTCTACCACAACTTACTGACACTCAGTAGTCTTAAAGTGTTACTATGGCTTTCAAGAACTAACTAGAAATCATGTCTGACTTCCATGAAGTGGGTATAAAATACAATGTGTTTTTTAATTGAGGTATATTTGACCTATAACTTATTAGTTATTATTTGCCAATGTCTGTTGTCATGAGAACCTTTAAGACCTACTCTCTTAGCTTTCAGACATGTGGTACAGTATTAACTATAGTCGCCATGCTGTATATTATATCTGATGACTTATTTTGTAACTGTAGATTTGTACCTTTTGACCCATTTCAACACCCCAATCTCTGTGCCCCTACAAGCACAGATCTGTTCTCTGTACCTATGAGTTCAGGTTTTTTTTGTTTTGATGGTACATATAAGATCATACGGTATTTGTCTTTCTCTGACTTATTAGGTTTAGCATAATGCCCTCAGGGTCCATTTATGTGATTACAAATGGCAAAAATCCCTTCTGTTTTAATGCTGAATCATATTCCTCAATGTATGTGTGGTGTGTCTGTCTCCATTCATCCATCAGTGGGCACTTAGGTTGCTTTGACTGTTGTAAATAATGCCACAGTGAACATGCAGGCACATGTGTTTTTTCAAGTTAGTGTTTTTGTTTTCTTTAGATAAATACACAGAAGTTGGATTGTCAAATCATATGGTAGTTTTAATTTTTTGAGGAACCTCCATCCCGTTGTGTAAAGTGGCTTCACCAGTTTACATTCCACCAATAGTGCACAAATGTTTTCTCTTTTCTCCACATCCCCACCAGCACTTGTTATTTCTTATCGTTTTGATGGTAGCCATTCTGAGGGGGGGGGGGGGGCGTGATGCCTCATTTTGGTTTCAACTTCCTTGATTATGGATTTGTAGTTCCCTGATGATTAGTGATGTTGAACACCTTTTCATATACCTGTCGGCCAACTCTGTATCTCTTTTAGGAAAATGTCTGTTTAGATCCTCTGATCATTTTTTAATTAGACAATTTTTTTTGCTGTTGAGCTGTACACACAGCTTTTTCTCTTGAATTATATTCAGATCTAAAATATTCTGTGTGAGCCTCACAGGTAATCCTGTATATTTAAATCTTAATTTGTTTTTCAAGAAAAACATCGTGGACCCTTTTCCTTAATGAAATTAAGGAACTTCCAAAACATTCAAGATGAGCACATTGAATTTCTGCGACTATACCCTAAAACATTAAGTTAATACTTAATATTTCATTATTTTTCAGGTGTGAGAATGAAACCAAATTCAAAACGGAAGAAGTATTTTGGGCTTACAATTTCTGCCCTACGCCATACTCCTGGACTGCACTTCTGGGCCTTATTTTATATCTTGTTTTCTTCGCACCTGGTAAACAAAGGCTTTGTGTTTCTGTGTTAAAGTTATCTCTTTTTAAAGGAGACAAACTACTCTTTTTCAAATTTCTTATAAACTACCTTACTGAAAATGTTAATTTTTCTCAGGAATGGGACCAATGCCTTGGACGGTGAATTCCGAAATATATCCCCTTTGGGCAAGAAGTACAGGAAATGCATGTTCATCTGGAATAAATTGGATGTTCAACGTTTTGGTTTCACTGACATTTTTACACACAGCAGAGTACCTCACATATTATGGTAAGAGAATATTTTTTCCATCTATAGTTTCATTTTTATTTTTCCTATTCTTTTTATATGTACTATCATTTGGGTTTAACAGAGTAGATGGTTATATTTTTGCTATACTCAGTATGTCTACGTGGCTTTCTCATTCCCCAAAGGCCTTGGAAATGAACCTAGGGAAAGAGAAGAGTAATTCTTTACTAAGCAGCATGGCTGCTCATCCCTCAGTGCTTTATAGCCCTCACCCCATACAACCCAAACATCTCCTAGCTATCGCCCCAGTTGGAAATCTTCACTGCAGGCTTTTATTTTAATGAAGAAACATAAATAACAGAAGATGGTAGAAATGATGCAGGCAGGGAATCTAAGGGGTAATGTTGAAGATGTCTCATGATGGAGACAGTCATGTCCAGGTAGCTCCCCCAAAGGTCGTGCTGTGATGTATGCCTTCCACTAAATTATCTATGCTGTTCAGGCCACCGCGTGGTAATTTCAGTGTCGGCCCAGACCAGCACTTACCACTACCAAAAGCATAAACCTGACAGAAGTGTTTATGTGAAAATGTGTGGACCATAACTCAAAACAATATTAGGACGTGGCTGAGCCAGGAAAAAAGCTTTGGGAAGCTACTTCAAGTCCATTTTTAACTAAAGTGAAAAGATTTTCTCTTTAGTGAGAGAATTTCTTCACTGTCTATGAGCCAATAGTTTGTAATTGGATTCTAAACGACGGACTATCCCAAGATAGTCCCTGTAAGTCTCTGTATGTATATGGAGTGTCTGTTGCTTAGACCATTCTGTGACCCCTTCCCCATCATTCACCCCACCCCATCCCATGCTCTGGGCATGTACATTCCTTTTTGCAAGAACAGACACACACACATCCCACAGTTGGACCATAAATCACTGGAGCTTAGGCCAGGACTTAGGCCTGGTTTGCCATTATATTCCCAGTATCTTCCAGGGCCTCCTTTTCACTTGATAAGCCCTCAGAAGTGTTTGTCAAATTAATAAATACACAGATGAATTTTGAATATGAGGAAACATACAAATCT